>NW_027287206.1:1472371-1799871 GCF_022747635.1 Hetaerina americana | reverse complement strand
GCATTTTCCCAATGTTTCTCGAACAATTGTTCATGAAATTGTTAAACACCATCTGCATTATGCAAAAATTTGTGCAAGATGGGTCCCTCGCGTATCTCAATGAGCTGGCGGCGAAGGACTATGCAGCAGGAATACAGAAACTTGTCACACGTTATGACAAATGCCTTAATTTGCTTGGAGATTATGTTGAGAAGTAGTTTAAAGTATCCTCTTTCAAATAAAATTTCGTATATTCCTCTCGATTAGTGATATCATTTCTGCCATGACATCCCGCATGCCTCTCCCCTTCCTAAAGCCAAACTGACCATCCCCTAAGTAATCATTTGCCTTGCTCTCCATCCTTTTCTTAATGATCCTGAGAAACTCTTTAGCGGCATGGGAAATCAAACTTATTGTTCTAGTCTTACTTCAATCTAAAAAGTGTTGCTCAGCGTGTACGTCTCTGTGTGGGTCTCTGGTATTTTTTGCCAAATTAGGTAGCTTTAAATGAGGTGAAGTTCGGCCCTAGCAATAGTTCATTTAACACCAAAAATTTTGCATCGGACAGACAAATTTATACGGGATTCAATATTAATAATAGTACGATCATCGTTAAAAATTCAAGGTTGCGGATTAGCCTCCTGTGATGGTCCCATATACTAGCAGCATACTCTATATGAAGCACAAGGAAAGATGCTATCGCTCTATAATGCCCTCGCCACATTTCCCCAATATTATTTTTTTAATATTTCTTTCTTCTTTCAGTTATGTTTCTCTCAAATCGTAAGGAACATCAGCAATTAAAAGAGCCAACACTTCCGGTATTTTTTGATGCAGTAAATATCAAGAAAGAAATCGAGAATTAAATACTCTTAAAATTCATTTCTATACATTTATTCAAGCATAATTGCCATTCTTTATTCCAAACTCTTCAATGCAGTAATGCTATCTCTAACGCTACTTTATCCTCGGTACTACAGATATTTCTCAAAACCATTGCGTCTTAGGAAAACGTAGGACGTTATTATCTGCTGTGTGAATACTGTTCACGTAAAGATGAAATACAGGAATTCCGATGACAGAGGTTTGAGTTTCTGGGTGCAGAACGAGACCCTGTAATTAAAATTAATTAACTTTTCAGCTCTCCCACCCTATATTAATTCTTCAACATTTTTTAAACCACTTCTCCCATCCTAATGTCTTTCTTACACATTTCCTTTCCCCCTGATTTTGAGCTATCAGCTATTTGGCATCGTATACATTTTATCACTTTCCCTCCTCCACTTCTTTATCCCCTTCTTACATTCATCCACTTCCTCCCTTTTTTGGTTTTTACCTTTCGATTCCCCCTTTGTACTACAACCTTGACGTGCTAGAAGAGCTTGTGCTTTCCGATGACCCCTAGAGCTGTACAAGGCACCTTTCTGAAGAGAAGGAATCATCCTTCCTTCTCTCTCTCTTGACCCACCCATATTATTTTTCCCAAGACTTTATCATGGATAGTAGAGAGAAAATCAGTCCTGGCAAATACGGGGCTCGGCCCAATCGGCCGTGTGTCGTGCCCGGCAGCGGGAGAGGCAAGTCTTCCTCAGCCGTCATCTCACGAAACACTTGCAAAGCAAAAGCGACAGCAGCAGTACAGAAAACGCAGAAGAAGACTACCGATTTTGTTTGACAGTTTCCCGGGAGTGGAGGCGGACTTAAATCACAATTCAATACTCATGGAGTTTACCGTCCGAATCAAAAAGATAAGGCAGGGAAGGCGTGTTAGGAAATGGAATCTGAAAGCATTAATTGGATTGAAAAGGAAGGAGTATCAGCAGACTATAGAGAAAATCAATAGATTAGTGAGAAAAGAGCTGAGTACTTTTGATGAAAAAGGGAATGTTTCAAAAAGGGGATATCGAAAGGCACCAGGGAAACTAGAAATAGTAAATGGGAAAAGGACAATGAAGCCAAGGATCGCGGATGAGATGATTAAAAAGATAGATGAGAGAAGAAAATGGAAGATTGTAAACACAGAATTAGGTAGAAATAAGAACAAAGATTTAAAAACGAATTACGATGGGTAGCGAATAAAGCAAAAGAAGCATAGTGGAAGACGCATTGCGAGGATAGGGAGAGTTTGCAGAGGAAAGGTGAAAATGGTGCGCTAAACAGCAAGGTTAAACCACTATCGGGAAGTATGACAGAAAGATCGGTGCTAGCAGTCAGAGATAAGTCGGGTAACATAAATAATTGACACATAAAAGATCCAAGAGAGATGGAGGGAATATATAGAAGCACTGCATGGTAAAGAACTTGGGCCAACAAGGCTAGACGCAGAAAAGGAACATGACGTAGATGAATATACGATAGCTTAGGTCCAGAGATACACGGCGATGAGATAGAAAGGGCATTAAGGGGGATGAAATCAAGTAAGGTGGTGGGGGTGAACAACATGCCTGTGGAACTACAAAAAGGTTTGGGAAAATTTCGGAGGAAGTCTACCGTCCTGTATATGGACTGATTCGTAGTGTCTATTAGGAGGGAATCTGGCCGGAAGACTTTGTGAAATCAGTGTTAGCTCCTATTCCGAAAAAGGTAAAGGCTACATCATGTGAGGACTACAGAAAAGCAAGTTCCATTTCACACGCAGTAAAATTTCTTCTCGGAATCATCAACAAAAGGATAGAGAGCAGGGCAAATGAATACTTAGGGTATGATCAGTTTGGGTTCAGGAAGGGGAGATGTACGCGTGATGCCATTGCAGTAATGAGATCACTAATCGAGAGGAATATAGAATACAATCAGGACGTATTTGTCTGTTTCATAGATTTCGAAAAGCCGTTTGATCGAGTGAATTAAGAAAAGCCAATGAGTATATTGCAGGAAATAGGAATAGATTGGAGGGACAGGAGGCTAATCCGAAACCTGTACATGTCTCAGACTGCTCAGGTGCGGGTGGGGAACGGGGAGTCCGGTTGGTCAGTGTTAGGAAGAGGTGTAAGGCAGGGTTGCCCATTATCACCGTTGCTGTTCAACCTGTATGCAGAGAAAATGATTAAAGAGGCATGGGAAGAACTGGAGGTAGGGATGAAAGTCGGAGGGGAATAGGTATAATCAGTTGACCAAGCTTTAGTTCGTCAGTCAGCCAAGCATTGCTGAGTGAATTAGAAACTCAGTGTGATAGACATGGAATGAGAATCAATTTTAATGAAACAAAGGTTATGCGATTTTCCAGAAAGAGAAAAGCTATGCTTAACATTAAATTAGGAAGGCAAAAACTCTAGCAGGTTGAACAGTTTACGTATCTCGGAAGTATTTTGGATGAACTTGGTCATAATGGGAGGGGCGTAAGGAGAAGAATTGCGTTGGGCAAAGAGGCTTTCACAAGGAGGAGGGAGTTGATGGCAGGGGCGTTGAGTAAGGATGATAAAAAAAGACCCTTGAAAACTTTTAAATGGAGCGTGGTTATGAACGGCGCGGAAACGTGGTCGTTGAAGCAGGAGGATAGACGCAGATTGGAGGCTTTTGAAATGTGGGCGTGGAGATGAATGGAGAAGGTGAAATAGATCGAAAGGAAAACAAATGAGGGAGTACTAGATAAGGTGGGCGAGGAGAGGGGTTTGTTGTGAGATATCCTAAGGAGGCAGGAAAAATGTATGAAGGGCGTATTGATCGGCAGTGGGATATTGAAGGTTGTAATATAGGGGAGAATGTTAGGCAAACGAGGAAAAGGCAGGAACAGGATAGGGATGTTGGATGGGTTGAAGGGAGGAATGAAGTACTCAGAAATGATGAGGGACCTGATGTAAAGTAGGTTGCTGGATTGTGTTTTGTTAGGAGTCACAAATATTTATTTGGTAGTTGTGTCCATCCAAAACCTACCCCAACCGGTAGATTATTAAATAATAATATATATACAGGGTCCGTCCCAAAAATAAGTAGAATGATTTTCTTCCTACCAATGCAGATGGCTGGGGTAGGGTGATTTGTGGTGGGAAAGGTAATGGGAGATCTTGAGAAAGCTGCTGGATCCACGTCAGTTAACTGTGGGCATTTACTGTGTGCGGTTTGCTGCTATACTGGACCCTTGTTCGACGGTCACGTCACGAATTCACGATGCCACTTTCCATGGAGAAATGATATGCGATACAATGATGCATTAAGCTTGGAAAATTGAGTTCCGAGACCATGAACATGGTTAGGGATGCTTATGGAGATGGAGAAATGTCCCAAGTTTTCTGCTTCCACAGGATATTCTGGGAGGCTAACAAGGAGGTTTATGATGAGGAATGCCCTGGACATGCATCAACTACACAGTGTGACTAAAATGTGTAATGTGTGTAATAAGTGAGAATATATCCAATTCTCATTGACCCCCATATATCAGGAAGTTAGCAGAAGAAGGCAATATTCAGAAAACCACAGTGCATTGCATTCTTACAGAGGATTAAGCCTTGAAATAGGTGTGCCAAGATGGGTCCCAAGGGGCTCTCAGAAGACTGCTTGTGTGACAATCTTGCCTTGGTTCTCTTGGACCACGGTGAAAGTGAGCCGATTTTTTTACAATAGGTGCTTACTAGTGACGAGACATGGGTCTTTGAGTACTACCCAAGTATAACCCCTTTGAGTACCATTTTGAACCCTGGGGTATGTCAAAGGGGCCATGACAATGTGCCTAAATGAGAGTTTTGTTGAACCCTTACAGGAATCATACCACAACTGGCGGGGTCACTGGTATTGTAGTGTCAATACATAAGGGTGCTCTTATGAAGAATTTTAGCAATTTATACCTTGACCTGCAATAATTTTTTCCCAAGAGTTATCGTACTTATTGTGTGGACAGACCTGGTGCATACATATATATTTTTATTCACATGCTATAGATATAAGAAAAAGGGATAGATAAATACGTCAAGGAAAAACACAATTCAAGTCCCGGTCGAGGATCTTTTTTGCGCTTTTGGCCTACTCTTTTCCACCTTCTCCACCATTCCTGTGGTTGTTCTATCCCAGTATGTGTTCCTATTCCTTTACCTTAACTCTCTATCCGTTTGAATGGATATGGCGATGGTATATATATAATGTAGAGAAACAAACTAAAGAAACACTCACAGTTTTGGTTTTTGAACGTTTCGGTGGCACAACCACCTTTCTCAACGTGAGGAGGTCATTTCTAAAATCATAAATATTACATTCGGCTCCCCCTCCCATTTTCACAGGATTTATTTTGGCCTATTCAATTCTAGACATTGATCGTCTATAATAAATCGTTTGTTTGCAGCGCTAGAGAGGTTCTTAGGTTCTCAACCATCCTGGAAGGAGCATATAACGTCTCATGTACGGGAAATGTTTTCAGGAGCACCAAACTTGCCCCGAGGAAGCACCTTGTGACAACTCTTCACCTTCTACTGATTGACTGTTGCTCGTCTGTGTACAGTGGCTTGTCCCATGAGCAGGATCATATACAGCATCCTTTGGTCAACACTGGCACGAGATATATTTACGATGGTAGACGTGATGAGCAGAGAAAAACTGGCAAAAGAGACCTTGACTGACGCACTACCGTTGATCGCAAGGATTACTGTATCTGCTTGCTTGACACAAAGAATCGTAAATACCGGTACTGAAGGCTACTTAGCTCGTAATTTCTAGGAAAACTCCAGCCCTGTATTGATTGGAGTGAAGCCGTTGGAAATTTCATGCTTTCTCGCTGAGACCCTTTGAAAAGCATTTTTCCTTAGCTCATGTCATCTCTGGGACTCCATGGAAACTCAGACAGGGAACTACGTCGCATGACTCATTAAAAATGTTTCATTCACCCATCTTGTTCACCTGAAGAGAACCTGAAGTTTGCCACTCCTACGTATACTTTAATTCCATTTGTCTTTAATTTGTACCAGTTCAGTTAACAAAATTACTTGCATTATGCAGCATTGTTTACTGATAAAAATTACATGCACTTATCTTCCAAATAAATACGAACGCAGACTTATTTTTCGCATGTGATCACATTATTTCCATCTCCTCAGTCATTGATTCAACAAATCACATAATTTCGTCTGCTCTTCGAAATTTTACTCGAAGGCATAGTTGTCATCTGGAAAGCAATCTATTCTTTCCGAGTCCTTGTTCCTTCTTGGACTCTCCTTACCGCTTACTGAACTCCCGCCGCCACCGTCGCCCGAACCTCCGCCCCTCATCCTATCCAAATGGGACCTTAACAACCTCCCCCCTTGTACACTCCAGAATCTCGGAATGTAAGAGGACGCCTCTTAGGGTAGCTTAACTGACTTAAGCAATCTGCCGGACATAGAGGGATACAGGTTCGAATCCTGCTCAAGGCAAATTATTTGTACAGTTTGAAATGTTTGCACTGTAATGCGAATCAGCGGATTATCCCATTGAAAGTTACCATTGCGGTATCTCCAGCAACTTTCCTAGAACTCAATTACGGTGTACGTGAGAAATGTCTGTAGTAAAAATAAGAGCGATAGGTTAGGAATCTACCAGATTACAAAGGATTGTGTATATTGGATGCACGACCGAGAGAAAAGAATGAAGAAGTGTTATCTTCTGTTGAGGGTATAGTGTGATAGTGGGTGCGAGTAAAATTACAAAATATACGTGATAGGAGACAGATAGAAGAGAGTTGTTTGAGAGAGAGAAACGGATATATCCAGGAAGTCATAAGTGAATGTGGCCAAAGAGAGACTCAAGGCATGAGGAATGTTAGGAGTATTCGGAACAGAAAAGCATGCGTGAGTGTGGCAGAGTTGAGAGAACTAAGCAAGGAGAGGGTCATGTTAGAGAAATGAAAGGAAGTGTTTTCTGAAATAGCCTAAAAACAGTTTTCTTCACGTTACCTATCCTGAAAGGGAATCGATCGAATGTTATACGGCATGTCATATGTCAATGACATCGCATTGCCACCAGTTTCCAGATTAGGCACTTTTATTATCCGGCGCGCAGGGTGATGTCTTTAAAAATACTGTCTAAAGTCTTTAAATATACTTTGTTGTCCAGTATATATTTTTTGAATGCAGACTACAAACTGAAGCATGCATCATAACCTCCTCAGTGAGTAGATAACGATGTAGGAAGATGATAGTAGTTCCATGTTTGTACTTACTTTTAGAAATTATATACGTTACTGGTACTTTAAATCTAACTTACTAATTTGTACCAATTTTCGGCACCTTCATTGTACATGTACACCAAGCTGCTCTGTTCATTGACTCGAAACTTCATAACAATCGGAAAGAAATATGTCATAGCTAAGACAAAGAATTGAATAGAAGCAATCTCAAAGATTAAAAAAAATTGAATCATGTAGTATCAAATCTGGTGGTTCACTTACCTGAGGGCAATCTTTGATATAGTGTCCTTTTTTGAAACATAGGTGGCAGAGGTAAGTGGATGGGGGCCGTTTGGACATCTTTCTTTCAAGAGCGAGATCTCCGAAGTGTTCCACAATATCCCCTGAAAATAGAAATGATGTAATTTTATTTCTTTAAGATATATTTCTAAATGGAATTGAACTACCCCATTTTTTTTACTTTACTGGCATTTAATCATATGATCACAGCGTCATTTTCTCTCTCAAGAGCAGGCTCACATTGGATCCAAAGAGATACTGGGAGTTAATCGTTTCTCCCTTTCTCGGCCACCCAACTTCATATTTTATCTTCCCTCTCATCAGCTTAATTTTAATTTCCTTTTCACAAAAAAATCTCAAAAGCCTCCAACCACATTGCTAAACCATGGCAGCCCTCAACGTATATAGTATGTTAATGGTATTTTGCATATTTTTAGGTGACTAACTGAGGTCTCTTTCTCAACCGGATGATCTTTCCTTCACCTCGGCATTCTTATAGAAATGACTCAGACTTTCTAAAAGGCGCCTAGGAGGGGTGCGCATTTTTTCATGCTTTTAGAATATCGGTATTCATCAAGAGTGGTCGATTTATTCCTTTGTGATCATTCTTCAAGTTAAAGTAAAGTAAATCAGTTTATTTTCAAATATCATACAAGATCGGTTGATAGGTAAAAAGAACTAAATTAACCAAGATATTGGGATGGAAATTGGTGATAACGGAGAGCCATTATCTCAGTCCAACCGACTTATCGCACAGAGCTGGATAATATTGTGCTTCGAGGTAATAAAGATCGAAGCGGTGAATAGAAAATTTTTGAACTCACTGAAAAAGTTAAGACACTGACTCGAAAACAGACGTACGTAGAAACCTCTCCGATTTGGTTTCGAAACTTTGTTCCTTTGCGACTAAAACTTTTAAAAACATTTTTACTTCTGAAATACGATAAAACACCATGGTTTATGAAGATACAATGAGCTAAGTTCATAATCAGTAATTGGTTAGGTGTCTGTGAGTCACCATTTACAGCTCTACTGAATTACCCGTTTTCAGTCTGAATCATGTCTTTCCATTTCCTAAACAGCTTATATTTTTCTGCCCTATCCTCATTTTGGAGAACATGTGCCAATATTTCAACGCTACTCTCATGCTTATCTTACGAAAATTGGAAGAGGAAAACAAATTCAGGGGTTGCGTGCAGTGAAATAGTTGATAAAATATTGGAAGGAAACAGGATAAATCAGAGTAAGGATCAATCCCTTACACCAGCATCGTCAAGGAAAAAGATAAGCATACGCGATAAAAGTAATTAAATTAAAATTAAACATTCGATGAAAATAAAGAGGCATTTGTTTAAATCTCAACTCAAAATTTCATATATTCTAGTATATTTTATTTATAAAAGTATTTCTATTCTTTTTGATGGAGTGAGAGATGGCACATTGATAAGAATCTGGTGCACCTTTCTATCTTCGTTAAACAAGTCTCTTTTTTGTGTCCTCGACAATATGAATAAGTTACCAAATGCATTACAATGCTACAATGCCAGAAGGTAAACATTATTCGTCTTGACCGAGATACGAACCCGGATTCCTCGATTTCCGGCCGAATGCTTTAGCCAGTTAAGCTAGAGGCATCTTCTTACACCCCGAAAATTTGTTTCCGGAGTTTTCGGAGAAATTTCCCTGTGTAATGGCACGCCTCTAAAGGTAGCTTAACTGGCTAAAACGCTCGGCCTGGACACCGAAGGATCCGGGTTTGAATCCCGGTCAAGGCCAATGATTTGTACACTTTGAAGGTGTTTCATGGAAATGCACATCAGCGGATGACTCTGCTTAAAGTTACTGTCTCGGCTTCTCCCGCAGTTTCTTTGAATTAGTAAATGCATTTTACTGCATTGAGTTCCCAAATGAGAGGTGACTTTTTTTTAAACGGGTGTGGTAGGAGTAGATACATCCTAACCAACACTTCCTTGTTTATTCAAGTAGCAACATACATAGTTATACAACACTGCTATATGCTGATTGAGGGGATACCTGCTCGCGCTTAAATTCCCCTTTTGTCTTCAATCGCCTAAGTTATCCGATATGAGATTTTTAAACAGTTATTTACCTAAACTCTCAAGTATCCAAGAGATACATAATAATACATTTGAAATTACACACATAACCATTTACAGAATACGCAGAACATTAGAATTTAGGCACTTCAAGTACAATTAGTACATATTCTCACAGTATTCAGCACAACTACAGAAACATACAGCATAATATATACATATGCAAATAGTTTATATCGTACATGTATGATATATATTGCTTTTTCACCTAGTTGTAGAGCACGTTAAATAGGAGAATTTACACTGACAATAAAATGTGTTTGATGTGTCTGCTTACGTTACTTAATTACCACTTATGTGACGAAATCAAATAGGAGTTTACAATTGGTATTTAAACAGAATAATACTACTTCGCGCAATTTTAGTTTCTTTATCGCCATGTTATACCATATTTCTAGTCCTTTTCTTTCATAACGGATACATTCTTCAATTCTGTGTTTGGCGGTGTCCTTTGTTAAGCAGATATCACATAGGTTAGTTCTCGATTTCCCAATTTTGTGAAGGTAATTTGAAAATTTTCCATGGCCTGATAGCATTTGGGTAGATTTATGTGATAGGTTGATTTTTTGTTTTAATCTATCGCAAATAACAGGGAAAATGTCCTTTGGGTATGAGCCTTTATCACTGTTATTCCAGTCAGAATGCCACTGAATGATGGATTCTTCCCTCAGTCTCTTTTTAAGACGTTTTTCCTTGTGTATTGATTTTCATCAAGTTCAAGATTGAAGTGTTTAGCCCTATGTCCAGATTGTAACTTGATTATAGGATTTCTTTCCAGGATCTTGTATTTTAAGGGTGGTCGCCCGCAAATTATACACAACGCGTCAGTGCTGACCGTAGAGTAGCCCCTACATACTATATTGATAACAGGCAGGGGCTTTGAGCTTCTTTTAGTTAACGGTGAATTCTACTTAGGTTGATCTTATGAACACAAATATCGCAACCATAGGTGGCGATGGGAATTGTTACTCCATTATAGATGATTATTAAGAAGTCGGTGCCGAACTTAAACCTGCAGTATCTTCGAGCTGCCCGGAAGATTTTCTTTATTTAATTGGTGGTGTATTTAATGTGGACTTGGTAGGATAATTTCTCGTCTAGCATAATTCTGAGGTATTTAAATACGTAAGCCCTTTTTATGTTTTTATTATAAATTTTCACATTAGGGTTCCTAGCCAACTTGCTTCCGAAGATCATGTATTGGGTTTTAGCAGTCGATATCGTTAATTTGTTATCAGTTTCCCAGTTTTCAATTATATATATATATATATATATATATATATATATATATATATATATATATATATATATATATATATATATATATATATATATTATATAAATATATATACACCATAATCATAGGTTCCATTTTGGCTCTGGTGCTTGCTTCTATAGTCGGAGCCATATCGTCTGCGAAGGCAATGAGCTCGCACCCAATAGGGAAGTCTCCTAAATTCATATTGGTTAGCGTGTCGTCGAAAATAGCTTCAATTCTACCCTTGATAGCTCTTTCAAATGTTTTGCCTAGATCCGGAAGCAGTGTGATTAGCCTAAATGAGGAAGGCTCAGATGGATCCTTTTCCTTAGATTTTTAGATGGTATGCAAGGTTCCGATTTTCCATGAGCCTGGGAAATATGAAAACATGAGACAATCATTAAAGATGTTTGTAATGAATTTGTCCAGGTTTCCGGCTAGTTTTTGTAATATGATTCCATGTATCTGGTCGTGTCCAGGTGCCTTCTTGGGTTTGATTTGTTGGACTGCTAGTGATACTTCGTCCTCGTTGAACGGTTCCATGTCTGGGGTGTCCGGCATGATTAGTGACTCCTCCCTAATAATCAATTGTTCGTAATTGTCAGCAGTATCGTCGGCCAATAAGGTGTTTAATGATATTTTAATTATTTCCTCCGTAAGAGGGATGGTACTGTCAAGGATAGAAGTTCCAAGTATCGCGGGTAGTTTAACTTTTTCAGCAAATAGTTTGTAGACGAGTCCCCAAGCATTGTGTCAAGATTTCTTGAGCTAAATATTTCCCAAGATTTACGTTTGGATTCTTTCATGTTGAGCTTATATTCCTTTAACTTGGCTTTATATCTGTAACGAAAGATATTTTTATCCTGAGAGTTACACCTTTGGTAGTCTTTGCGAAGTTTGTCTACGACTTCTTTCATTCGTTCTAGTTTAGCGGTCCACCAAGGGTGTTGATTATCGAGCTTGATGTAAACCGGAATGTTTTCCATCATCGTGTCGTTAATGGCAGAAGTTAAGTTAGAAATGCGCTCATTTGTTTTGAGTGGGGAATCCAAAGTAAATGTCTATCAATATGAACTAATTTTTTTAAGAAGCTATTATTGATTTTTTCCCAATTCACGCTACCAAAGTTGAATCTTCTTTGTGGTGTCAATATCGTTTTGCCATCCTTAATTTTTATCAATAGTAGCCTATGATCACTTGTTATTAGATCATGCATGACCTTTCACTCATTAATCTTTCTAAGATAAGGGGCACTTATTACAGCTGGATCGATATTAGATGAACCGTTTAGACTATAAAAAGTTTCCGGTTCGCCAGGTTGGTTTACTATAAACAAGTTGGTCGAAAAGATTAGTTCTTCTAGGAGGTTCCCCCCAGCGTCAGATGTTGATCTAAACCAAGTTTCACTCTTGGCGTTAGAATCCATAGATATAATCAATTCTCTGTTCTTAAAATGATCTATTATTGAACGAATTTGCGAAAGAAAAGCAACAATGTCACGGCTTGGCGGGAAGTAAGCACTGACCAAGATAAAAGATTCTAAGAGAGATCTCACTTCTGCAACAACGATATACTGATTCGTAAAGTTAGCAATTTCCAGAATATCAAGGTCTTCATTGAACACAATAATAGCCGCATATCCTCTATTTATTGACCTGGTAGGCACAATTCTCGTTTTAAGGCCTTGTCCTGGAATAATCCAATGACTGTTAGGTGTTGTGAACATAGTATACGGTTCTTGAGCAAGGCAAATGTCTAAATGAAGCTGCTCCTTTACTACTCTTAGTTCGTCTGTTGGCGTCTTTGCACGTTGTAGATTGACTTGTGCTAATATAAGGCTATTACTAGATGCCTCCATGTCTATTGTCTCTATTAAGTTCCGCAGCCTTCTTTGATACAAACTACATTTAATACCCGACGCCTTATGGTTGCAGTCTTCGATCTTGGCTAATTTACAATTTGCACAGGTGGGTGTTCCTTCATTCTTCTTGCATTCCTTAGTAGTGTGCTCCTCGGAGCAATGGGCACACACAGAGTTTGGTGCATTGCAGTTCTTCGAAATGTGGCCGAACTTTTGGCATTTAAAGCATTGAGTGATTTTGATGTAATCACTTACTTTATGTGAGTCATAACCGGTATAGACCCTTTTTAAGTTGTTCAAGGTTTTCCTAGTTTCACAGTCTACTTCAATGACACAATTTACTCTCTTATTTTCCCGTTTCCCAAATTTGAAGATCAGCTTAAGGTGGCACGTGTCCAATAGGTCGTTTTGTTTCCTGATACACTTCAGTATGTCGTCTTCAGATAGGTTCGCGTTAACGCCAGTAATACATATTCTTGGTTTGTTTTTAACCTCTCTGCGTATCTTCAGGATTTTCTCGTTAACTTATTGATATTCTTTCAGTTTCAGTTCCAAATCGTGGTTTTCCGCCTCCAGGCTAACTCCGTTGTCCTTCATTTTCGTTAGTTTGGTGATTTTTATGCCGGTTTTACGCGGGTCCATTAATTTCATAATTTCTTTCTTCGTATCTTCACTGGTTTCGATGCCCTTGTCATCAGAGGGGTAAATCATCAATGCCGTCCTACGTTCTGTGGTGATTTTCTTACCACCTGGGAGCATGACTTTATTCGTGTTGTCCTTCCTCTTAATGGCAGCAATATCTGCAAACGATGCAGTTATGCATGGTTTGCGGCAGCTTGTCAACTCTTCCCGGACAATTTCCCTTATCATCTTGTCATCGAAACTGTGCCCAACTTTAGCTTCTAGTTTCCCGGTCGTTCTTTGGTATCTAGACATTAAATTACGGAATAAGTCGTCCAGTTTTTTAAATTCGACAAAGATTTCACCCTTTCTGGACGAGGAAATTCTCTCATTATTAATAATTCGTCGCGCGGTGTCACTGGCGGCACTAAATTGGACATCAAGTGACGGAAGTTCTGTTTCCCCAAGTTTAGGTTGGACGAGTGAGAGGTCCTCACCCGGAATGTTTCCCGAAACCATATTGGATGTTTAATGAATACTAAGATTTCATATGTTGTTTATTGCCTGGGCTCGCATATAAAACTGAGGTCACTTTTGCATTAGAGAGACACACTTTGAACCCTTCACTCGCTAAAACACACGAAACACATCACACTATAAAATAATACCTAAACCATCACACGCAAAAAAGGTAAGACAAAGCAAGCAGTAAGTTAAAGAAATATTGAGCAAATTTTTAACTGGTTGATGCAGGTGTTGAAGGATAATATGTAAACACTTTGAAACTCACTATGATGGATGTGTCTTTGATATTACACGCTGTTCTAGAGAATCAGCAACTCCCGGACCATGAGCACGTGTTCCGGTTTACTTTTAAGTCGTCAAATCGTCAGCTAATTCACAAACATTTTGACCATTTACATAAAAAATCACTGTTTAATTTGGATAAGAAATCTTTAGCCGTTCGGTCAGTATGGTCACTTCCGGACTGTGGCCACGTGTTCCGGTTCACCTTACTATCGACCAATCTTCACCAAATTTACAACCATTATTACTAATTACAACAAAAAACACTATGATTAATTTGGTTTTGTAACCATCACCGTTTCCGAAGATATGGCCACTTCCGGTCCGTGACCTCGTGTTCCGGTTCACCTTAAGGTCATCCGGTCTCCACCAAACCGACAGCACATATTACTTTTCACAATACTTCTCTCCCGTAACTATTAAAGCACTCACTTAACCGGTTTCCGGGATATTCGTCAAAACCGTTTTTTAGGGGTTTATTAAAAAATTAATTACGCCGTTATTTTTACCTTTTAGCTATCACAACTGGTCTGTTGATGGATAAAAGATGCGGGTACACAACAATAAGATAAAACTTAGGACCAGTTGACTAATAACCGAGAGAACACAGTTTCAAAAAGAGACTAATTCTTTCGGCTACGCTCAGGTCGGCCACGCAGAGCTCCTTGCCGGCACGTCTGACTTACCGGAATGAGGTCCCTGAACTGAGAGGTGACTTTTGTCAAACGAAAAAGAAATGTTTCCAAATCCAAGCTAAGCAAAACGGATAGTGGTGATAATTAACTTCATATGCCTACAAAAAATGCCCAATTATTTTTTAATCAAGACAAGAGAATTATGTGGTAGTTTTTGTCTATCCAAAACCTACCTTAACCGATAGATTACCAATATTAATAATGGAAATCAGAGCGAATTTTTCAAAATACGATTCGTTCAGATATTGACTAAAATACCAAAATGTACGATACATATGTTAAAATAACCTTCTCAAATAAAAATCATAACCACAATAATCGACCAGAAGGTCGGTTTGGTGGGTGATGGTAGAGTTCACCCTGTACTAATCCCGATGGTGAGTGAAATTCACCCATTAGGGTAATAATGAGGGCCAGATCATTTCACTGTACTTCAAATATAATTTATGCATATTTATGCTCAAAGTTGAATTTATACGCGGTCCATTACGCACAACGCGGCAGACATATTGAACCTAATTCACAAAACGTAAAGCTCCACGAATGTTGATTATTTCTTACCACTGCAGATAATATTGTATAAGGATACAAATGTGAAAAACCGGTGTACTGGGCGAAGGGTATACCATACTTTGTGCTCTCAGAGGAGGGAAAGATAATATTTGGCGAATTCCATTTTATTTGCTGGCATGATACGGAGGTTCATCATGATGGCCTAAATATTTGTCTGAAAAACTTTTTCTTCGGCGTTCCATCGAAATTCATTGACAAAAAGAATTAAAGTTGTGTACCCAGTAAGCTCACTCTTCATCATCAAGTCATTAAAAAACCATTATAAAAAGAATATGAGAAAATATCAAATTAGGTAAATTATTTCTCCTATGATTACTTGGGGGATGATTAGTTTCAGTTTAGGAAAGCGAAAAACACGCGCAATACATTAGTACTAATGAGGTCACAAATAGAGAGGAACATAGAATACAATCAGGATGTGATTGCTTCAATAGTAGATTTTGAGAAGGCATTTGATAGAAATAATTTGAAAAATTTCGTGTATGTACTCGTATTGTAAAATACAGGAGTAAATTGGAGGGCTAGCCGACTTATACGCAACCTGTACATATCTCAGTCAGATCAGATGCAGGTGGTTTACGGAGAGTTGGGATGGTCAGTGTTAGGAAGAGAAGTAAGGCAGGTATGCCCATTGTTACCTGTGCAGTTCACTGTTGATGAAAAGGAATTGATTGAATAGGTATGTGAAAAACTGCAGATAGCAATGATAGTCGGCAGGGAATTCATAAAATCAGTTAGGTTTGCTGATTTTCCAGCTATAGTTTGCCAGTCAGTCAAGGGATTTCATGAATTGCTGAGTGCATTGAAAATTCAGTGCAATAGAATTGGCATGCGAATCAATATAAATAAAACAAAGGTGTGTGATTTTCCAGAAAGAAAAAGGCTAAGCTAAACATTAAAATAGGAGGGAAAAAGGCAGAGCAGAGAGAACATTTTGCGTATCTCGGAAGTGTTTTGGACCAACACGGTCAAAGCAGTAGGGCTGTTAGGTCCCTACTTAATTTCATTCCTATCTGCAGGATCTCACATGCCTCTTTAATCATTTCCTCCTCATATACGTTGAACAGCACAGGTGATAATGGACATCCCTCTCTTACAACTCTTCTTAGCACTGCCCATCCGGACTCTCTGTAAACCACTCGCAGCTGATCTGTCTGAGACATGTACAGTTTGCAGATAAGTCGCCTATCCCTCCAATTTACTCCCGTTTTCTGCAATACAATAATTAATTATTATATTCCTTTTATCAAATCCCTTTTTGAAATCTATGAAACAGACAAGTACATCCTAATTGTATTATATGTTCTTTTATTAGTGAACTCATTACTACATTGGCATCACGCGTGCCCCTCCCCTTCCCGAATCCAAACTGATCATCCCCTGATTAATCATTTGCCCTACTCTCTATCCTTTTGTCGATGATCCTGAGAACAAATTTAGCTGCGTGTGGATTCGAACGTATTTTTCTGTTGTCCTCACATGATTGAGCCTTTGATTTCGGAAGAGGAACTAACACTGACCTGAAAAAGTATTCCAGCCAGATTCCTTCCTTAAAGATGCTACGAATTAGTCCATATAGATTCTTCCTCCCACATTTTCCTAAATCTTTTAGTAGTTCCGCAGGAATTTTATCCACCCCCAGAGACTTATTTGATTTCATCTCTCTCAATGCCCTTTCTATCTCATCTTCAAGTATGCCTGGACCTGAGCTATCTTCATCTACGTCATATTCCTTTTCTATGTCTAAGCTTGTTGGCCTAAGTTCTCCAGCATACATCTCTATACATTTCTTCCATATCTCTTGGATATTTTCTGGTTCAATCAATATTTTCCCCGATTTATCTCCGATCGTTAACACAGATTTCCCCTTCTCAATTCCCTTTAGTGATTTAACCTCCTTGTATAGCTCACCAATGTCACCACCAGTCCCCTGCAAACTTTCCACATCTTCGCACTGCGTCTTCCTCCATGCTTCTTTTTCTTTATTTGTTACCCGTCACAATTCATTTTTTAACTCTTTGTACTTCTTTCTGCCTAATTCTTTGTTTACATTCTTCCATTTTCTTCTCTCATTTGTCTTCCAATCACTCATCCGTGATCCATAGTTACCTATAAACAGTTGGTATAGTTTCTTTGGTGGCTTTCGATATCCATTTTTTTTAATATATTCCCTTTTTCTCGATAGTACTCAGCTCCTTTCAAATTTATCTCATGATTTTCTCTATAGCCTGCTGATACTCCTTCCTTGTCAATCCAGTTAATACTTTTACATTCCATTTCCTAACACGCCATCCCTTCTTCTCTTTTTGAATCAGACGCTACACTTCATTACTTCTAAATTGTGATCACAGTCTACATCCAATCCCGGGAAACTGTGCGAATTGATCACACTCTTCCTAAATCTGTGTCCAGCCATACTTTAGCCAGACGGATAAATTTTTTAGATCACCGGCATTTCCACCAACACCTTGATAGTGATGGAGATTAGGAAGGCGGTGTTAGCTGATGGGAGATCGGAGAGTGAGGTGCAGGGAGGGTTTGAGGAAAACCAAAACGTTGCAGGAGAAATGGTTTTAATTGAACCGACACCCAATTTAAACCCCAAAATACATTAGGTACGTGGGTTGTTCAATTGGTCCTCAGGAAAAATATAAAAATATTATTTTGGGTAATTTTTTATACTATTCAACAATTCCCTTTTATCTCGATTCACTTTCCCAGTGATCTCATACTTTTTATAGCCGTTCCAAAACGTAGGATTTTGGAAGGTACTCAAAATCTGTGTTGGCGATGACTTCCGCGTTTGGCGTGAATCGTTCTCCTCAGGGCAATTTTTTTTAGTTTGGCAACAAAAAATTTACTGGGGGTATTACCTGCTGAATATGGTGGATTATGTAATAACTTGTTCTTTAATCCTATAATATTTACCATCATTACTGAGTAAGTAAGCATTGTGTTGTCGAAGGAGAATTTTTTCTTTGTCAAACGAGGACGTTTTTTTCTTGATTTCTTTGTTCAACCGGTGCAATTATGACGTATAATAATCTCCACTTATTGTTTCTTCTTATCAGAAGTAATCGAAATAGGTGATTCCACGTGTATCCCAAAAAACCGTGACCAGCACCTTGTCCACCAATTTCACCGTCTTCACCTTGCTCGGAACTGGATCTCCTTTAGCCCCTGTTTCGAATGTTCCTTTGCCTCTGGAGTGAAGTAGTATATCCATATTTTGTCCAGAGTTATTATCGACAGCACCATCGTATCTGCAACCCCTACCCCTACTTCGAGGTTGCTGCCTATGGAAGAGGAAAGCGGTCTAGGAGGGGGGGGAATTACTCGTATTATGATAGGCAGTTCCAATGTCCTCCGTATAATGTTTCCCTTACGACTTAGGGTCCAAGGAGAGGGAGATGTTGGATCGTTGTCCTCGTGGTGTATACCCGGCGGCTGGGTTCCTCGGGTGACGCAGGCGGTGAAGGCGGCTGCACGTGACGTGGGTTGCTCCAAGCTACGAATTTTAGAACATGTAGGGATAAAAGACGCCACGCACTGCGGATCCATGGAAATTCAGCGTTTTTTTGAGGAACTGAATTCAGAGGGGAAGCGGGTCGGGGCGGAGTTTAAATTCCCAGTAAAGTTAAACATTTGTTCAATTGTCTCGCGATTTGACCGTGGTGGAATGGTTTGGAGTCGGTACGAAGGGGTTAATTATAGATTGGGAAATTTTTGTCGGGGAATTGGAGTGGACTTCATAGACTTGTGGCCTGTCCTTGCATCGTATCGGGAGTCTCTTAATCGTTCGGGAGTACATTACACGGTTAAGGTAGCGAAAAGGATTCAGGAACATATGAGGATAGTTTAGCACATTTAGTAGACTAGAGAGTAGGTCAACTAATAGGAATTTACTTAATAGACATTGCATGTGTCATTCACAAAAGAATTGCGACAAGAATCACGGCTTTATATAGTGAACTATTAGACTTAGCACAAGAGAATGAACAGGTACATATAACTCCTAGAGTAAGTAGCATCAAAAAGAAAAAATCACAATAAATTGATAAAGAACAGACCTATCTCCGTTGGGACAATCAACTGTCGAAGTTTAAAAAACAAATTAGCCGAATTTAACCATATGGTTAGAAATACCGAAGCCGATGTAATTATACGAACTGAGAACTGGTTATCTCAAGACATTACAGACGAGGAGATTTTTTCTAGGGGCATCAGAATTTCCAGAAGAGAGAGAAAAAATAGGATTGGGGGGAGGAGTGTTCATATCTGTTAAAGATATTCACGAAAGCAGAAGTGAATCATTCCTTAATCGTAGCATGTAAAATGTTTGGTGTTCCATAAAAAGTCCTCGGTCAAAAGGAGTCTACATTCGTGCATACTACGGACCCCCTGATTCCGGAGAAACACCAATATTAGAACTAGAAAGAGAGGTCGCAACTTTAATTTCCCATTTACACAATAGAAAAATTATAATCGGAAGGAATTTCAATCTTCCATTCATTAATTGGAAAAACTATAGTTTTATAGCAGGAGGTGAGGACAAGGAGTCATGCGAGTCCTTGCTTCGTGTTTTCGCATCACATTCGTTAAACCAATTAGTACTGACACCCACCTGAAGAAACAATATACTTGATCTAGTAGCCACACATTTATCCGAAGTTGTCCTAAATACAGCCACACTTTGGACTTAGTGACCACAGAATAGTGCTAGTTAAAAGTAACTTGATGACTATGAAAAATCGGAAACCCAAAAGAAAAATTTACTTGTTTGACCGGGCCGATTACGAAGGATTCAGGCGTGACCTACTGCAGTCTTATGGTACATTTAAGAAAAGTAGTAGAAACAGAGACAATGAGAGTTTTTGGAGTGCTTTTCTCGACGTCACACGAGCTACAATAGAAAAACACATACCTAGTAAATTTAAAAGTGACAGGAGGGAACCTGGATGGTACAACGTAGAAGTACGGAAAGCATAAAATACCAAAGCGCATGGTATTCAAAAATGAAGAGATCGCAAAAGGACGAGTCTGACATTAAACAATATGAAATAATACATAACTATGAAACAGCTAAATCGTTAGTAAGAAAAACATGTCGCCAGATGTTAATAGAATTTTAAAATAAAAGATAGGGTGAGTATTTGGAGTATTTGTAATCCAACTGGGAAACAAGTCGACAGTGCCATCCCTAAATAACAACGGGAAAACACTTAACACCAGTTTATAAAAAGCTAAAACATTAAACCACTATTTTCAAAGCGTTTTTAATTTCATAGGAAAAATTCGAATCACCACCCCTGAGTTATTACCGACCAACCTCTCTCACATCTATCTCATGCACAATTTCAGAGTACGTTATTGTAATAATTACGAGTAGCGGATGAAAAATCAGAATGGGCAGCATCAGCCAAATTGGTTAGACAAGGTTATCCATTATCACCCGTGCTAATCAAAGTATACAAAAAAATGGCAAAAGGCATAGGGAGAGATACAGGTATGAATTAAATTAAAGAGAGAGCACAACATTAGTCAGGATTGCTAATGATTAAATTTTAACCACCCAAAATTTCAGCCATAGTACCTCTGGCGGAAGCACTACACAAGTAGTGCGATAGAAATTGTTTGAGAGTAAATTAACAAACGAAGGTAATTAGGTTCTCGAGAAATTGAGAGGTTTAGTTAAGCTTTAAAGTTGAGATACAAACCAGAGCAGATAAGACAATTCAAGCATTTAGTTAGTGTTTTAGACAATAGTGATTTTAGATGGATCAAGTATGAAGGGAAAAAAAGAAGAATTGCGCAATAGAAGAAGCTTCTACCAAGAGGAGAGAGTTGATGGCAAGGACATTCGAAAAGAAAGAAAGTCAAAAATTTTGACGCATAGAATAGCTTAGTATAGCTCAGTCTACGGCGTCTGTCCCAAAAATAAGTAGAATAAATCCGGGAAAAAAATTTATTGCCAGTGACGAATGCCATTTACTCATATTCTTCAAAATAGCAGCGCCCTTGTGCTTCGACACACGACGCCAGCGCCACTACCAGTCGCGGTACGCTTCCTGGAAGGCGTCAACGGGATCCTCGTGTTAAGACATCTCAATGGCCTCTTTGGCGTTATTCAGCGTTCCAAAATGGTTTCCTATCGAGCTCTTTTTTATTATTGGGAACAAAAAGAAGTTCGGTGGAGACACATCGGGGCTTGAGGGCGGCTAAGGTGAGGTCTAAGAGATCACGCGAGTGTCACACGAGCAGCCTTCTGATCTTCCGACAGCACCATTGGGACCATTGGCACACACCGTTATCATTACTAAATATTCGGTAGGAATATGATGCACTGTTTTTTTTCGAATATTGCCCTCTTCTGCTAACATTTGGACACCCAGGTGTCGATCGGAGTTGAGCTGGTCTCTCTCACTTTTTGCACATTTCTGTCGCACTGTGTAGCTGACGGGCGCCCAGGGTGTTCCTCATTGTCAACCTCCTCTCTCTCCTCCTCTCTAACATTTTGTGTCTGCGGAACAACCATCCCTTAGGACATTCTTCACTAGCATACACGTCTCCGCACCCAATTTTCCGAGCTAAGCACATTTTATCGCGCCCCGTTGCTCCATGGAACGTGGTATCGTGGATTCATGACGCGATCCTCGAACAGGGGTCCAGTCTAGCAGGGATCTACACACGGCAACGACCCGCAGAAAAGTGAAGCGGGTCACGTCGCTTTCCTAAGACCTCTCACCCCTTTCCAAACCACAAATCGCCCCACTCCAGTCGTCCACGTCGGCGGGAAAAAAATTGTTCTACTTAGTTTTGAGGCAGAACTTGTAGTCATTGAGGCAAGAGGATTGTAGATTGGAGGACTTTGTGGTGTGGGTATGGTAGAGGACAGTAATAATGAAATGAATGGAAAATTAAAGCAAACGAAGAAGTGATAGGCATGGTAGAGTAATAAGGAAAGTTTTTCGAGGAAATTCAAAGGGAGCAGGGAAATTGAATACATGAGATTCTGAGATGCAATGAGGCTATGAAGGTGTGCATTTAGATTAGGCGACATAGAAAATATAAGGTATGTTGAACGGAATGAAGGAAGGTAGGAAACTATGCAGAATTGAAGAAATTCTCGTTGCAGCCAAGGGGGTCATTGTTTTAGTGTCCTGATGGACTGTACACGGTGGTAAGTGTATCACATAAAACTACATTGACCGGCGTATAACTGCTAATACTTAATAACAGTTGCTTATACTTGCACTTGCTTATACTTACTCTTGCTGCTTATACAAATAATAACAGGCATAAAGTAACAATGTTTGTAAATGACATTAACAGCAAAGCTTCATGATGCACATGAAAGTAATCGGAATCAAACCACTTGTCCACATTATCGTGAAAAAACAGCCGCAATAGTGAGGGCATATCTATTGCTCTAAGAAAGAATGCGATTGAAATTCACCCGTCACACAATCAGAGTGATAATACACAATTCGTCAGCGACAATTAAAAAATTATTGATAAATAAATAAAAATATGAGTCCATAGAGGGGTGAATATAACTAAAGGATCTCACCAAGTGAGTGTCCTTGGCCTCTGCATTCCAGCCACCTTCACACGGTGGGCCTGTTGAGATGAGTGACCTGGCGGGGATTGGGTTCGAACCCCAGAGGAAACGGGTGAACGAACGACTGAGATGTGGTCTAATGGGGACTGTGCAAGAGTAACACATCTTACAGACCCTCTCCCCTAATTTACAGAGTTATTAATACCCCAAAAATGGCAACGGAAGAACCCAGAGGCCAACCGCGGCGTCCATAGCCTACCAGAAATCTATCACTGCCTCCCCAAACTAAAAAGTATCAACTGAGGTCACCACCTTGAGACCCGGGATGTGCAACAAAAGCCATTGGGTATTTGACATCCTGCGAGTCAAACCAAGTAAGAGGGGATATAAAGGACAGCTGCTTGAAGGCCTAACACCCTCAGGTGTGTGTAAATTGGGTTCCAAAAAACCATATGAGAGCCTTGGGCGAGTGACGCAAGGGTGGAGGTCGTCGCGGAAGTAGGATACTCGACCAAAAGATCAACGAACTTGTAGACGGAAAATAACGCGCAGACCATGCTTGGCCCAGATAAGTGACAACCACAAAAGCAGGAGAACCAACGAGACGCCTGAGGTGGACGGACAAAAGAGATGAGCGGCTGTGTAAAGCACTACTGCTACATACAAAGTAACCAAACTATATGTACTCAACTAAACTGATAGCAATTAAGGTTTTCAAGCGCCATTCGTCATATTTTTTACGAGAGTCCTAGGTAGTGTTATTTCATTCAATTCATCCTGATTCCACACGTAGCATAAATGTGTATTGGTTTTACTATATTTGTAAATAGCTCAGAGATATCTTGTAATTAAAAATCTAACATGAATGGCACATATGAGATGACCGTTTAGCACCCACGCGGATAGAGTCGTTAAAACGAAGCATCGATAATGGAAGGACCATAGAGAGTTACGGACCAAAAATCACAGTGTTAAATGCTGCAACAGAATAGGGTGCGTTCATTAAGTAATGCTATTAAAATTCCCACGCCGCTCCTGTTGGTCGGTGTGGGATTGCACGACTTGGAGTAGGTGGCGGGGGGGGGGGGACAAACCTTTGCCGCAAATCCGGTCTCAGCACTCTCCAAGCTGTGAAAACGGCAGGACGTCAGTTATTGTAAATCTCTGCGCGCCGACCGTGTCACGAAAAATTTGATTCGACGATCGAGCAACGTTACGCGATTACTAAGTTTTGTGCTAAACTGAAAAAGTCTCTTGAGGAGACTAACAAAATGATTCGCGAGGCTTATGGGGACTCTTCCCTGTCCTACTCACAAGTATCGAGGCGGTTAAAGGCCTTTAAAGAGGGCCGGGAAGAGGTTCACGACGAACAACGTTCTGGGCGGCCGTCAACCAGCAAAACCGACAACAATGTGGCTCATGTTCGATAGTTGTTGGACTCTGACCGTCGATTGAGTATCAATATGGTTGCCAATGAATTGAACTGGTCGTCTACCGTTGTGTTTCGCATTGTTACCGGAGATTTAGCGATGAAGAAAGTATGCGCCAAGCTCGTGCCCAAGGTGTTTGCCACAACCCGCTACGAGTCCGCGAGTTTCTAGCGAATCAGCAGGTGTCAACGCTGTCCCAACCCCCCTATAGTCCTGACGTCGCTCTAGCAGACTTCATTTTGTTCCCTCAGATTAAGGCAGCCCTGAAAGGAACCCATTTTTCGTCCATAGAAGAGATGCAATCAGCCGTGACGAAGACCTTGCGAGAGGTCCCCGAAGATGCCTTCCAGGGCGCGTACCGGTCATGGCAAAGTTGCCATATCCCGCAAGCCGCCACACGCCCTTGCGGCGGCCTGCGAGATTTTAAGTAGATATAGATGCAGGTGTCTCACTAGGCTCGACCCCTGTGGTATGTGAAAAAATATCCCAGGCTGTAATAAAGACTGAATGGTCGCGCACAAAGGGTCATGCATGGTTGGAGCTCTAATGGGACTAAAGTCACGTGAAGTGTTCCCCAAGGAAGTGTCATCGACCTCTTCTACACCATATATAGGTAAACGGCATTAATCAACACTGCATTTAACTGAGAAAGATGCTTATTTGCAGACGACGCAGTGCAGTGCTCATTTTACGATCGTAGTTACAGATACATTCTTAACGTCTTGGAAATAAAGTTGCAAGCAGACTTTAATACATTACATTACTGGTGCGCTAAGTGTTAATTAGATTTAAACTTAAAAATAGGTGTAGTGGTTAGCTTAATTACATGAGTAGTTCTCCCCCGAATGCTTACTACATCAAAAACACCGAAATAGAAAGTATAATCTCTATTAAATCCTACGGGAGGGTTAAAACGCGACGACATATTTGACGCTTGTTAGGCCTCAAATAGAATATGCTTCGGAGTCCTTATGAAGACCGTTTCAATAACGAAATAGATTGTGACTGGGAAAGAGGAGTTACATTTGTAAAACGTTGGTATGATAGCCGTAGTTATTAAATTCATGAAAGGCATTAAATTATTAAGAGGAACTAGGTAGGGAATCACTCACGGAGCAAAGGTTAAAATTCAGGTTAAACCTCTTGCAAAAGTGGAAAGCAGGTGGAAGCAGCATCAGTATTGATGTTGAAAACATACGAGGTTGAGTCCCATGGTGCTACGGGAGCGGTGACCATAAAAATAATATTAGAGAGAACAAGTGCATCACCGACAAATTTAAGATTCATTTTTCCCCCGCGAAAGATAATGGATCAGAAAAATGCAAACGACCACGCTTGGGAGAAAAGTGTTCTTCATTCTAGGTAGTCTGGTATGTTGACAATTTTATCCAACACTTAATAGAATGAACTTCTTGGCCCTGGTAGTAGTGGGCGGCGACACTCAGGCCCCGCAACCATTCACGAGTAGAGTGCCCCCCTCCGAGAGACCAAGGGTCTCCCCCCTCAAGGCAGTCTCGTCTCCCTCTTGGCTGCCACCGGACTCAAAGCCCCCTCCCAAGGGAAGCTCTCCACCGTTTCATATCCCTCTGTGCGCGAAATCCCATTCCCTCCTCTCTATCTCTCTGCCAGCCTCCCAGTACCTGTCCGTTTCCCCCATCCAGCCCTCCTACAGTGTCCTCCTCCTTAGGTGATCTTTAATTGACTTTTTTAACTAACGCAATGGAACACAATTAACTGCTATTCAATGGTAATAATCTCTTTTGATTCGTGAAAGCATCATAATGCCTAGTCTTTTGCATTAGAAATGCTGATATAGATAGATATGTCGGCATGCATATATTTTCTGTCAACAATTTTATTATTTCCGATTGAGGATTATTGAATTTCTTCAACTTTAAATCATTTCGCACTGCATTTTAGCTCACTGTGGCTGGAGACACATTGCAAAAATTGCAGAGTGTAAAAATCATTCGTCTTGACCGGGATTGCGACCGGAGCGAATGATTTTCACACTCTGCAATTGTTGCATTATAATGCATATTAGCGGATGACTCGGTCAAAAAGTTACTGTCGCGGCATCTTCCACAGTTTCTTGTAATCTGTAAGCACATAAATACGAACGACAGGAAATGGTTAAATTTCAGCAGTGTTTCAATTTTATTTTCAGCAGTGTTTAGCGTTGGGAAGAGTCTAGATAAACAAAATTTGTAGAATTTTCCAGAAGTTAAACTTGTTCAGGAAGATTTCTTAGCAATTGAAACCACCCAATGCCTTCTGGTATCCAATAGTCAACACCAATGCCTTCAAAAAACACCACATACTGCAGACAAATAAAAATTTAGATGTTTCATTTGGACCAAAGTCATCGATACAACACCCCCCGCCTCCCCCCTCCTTAACCACCACCTCCATCGTCGCTTCATGCTCCACGTGTCCCCCCTCCACACACACACCCTCATCCCCCTCCCCCCTCCTGCCAGAGGACGACTGTGGCCTCGTTTGAATTTTCCTCGCCAATTTTATTTCCCCCACTTTTCCCCTTCCCACCTCCCAGTCCCGATTCCCCTTCATTCGTTTGAATCATTTTGCACTTGCCCCATCTCTCTCCCCATCACCAACAGCCATCATCGCCTCCCCTTCCCTCCCCCCCAACCCACCCCCTCACCTTCTCGTGCCGTTGATTCCCGCGTTCCGAGGCACACAGGGATCCGCGACTCATTACACCAGTAGGATGCCCGCGACAATGTTTGAGAGAGTCCTTCTATTACAATGCGGCCCTTCCCATTACATTGGACTCGGTTCTTCTGGACTTTCCGGCAAAATAGCACCCTCGTCCCCTCGCGCCTCCTGAGGCATGACGGCATGTTTTCCCTTTACCATGCGTCGTACAGTACTCTTTTGTCAATGACTTTCGCGCGCTCCTTCCCCTACCCTATTTCCTCAAAATTCGATGCATTCGACCACTCCCTCTCGCGAGTTCCCCTCGCCGATGGAGACCGTCACTCGGAGCCCAACCCCACTCCCACCTCCCGGGAGTGGTACAACACCTGAACGTTGACTGGACGCTGACCCCATGACTGCTTCCAAATCGATTTCTGCATTCATGTTTTCCCATATCAGAGACCGTAGCTTCCCAGATAATGTATCCATATTTTCGGACAAGATCGCTAAAACAATATATTAAACTTTTAAATATCAAACAGTTCTGGAAACTTGTACTTTAATAAATGATATTTCACAACGTCTGAATTACTGATTCCCAGCAGGTCTCGGACGAACGTTTGGCTATCGAAGCGGGGAAGGAGAAGATGCGTATTTTTTGGCAACTCTTCCTTTTTTCGCAAATTCAAATCAATAAACAAATCACAACTTAAGAAACTCTCACCCCGTTGAGGAAGAGGAAAAGGCCGCGTGGATATGAACCATAGGGATGATGAAGAGCACACGTCATCCTGATTTTGGTGAGATATTCAGCAATGCGGCCATGAATTATCGTGGTGCAACATTCCAGCTATTACTTTGGAATGTACACTTTTGCAACTAATATAGCTACATTTATAATATGCTACATTTGCGATAATCTGTGCTGGTACGTCATTCCGTAGCACCAATCCCACAACATCGAAAAATAGCACGACAAAACGTAGTTCTTCCCGCAGAAGCCACCCACCCGGCTTGTTGGTGATTCTGGAGATTACCGTACGAAATTTTGGTTTTTGCTATCAGGATTAAAATGATGTTGCCAAGTGTCATCACCTTTGATAAACTTCAAAATAAAGGCCTCATCTTCATGCACCATCAACTACAATCGCCAACATACGTGCTGTACGAGAATGTCTTGTTGCTTGGGTCTGAATAGCCTCGGAACCCACCGCGCACAAACACTTCTCACGTGCGATTCCTCTGCCACTACCTCGTGGATGGCTCTCAATGAAATCTCCAATATTTCTTAAAGTGCTGTACATGTCATTCCGTGATTTTCTCTCACAATGGCAGCAGCGATGTTAACGCTTACTTCTGGTAGAGTACCGACTACAGCTCTGGAGCCACCTTCCTTTGACATTGATTCTATTCACTCTTTAAATATTCCAGAACACCTTCCAACTGCGCTAAGGGAAATTACACAATTTTCCAAGACTATATGTTTACATTAATCTCAGCTTATGATTTGTTCTTAACTTCAATTTATACTTTTCCACAATAAATAATGCAAATAAAAATTTATGAACGACTCTCGACCCTTTGTAGGACTAACCATAAATTTAAATTTACAGTTAAATCTGATAACTTTGTCCTAAATCTTTTAAATAAAAACAATGCGGTCCCGAGCACCCATTTCATCCAAAGCATTATATTATCAGGTATCAAATAATTAAAAGCACCTATTGCTCTTTGGTGAGTTGCAGATGGGGTGTGTGAGTGCAAGCAAGCAAAAAATTAAGATTTATTAGATAATACAGGAGACATGTGACAAGAGCGACGCTGTATTTCTCTATTTATAACCTATTTAGTGTTGAGTGTGATCTCGAATAAATACTTAGGCGTTACCCTCACTCGCGAACTCTCCTGGGTGAAACAAAGACAGGGAATATGTGGACGAGCTAACAACAAATTAGAAACCATTAGAAAAGTATTGGGGAAATATGACGAGAAGATTGAAGAGTAGTGCCTATATATTTAAGGTCACTGACTCAAAGGATAGAGGATTAGAAAAACTGACGAGGACGACGCTTGGATAATAAGGTTTTAACATGATGCGTGCAAGTTGGCTGAGTGGTAGTAATTTTAACTACCATTTACAACATTGTTCTCTTGAATAGGTACATGTCTCAGATGCAGACGCCTGGAGATCTCGTATGTTATACTCAAATGATCACATTATTATTTAATGCACCATATATATGCTAACCCTCTCCGCGGATCCTCTCTCTTGTGTATTCTGATGACCCCCGGAGCTGTGCTTGCGGCAGTTCCTGGAAGGGCCACCCATGCCAGATAGATAGAAGGTTAGGAGCCGGACGTATGTTAGTCCGCGCAGGATCTGTGCCTCAGTGAGGCGGCTGCGAAGCCGTCTGACCCCAGCGGGGAGGCCATTGAGTGATGGTGTCACGTTAGAAACGCTATTGAGAAGGGACGCAGAAAACAAACCCCATTAATCTTCCCCTGCTACTATAAATGACATAGATCTGAGTATGAGTCCTGGCAACTACGGGATTCAGTCCGGGGAATCGGGATGGTGCGGTGGCTAATGTACAGGCTTCCCACCGAGAGGGCCCCGATTCAAATCCTGGGGACAACATATATTTTTCAGAGGTATGCGGAACCCTACTTGAGGTGCTTTGTGGAGAGCACTTTGAGTGAGTACGACGTCCGTCGCATGGGACGTTAAACTGCGGACCCCTTGGCGCCTTTCGACAAGAAGTAGGTATACATAAAAAATCCCAGGTGACTCAGAAAGGTATTATTTAGATTATATTATGGTAAGGCAAAGGTTAAGGAACAGTGTGATCGTTTCGCACAGCTTCCCGAAAGTGGATGCGGACTCTGGCCGCAATTTAGTTGTTATGAAATGTAGCGTCCGTTTCAAAAAGATTAGGCAGTATTGGAGTAGGGAAGAGATGACAACGAGGTGGGGGAATATGGTTTAGGTACGAGGATTAACCGCGGGGAGAAAGCAATAGAGTACGGGAATAAAAATAGTTTAATCCTAACAAACACTTGGTTTAAATACGACAACAGAAGTAGATGTATGTTGAAAATATTCATGGAACCATAAATTTATCAGTCAAATTATTTTATGGTGAAGCTTAGATTTAATAACAGAAATAACCCAGTTTCACAGAAGTGGATGCTAAATTTAAATATTAATTTAGTACTATCAAAATTTTAAGAAGTAGCAACATAAAGCAGCGGGAAAACTGATAAGTGAAGTTAGGAAAACTAGTGTATATAAAAGGGAATATATTTATACAAGTAGAAGGGATTTCCTCAGCCAGAAGCGACACTATCGACAGTTAATGTAAATAAACAAGGAATCCATGGATTACTGACAAGATGATTAGAAAGAGAGACGAGAGAAGGAAATGGATTAATATAAACACAGAATTAGGTAGAAGAAAGTGCAAAGAGATAAATACTAGACTGATGACGGATATTAATAGGCTGAAAAAAATGCTGGAAAATTTATTATGCAATAATGGAAATTTTCGAAGTAAGGGAGAAATTGGTGCGCTGTACAGGAGGGTGAAATCATTTCGAAAACTAAGTAGATTTCATCTGTACACACTATTAAATATACCAAATAATATTATTTATTGACGCAAAAAAGAATCGATTGGGATTGATAAAATACATTAGAGGATCAAAGGCAAGTACATTAGGCCAGAATTTTAAGATGCAGAAAAATAATGTTACCTAGATGAAGATAGCTTAGGGTTGGATATACTTGCATGCTAGATGGAAGTCCATTAAAGGAAATGAAATGAAATGAGGCACTGTAGATATATAAAATCCGGGCAGAGATAATTAAAAGTCTAGAAAAACGTGGAAGGAAATTTTTAATGAGTTAATACGAAACATTAATGAGGGAGTAATTTGTCCGGAGGGGTACGTTCGATCAGAATAAGTTCGCATCCCAAAAAAACGTACAGGGAGTCATACTAAGTGAGAATTTTAGACAATTAGTTTGATTTCACTCATGGCCAAAATGGTATTTAGGATCGATGATAAGATGATGGGGAGGAGGGCCAATGAGTACTCAGGGAACGAGTAGTTTAGGCTTAGGAGGGGGAGAGGTTGCGTGATACCAGAGCAGTAATGCAACCAGTATGCATTTTTTTACGTCATAGATTTCGAGAGAGCGCTCAATAGAGACTGGAGGAAAACAAGTACCAGAAAAGTTCACCGCACCACTAACAGAAAAAATAGAAAAAAGTGGTAATTAAGGAAACAATTACTCGGAATATTTCATGGTGCGATTGGCATATTTGGAAACGTGATGGCTTTTTCTCTTGCCCGTGCAACCGAAGGTGACGGATCTTATACGTCTCCGGTGTTACGTCAACCCTGCTCTCACCGATTATATCTCCAGGTGCAGGGTGTGATGCTCGGATGCCGCTTCCGTTGGCGGCGCCAACGACGCCGAGGGTGCGACGCGCGGGCGCCATGTGTGATGACGTAGTCACATGACTGACGTAACCACCGCCCTCGTACACCCGCTTGCCGCCACTGAGGCAGCCTCCTGCAAATGCCGCGTAGCCCAGGTGGTGGGGAGGGCCGCAGAGCGTTGGACTCCAGAGCGGAGAGACAATCTTCGGCTGAAAAATTGAAAGACGTTGCGATCAGATAGACGCCAACACTCCGGCAGTACATTCGTATCTGCTCGCGGACATAACTTCTTTTCTAATAACATACAAATTTTGAACATTTGGACGCAAAATTTGGAAAACTGAAAAGTTTAGGAAATGGAGAAGTTTTGGCTGATCATCATTATGAGAACATTGAGAATGACTCAGGAGGCCATATTGAGTACCACAGCCAAAGTACATAAAGTGTGTGTATATATATATATATATATATATATATATATATATATATATATATATATATATATATACACATATATACAGAAACATATATAAGGAAAAGGGATAGGAACACGTATAAAGGACGAACACAATAGAGGTGGGGAAGGCGGAATCGAACGGATCACAAGAGTAAAAATATTTCCTCAACCGGGACTCGAACACCGGATCTTTCCACTTGCCGGGCGGATGCTCTTAACCACTTGAGCTATCGAGGATATGTAATTTGCCCTGAGATCCGTGGGTCTTATATGTCGCCAAGCGCCCCGATTCTTTAGCCAAGAGATGGCGTCAGGGGGCTGTTTCACCCACCAAAGGAGAAATAGACAATACACCAGAGGAAAGGACAGTGGTTAGAATTCATACATATATATATATATATATATATATATATATATATATATATATATATATATATATATATGGGTCGCGGTAGTCCAGGGGGTAGAGCGTTGGACTACTGACCAGAGGGTCCCGGGTTCGTTTCCTGGGCAAGGCACTCTGGGCACCTGCAGCTCCACCCAAGCTATGTGATTATTCGGGTACCAGGTCTTCCTGGGAAACCATAACCGACAAAGGGAATGGAACTGGTCCTCATACCCTGATGTGTGAATGTCACACACCGTCGGCCTGGGTGAACTCTACCATCACCGACCGGACCGGTCGACCTTTAGGTTGATTACTGCGTTTATGGTTACATATATATTTAAAAGTTATATATATGTGTATAAATATTTAATACATATATGTATTAAATGTACACCAAGATAGAACTGGCGAACAAAAACACAGAAACATACAAAAAAGAAAACAATATCCCAAGTCATATCCTTACTCCCACCCCCAAACCTTAGAACACCCTAGTTGTCTCTCCTCCCAAAAATACACAAACCTAATATTCCCTGTCGCCCTATAGTTTCCAGTTTCAATTCTCCCGCCGAAAGAATCTCCGCATTCCTTGACCACCACCAAAACATATTGTTCTCTCCTTGCCCTACTCCATGAAAGACACATCTGACTACCACTTTCTCCGCCGTTTAAATTCTGTCTCCATTCCCCCAACCTCCCACCTTCTTATAAACCGCATCAGCATACTCACCGATACCCTCAATTTCTGTCGAAACTTTCAATGGTGCACCTTCTGTAAATCACATAGTAACCCTTCCGACCACATAAACGCCAATCCCGCACTTGACGAATTCCGCCCTGCTTCAACCCATGAACCAAAACCCCTTCCAAGTAACCATCCTGTTGAAATTTTCGTACGTCTACTTCTCCACAAAGTTTCCAATAAATCCTTCATAGAATCTCTCAAACCTAAACGTAACTTCTCCACGAAGGAACGTCATGCCCGAAATATCCTACAGTCCAATCCCAACATCGTAGTCACCACCGCCGGTAAAAGCTCCTCTGTTGTAATTCTAAACACCAAAGATTATATTTCCAAAGACCTCGGTCACCCCAATGATACATCCACCTATACCCCTCTCACCAACAACCCAACACAAACTTTCCAAACCGACATTTGGTCTTTCTTCCTCCACTCTGGACCTGAAGAAGGCCTCACCTCCCAAGACATATCCCTACTTTCACCCCCAAACCCCAGAACACCCCAGTTTAATCTCCTCCCAAAAATATGCAAACCTAACATCCCCTGTCACCCTATAGTTTCCAGTTTCAACTCTACCACCGAAAGAATCTCCGCAGTCCTTGACCACCACCTACAACCCCTTGTACTCTCCTTGCCCTCCTTCACGGAAGACAAATATCACATCCTCCGCCGTTTAAATTTTGTCTTCAATGCTTCCACCTCCAACCTACTTATGGCCACCATCGACGTCACCTCCCTCTATACTTTTATTCCCCACTTAGAAGGCGTATCCTCCCTCCGACATTATCTTTCTCTAAACCCCCCACCCCAACGCCCCACGACCGGATTTCTCCTCAATCTAGCTACTTTCGTATTGACAAAATACGCATTCCTGTTCCACATTTTTTTATTTACAGACCAAAGGCACAGCGATTGGAACGAGGATGGCGCCATCTTACCCCAATCTCTTCATGGGCCACCTTAAAGAGACTTTCCTTTCACAGGAACCTTTCCAACCTCTTTTCTGGGTTGTCTACATAGACTCCATTTTTATTTTCTGGGCACACGGCTCTGAGTCCCTCAATAATTCCTAATTGGCCTCAAATTCTTCTTTCACAGTTAAATTCACTTCTTCCAGTTCAGACTCCAACATTACCTTTCTTGACAAAGACCCACTAACCATCAGCAATATCTACAACTCACCAGCTGTCACCCTTCTCACGCCAAACGATCAATTGCTAGCTCTCTCTCTCTCTCTATCTGCGGGCACCGGATTTGCAACACCACAGCCACCCTCAACAAATACCTCTACAATCTACACCATTCACGTCAAAAACGCGGTTACCCAGAAAAGCTCCTACAGAATAAAATCCACCGCTCCACCCGACCGCAGACACCACAGAAAAACAACCCTACATCTGACGCAGGACTCAACCTTTGCAACACCTACTCGTATTTCCCCAGATCCCATAGACTAAAAACCTTTCTTAAAGGACTATTTCCTATTTTATGCGACAATGATACTACCTCATCCTTACTGCCCCAATGTCCCTCTCTCGCATACAGACGACCCGCCAATCTCAAAAACCTTCTGAGATCCACCAAACCATTTGGCGCCCCCCCGACAAATTTCCTCCTATTTCCTATACTTGTAACCACCCCCGATGTAAAGCATGTCTGCTTTTCAGATCTGCTCCCTTCTCCCCACAGCCCCTCGTTGCCCCCTCACCTCACTCCTAAGCTAATTGCCTCTCGAAAAACGTCATCTATCTTTTGATACTCCAACAATGCACTTCATTTTACATAGGCGAATGCATTACCCTTTATCCAACGAATGGATAATCACCGCTACTTCTGTAATTCTGCCTCTCTCCCTCCTCTTCCTATCCCTTGACACACAAAGTTCCACAACCTTTCCTTCAACCAGTGTTTCTCCCTAACCATCCTAGAATCCCTACCCGATTCAGCCACCAATATAGAGGTGAGAACTCGCAAATCCGCATATACAGGTATATTAGCTTTCCGATCTTTTAAAATTCCCGCCCTTAACCGCCATCTTTTATTCCCTTCCCAACATACTCTGCACCTTCTCCCCGATACTCCACAGCTCCCGTCCGTATGTGTATATACCATAAACCATAAACACAGTAATCAACCCGAAGGTCGGTTTAGTAGGTGATGGTAGAGTTCACCCAGTATTAAGCCCTATACGGCGTGTGAAATTCACACATAAGGGTAGGGGGGCCAGTTCCTTTCCCTGTGCCGATTATGGTTTCCCAGGAAGACCTGGTACCCGAAAAATCACTTTGGCTTGGGTGGAGCTTTAGGTGCCCAGAGTTCCTCTCCCGGGAATTGAACCCGGGACCCTCCGGTCAGCAGTCCAGCACTCTACCCCCTGGACTACACGTGTTTTTCATATACCTGTGTATGTATATATATATATATAAATATATATATATATAAATATATATATATGTATATATATGTATATATATGTTTATACACACACACGCACAGATATATATATATATATACATATATATATATATATATATATATATATATATATATATATATATACTATATATATCGCATACATTCGAGGGTAGGCTCAAAAGTAATGCACACATGCTTGTAGAACGCGAACAAAAACAAATAGCAAGATCGGGCAAAAAGTACATGCATTAAAGTACAATTCTTAAGTTTCAACATCATATATTTATTTTTCCACATATTCACCGTTAAGGCTAACACATTTCTTCCAACGTGCAACACGTTTTTTCATTCCGTCACTGAAAAACTCTTCCGACTTTTCTCCAATCTAGGAATTGACAGCTGCCTTCACTTCATCGTCCGAGGTGTAATGATTACCCTTGAGGTGTCTCTTGAGTTGAGGAAAAATATCGGGGCAATACGGTGGTGTGGAATCGGTTCAAATTTCAGGTCTTGCAGAGCCTCTCCAGTTGCGCGCGAGGTGTGTTGACGAGCGTTGTCATGTTGCAAGATTATTGGCGCCAGGCTGCCTCTAACGCGGCAAACGTCTTCCTTGGATATTCCAAAGTGGTTTGCGATACACTTTTGAATGATTCCTCAGTCTTTTTAAATCAAATCTTCGCCGATTTTGCGATGTTTATCGTCTGTGGCAGTAATCGGACGTCCGCTGCGTGTTTAATCAAGAATTATGGATTTTCCAGGCCCGCAACCACGAAATTTTGCTGCCCATCGAGTTAAAGTAGACCTATCAGCAGCATCGTCGCCATAAACAGCCTTTAAATGACGATGAATTTCAGTGGGGGTCAATTTTTCAGCAGTTAAAAATTCGATCACAGCACGCTGTTCAACTCGCGTTGACATAGCACTAGAGCACGTCTCCATACTTCCGCTTCTCGAAATACACTGGATGAATGAAATTACCTCAAACCTGAACATGCATGTCGAGAGGGAATGTTACTTCCACATTCCACCAGGAGTGCTTCTGCAGGTCATTTTTTGCGGTCTACAAGCTTGTGTGCAATAGTTTTCAGTTTACCTTCGTATTTGAGTGTATGTATATGTATGTATGTATATGTATGTATGTATATATACATATGTAATAATATATATTCATGTACATTTTTATATATTTATGCATGGACCATAGCAGATACAAACCGAATGTGGCCGGCCAGATTCCTCCCCAATAAATGTTAGGAAGTGGTCCATAAAATCTCTTACTCCCGCTCTTTCCTAAACTTTTAGGCAGTTCCACTGGAATTTTGTCTAGACCCTTAGCTTTATTTGATTTGAATTCCCTCAATGCACTTTCTATTCCGCCATCGAATAAGCCTGGACCTAAGCTATCGTTATCTACGTCATACGTCATTCTCTCTCCATCTATAATCTCGCTGGTCTACTTTCTTATCGGTCGTGGGAAAAATTACCTGTAAAAATCTGACGGTTTTACACTTAATCTCCCTAATCTTTTTGCCATGATCTCTCCTGTTGTAGTGCTAATAATGCAATTTCAACATAGCCGCTAAACATGCCTGTTTCCCATTAGTGCAAGAGATTTAATCTGTAATTTTACTCTAGCCCCGCGAGTGATTCTCAACCTAGGTCTTCTAATATTCTAGATAGGTTACTAACTCTATCATGGCAACGTTTTACAGGTCTACTTTTCCATGCTACATGGATCTTATTCGGCAATCAATCCAGTTCCATGAGGACCTCATGCATTGTGCTAGCAGCATATTCTAAATGAGGTTTAACTTACAAAAATATATTTTCTCTTCAGGCTTCTTTTCATATTCTACCAATATTTTTATATCAATTTTTTTTTCTAGCTTATCCACATATTCCCAGAATATATTTCACTCAATTACATCTTGAGTGAAGGTAACGTTCAAATATTAAATCGAGTCTACACTCCTATTTCAGTATTTTTGATGCAGTAAGAGTTCGGGATGGAAGTACTCCTATTCCAAAAATTCTTCACTTCGCAATTTTTTAAGTTGAATGCAAGTTCAATGCATTGTGTAGCGCCAGTGCTGCATTGCATAAAGGTCCTCTATCATTAATATTTTATCCTAAGGACGACGGGTGTCTCTATTAACCACTGCGTCGTCGACAAATAAGTTTTCGTTACTCCCCGGAGTTAATTTTTATGCAAAGAATCCATAAATCTCCTTGGCAAATGACCAAAACAATTTCCAGTTCTCGTTTAAAGTTTCAGCCCTTTTTTTAAATGTGCCAACCCTTCCGACAATTCTGATTGATCTCATTCCATTCGTCAATAGAAAACATAATTCCGTAAATTTTTCATTTGGACGTGACATATCCCATGACGCCTTAACGATTTTCTTAACTTCCGTGTTTTACCATATAGGGTACGTATTACCTTTTATAAATTTACTTAGGATGTTGACTGCTGAGTATGTGATGGCGCTGATGTGATTCTACGTATCCTCGGTTTTCGATGTTTGCCAAATCTCTGAAAATTAGCCGATGAACTCCGTAATACATACAAGTACATATTTTAAGCCATTATAGTTTCCGTTTTTAAACAAGTTACCTCGCAATTGGTAGCTCGCACTAGTCATCACCTTTGACAAAAACAGTGGCAGGTTGCACTGGTTTAACAAACCGAACACATTAAAATCAGTATCCTGTAAAACCTTAAATCTTATCATTGTTCGGAATACAATGGCCCTTGTCAACAGTAGGTTGGTTGATCGGTAGATCGGTTAGGTATAATAACATAAACGGCACGAGTTTAAGGAAATCATGTCTTGCGAATAAAGTTGGTTATTTTTTATACATGATATCCTGAAATTACGGGAAAGGATACAAAAATGAATGTTGTATGTTTTAGGTATCAACAAAGCCTTAGGCTGGAATATCCACGAGAAATTAATACACAAATTTAGGAATTATTGTGTAAAAAGGGCAAAAGCCTTAAGTTATTTTATTACGAAGAAAATCGGACATCAGCAGATCTTGGGCTGCTAGCGAGCGATTGAAGCCAGGTATTTATGTACTACGCTTTATTTAGGCCACATTTGGAATACGCGGCAAGTATTTGGCACTCACGGGAAAGAAGTTAATTAAGGAATTGGAGAAGATTCAGAGAAAATCCACCAGATGTGTTCAAAATTGCTACGAGAAGAGCGTAAGCCTATAAAGCGCATTAGTCTAAAGTGTATATGTCAAATTTAAAGTATTTCATAAACCTTTAAGGAGTTCCTCGGGAATGTTGTCCACCCACACGGCCTCATTTGATCATTCAAATGCACGCATGGATGGTGATCTAACACCCTCCCCCTTCCCGGCACAAGCACTTTCGGCCGTTTGCGTTCCTTAGTTATAGATGAAGAAATAAGCTTAAGTTCGACAGTGAGGCATCACGATAGCCAGGACTTACTAAAGAAGAATCAGCACTGTATTGGCAAGGGTATGTTCTGCGATACAAAACTTGTACTTTTTGTTCATGATGATTTGGATTCGGGGAAAACTAACGCTCCAGTAGGCTCGGTTTCCTAATACTACAAAAAAAACTTTGCGATAATGTGTATCATAGCAAGCTACTCACAAAACTAGTAGCCCACGGCATAAATAAAAATATCTTAGGCTGGATTTAATTCTTCTTAAATGTAACAAAGAAACCGTACAAATGTTAGTCATAGATGGTGTTACATCTAATGAAGTTGATTTCACGATCAGGTGTGCCCCAAGATACTGTCTTCGAAACCCCTGTATTCCATCTTTACGTAAAAAACATTAACGCCGTTCATAATAACTTTATATATTTCACTCCGACGCAATTGTTTTGAGAAATATCCGTAGTCCCGCGGATAAAGTGGCTTTAGAGATAGCATTACTGCATTGAAGAGCTTGGAATAACGCATGGTAATTATGCTTGAATAAATGTGTAGAGATGCATTTTTAAGAGTATTTCTTTCCCTAAAATTTACCACATTAAAATACAGGAATTGTTGACTCATTTAATTACTGAGTTTACCCTTCCCCACGATTTGAGAGAAACATGCATAGGAAATGCGTGGGCGAGCTAGCAAGAAAGTAAGATTTAAAAAATAATATTGGGGAAATGTGGCGAGGGGATTATAGAGCGATAACATCTTTCGCTATCCTTCATTAAGAATATGCTGCTAGCATATGGGACCCTCGCAGGAGGCTAATCCGCAACCTGCACGTACATGTCTCAGACTGATCAAGTGCGCGCGGGGAACGGAGAGTCCGGATGGGCATTGTCAGGAAGAGGTGTAAGGCAGGGTTGCCCATTATCACCGGTGCTGTTCAACGCATATGTGGAGGAAATGATTAAAGAGGCATGCGAAAAACTGGAGGTAGGAATGAAACGGGCTATTCTTAAAATCAGTTAGGTTTGCTGATGACCAAGCTTTCGTTTGTCAGTCAGCCAAGAGGTAGCAAGCATTGCTGAGGGAATTGGAAATTCAGTGCGATAAATATGGGATGAGAATCAATATAAATTAAAAAAAGGTTATGCGATTATCCAGAAAGAGAAATGCCAAGGTTAACATTAAAATAGCAGGGCAAAAACTGGAGTAGGTGGAACAATTAACGTATCTCGGAAGTGTTTTGGACCAGAATGGTCAAAGTAGGAGGGACGTAAGGAGAAGAATTGCACTTGGGAAAGAGAATTTCACAAGGAGGAGGAAATCGATGGCAGGGGCTTTGACTAAGGATATTAAGAAAAGGCTCGTGAAAACTTTGAAATGGAGCGTAGTTATGTACGGCGCGGAAACATGGTCACTCAAGCAGGAAAATAGACGTAGATTGGAGGCTTTTGAAAGGTAGGTGTGGAGAAGGTGAAATGGACGAAAAGAAAAACGAAGAAGTGCTGGGTACGGTGGGCGAGGAGAGAGGATTGTTGGAGAAATCATGAGGAGGTAGGAAAAATTGACGAAAAGCATATTGATCGGAAATTGGATTTTGAAGAATGTAATACAGGGGAGAATGTTAGGTAAACGAGGTAAGGGCAGAAATAGGATAGGGATGTTGGACGGGATGAAGGGAGGATGGAAGCACTCAGAGATTAATATGGACTTGTGGTAGAGTAGGATGCTGTATTGTGTTTTGTTAAGAGATTGTTATTTGGTAGTTGGGCCCATCGAAAACCTACCTTAACCGGTAGATTACCTTAAAAAATATGGGACTTTCATTAAGTTGAATTGATTGACAAATTAGATCATGTAAAGTGTAAAAGAGCTAGATGTGTGATACGATGTCATGAAAAACGTAGTATATCAAGATTATTAGAAGAATTGTTGGGAATCACTGACGGAGAGAGAATTCAATGGAAATTAAATATATTGCATGAATTGGAAACATTTACAAATTATTCTAAAAATCTGTTCCTAGCCTCATCGGAACTACGGTAGCAGAGATGTTGAATATAAGATTACTGCGTTCAAGCGTAGAGCGATAGATTATCATTTTTCCCGCGAACCACAATGCATCAGAATAACTGCAAGCGACTGCGCTAGAGGAATATAGTATTGTTTAGTGAAAGTGTTATCATAACTAGATCTAACACTCGTATTTTACACTTTTTCCGCTTACTAGCAGCTCGTTTCGCGAGTTTGGAGAAGTATTTCACACTTAGATCTCGTGGTGATTGTATCTGTATATTACACCACACATTTCATTTCAATAGTTTGACATATTTACTAGTAACTTACAACAAGGCAAAACGTAACTTTGATGTTGTATGCTTAGTGTGGAATCACCCCCTACTACACCCCCCAGTGATAGTTTGCCGTGTGCCGTGTACTCTTAAGGAAGTTTTTAACAGTAATGGAACAGACAGGAGGGAACGGAATTGGAAGTGAGCTGCATGCCATGAAAGAGAGGGGTGTTTTTCGCTTTTTGTTCAACTTTCAATTATTTGTTTGAGTTTCTACCATTTTTGGTGCGCCTAATTCTAGCAAAATAAGTTCGCAGGTGTGATCAAGATACAAGAAAATTAAGAAAGTGACACGGGAACCCAGATGGAACACAAAAATGCTGGAGGAAAAGCAGGCAAGAGAAAAGTTTACCTCGACCATTGAAAGAAAAATAGAAGTAATTAAAGCGACTACCATAGAAGGACGATGGAAGGAAATGAAGAATATCATAACCGAAGTAGCAGATGAACAACTCGTTTGTAGGACGGCGCCAACCAAACGTCCATGGATAACATCTCAAATAAGATACCTCATAGAGGAAAGAATAAAATACAAGAATCCAGGAAATGAAACTGAGGATGCCCTTTACAAGAAGTTGCGGAACCAAGTCATACGATAGTGCAAGAAGGCCAAGGAAGAGTGAATAGAAAGCTGCTGCGAGGAAATCAATGACAACGTAAAGAAGGGAACCAGTGAGACTGCTTATAAACTGGTTGAAGGCACAAATCGGAGTCAGAAAAACAAAATCCCACAACGTCCGAGATGCTAATGGGAAGATACTGACCGTTGATGAAGACATAGGGAAGAGATGGAAGGAATACATAGAAGATCTTTATCAAGGGCCCGAGCCACTTGCGGGTGACTTACTGAAAGAAGAAAATGTGATAGAAGAAGACGAATGGGGCCCGGAGATACTGAGAAGTGAATTCGACCGAGTCGTGAAAGACCTGAAGAACAACAAGGCACCGGGAGTTAATAAAATAAACGGAGAAATTATGAAAGCACTCGGGGCCAATGCAAATGATGCCCTATTTGAAATAATGAAAGATATCTACGACAGTGGAAGACTACCTGAGGACTTAGATAAGATTTTAATGATTCCAATACCGAAGAAACCTGGAACAGATAAATGTGAAGAACACAGAACATTGAGCCTGACTTCTCACGCATCCAAAATACCTACTCGGATAATTAGCCGACGAATAGAAGGAAAAGTAGAAGAAAGCCTCTCCGAAAACCAATCGGATTCAGGAAAAACCAAGGAGCAAGAGAGGCAATACTCAGCTTGAGGTTACTGGCCGAAAAATTGATCCATGTAAACAAGCCATTCTATGTGCCATCCGTGGACTTGGAGAAGGCCTTCGACAATGTTGTATGAAACAAAATGTTCAAGATACTAGGATCGTTTTGAATGGGCTGCAGCGACAGAAGAATAATCCATCGCCTCTACAAGAATCAGGTAACAACCATGCAAATGAAAAACGGAAGGAAAATAGATAGATAGTGGTCTTTATTTGGGCGAAATTGAGACCAAATGGTCCCTTCTTCCATTTAACCCATAGAAAATAGAAACCAAAAGAAACAGAGTTCGACAAGGATTCAAGGACACAAGCATGCAACCTCTCGCCTGCACTATTCAACGTATATCTATAACGGGCAATAAAGGAAGCACAAGAATAGGGAATCAAAGGAGTCAAGGTGAATGGCGAAGAAATTGACATGCTGCGGTTCGCAGACGACATTGCAGTAGTAGCAGAGACGCGAGGGGACCTGAATTCTATGGACCAGGAACTGGAGGAATATAATATGCGCATCAACAAGAATAAAACGAAAACCCTTGTGTGTGGAAGAAAGAAGTTGAATACTGATATCACAATTCGAGGAGTGAAACTGGAGCAAGTGGAATCCTTCATCTACTTGGGCACCAGTATAACTTGGGATGGTAGAAGCTCGACCGACATAAAGCGAAGAATAGTCCAAACAAAGAAGGCGTTCATAGAGAAGAGGCTACTACTGTATTAAAATAATTAAGATTGCAAACAAGGAAGCAGTTAATGAAATTAAGAATACAAAGTAACTTTCCACTGTCCTTTATTAGCGTACAACCGGTTTCAACGCTCAAGCGTCATCATCAGGTACAAAAATGAAGCAGTTCGTCAAAAACGTCGTGTGGAGCATGGTACTCTAAGGATCGGAGAGAGGGAATATTGCCAAAGTGGACCAACGAAGAATAGAAGCATTTGAAACATGGTGCTGGAGGGGAATGCTGAAGATTAAATGGACAGGCAAATTGAGGAACGATGAAGTATATAGAAGATCAGAAGAGGAAAGGACCATATGGAGAGCTCTACGGCAAAGAAGAACTGGAAGATGGATTGGACATACCTTGAGGCGCAATGGATTAGTAAGAAACATAATAGAAGGAAAATTTGAAGGAAATAACTCGCGAGGAAAGCCAAGAGACAAGTAGATAGGGCAAATTATAAAGGACGTAAAATAGGGAACTTATCAGAGGGTGAAGGAATTAACACTAACGAGGTAAGAATGGAGAGTTGCAATAAACAAATCTTATAATTAAAATACTGATGGTGATGATGTTGAGATATATTCACTAACATATACAGGGTCGCACCCAAAAGTGGTAGGACTGATTTTCTCTGGGGCGAACGGAGCGGTGGAGGGGGGTCTGCCTGGCAGGGTAAGGTGGAGGGGGCTCTTAGCAACAGACCGACACCAACCTGCGGGCTGTCGTTGAGTGAGGGCACCGTTTTAGTGAAGCAAGTTTTTTGTCCGCGTCGAAAAACAAAATGAATCTGAATTTAGAGAAACGTTATTCCGTGAAGTTTTGTGCGAAACTCGGGAAGACGGAAACTGAGACCCTCGATATGATCAAGCAGGCTTATGGGGACACTGCCTCAAGCCGTTCCACAGTATTTGAGTGGCACAAGTTGTTTAAACAGGGTAGGGAGGTGAAGACGACCATCGCTCCGGACGGCCGTCGACGGCAAGAACCGACACGAATGTGGACAGAGTGAGGACACTGCTGAACACAGACCGATACTTAACCAGTGAAGAAATTGCAGACCAGTTGGGTCTGTCTGCATCCAACGTCCAACGCATTATTTCACAGGATTTGGCCATGCGCAAGGTGTGCGCCAAGATGGTGCCGAAAATTCTGAGTGTCGACCAACAGGCAACGCGTGTGCGCATTTCCGAAGAAGTGTTAGCCAATTTGCACCGAGAGGAATGCTCCCGATCTGGCACCACCGGACTTCTTCTTCTTCCCCCTGATGAAAAGACAGCTCAAGGGACGACGTTTTGACTCGATAAAGGCCGTTCAAGAGGCTTCGACGAGGGTCATCAACGGCATCCCCAAAGAAAATTTCCAGCGGGCGTACGGGGAATGGGAGCAACGTTATATTAAGTGTGTAGCAGCTCAAGGAGCATACTTTGAAGATTATTAAGTCGATGTAAGTATATCGTCAATAAAATTCTTGTAAAAAAATCAGTCCTGCCACTTTTGGGTGCGACCCTGTATTTCGCGATCATTGGCCTAGGATAGTGCACACCTTATATTTATTTAATCGGGTGGAAAAATTTCTCTTCGTCTCCCCGACGTAGCTAGCTTTGCCTTAACATTTTAATACATTTAAGGTGGTGCAGAACGAGACCCTGTAATTAAACTTATTTAAATTTTCAACCTCCCCACCCCATCTTAGTTTTTCCATATTTTTTTTAATCACTTCTCAAATCCTAATGTCCTTCCTACAAATTTTCTATCCCCTTCATTTTAGAGCTATCATCTATTTTCCATAATCTAAATTTTATCACTTTCCCTCATCCGCTTCTTTCTTCCCCCTAACATTCATCCTCTTCCTCCCTTTGTTTGCCTCCCTCGCGTTTTCTCCGAATTTTCTGGTTCTTATCTTTCGATTCCCCCTCTGGGACTACAACCTTGACGTGGTAGAACAGCTTGTGCTTTCCGATGACCCCTAGAGCTGAGCTGGCGAGAGTAATAATAATTGCTCCTGGTAGGGTCGCCTATGTCAGATAGGTCAAAGGTTAGGAGTCAGACGAAAGATAGTCCACGCAGCGCCTGTTCCTCAGTGGGGCGGCTGCATAGGCGTGTGACCCCAGTGGGACGGCCATTGAGTGATGGCGTGACATTAAAAACACTATTGAGGAAGGCAACGGGACACCACCTCAATTATTTTTTCCAAGATGTTATCATGGACAGTAAAGGGAAAATCAATCCTGGGAAATACGGGACTCGGTTCAATCGGCCATGTGTCATGCCCGGCAGCGGGAGAGGCAAGACTTCCTCAGTCGTCATCTCACGAAACACTTGCAAATAAAAAGCGACAGCAGCAATACAGAAGACGCAGAAGAAGACTACCGATTTAGTTTCAAGAGGAACTTGGAATCCAAGGATAATGTCGAGGATGGGAAAATCAATGGCTATTAAGTGTGAGAAGGTAAGAGGAAATATGGGTATTTTAAGTCTATGCGAGGTGAGATAAACGGATGGCGGGAATTACCGTAGTGATAGTTATGGAGTAATATAGAGCGGTAGGACGAAAGCCAGCCAGGAGCTGAAATATTATTGAATTAAAATGTGAGAAGTATAGCTAATATAGAACTAACAACGAATAGAATGTTAGTAGTAGAAATAAATGCAGAACCGAAGAACTTGGTCACACAGGGTTCGTCCGGAAAATAAGTGTACTGAGCTCAGGAAAAAAAATTTATCACACTTTTACATATCTTAAGCTAATATTCCTCAAAATAGGACCCTTGTGAGTCGATACACTTGTTCCAGCGGCGTTCCCATTCCTGGAACGCTCCCGCGAAGGCATCATCGGGAACCTCTCGAAGACTCGTCGTCGACCTCTTCTCTGCCCTCCACGAACATCTTGTGCCACCGAAAGATCATGTTTCTGGACATGACTGACTCCCCGTAAGCCTGGTTAATCATACCGGCAGTTTCGGTAGACGATTTCCCAAGCTTTACCGCAAATTTGATGGAATAACGCTGCTCCAAAAACTTCGACATCGCCTTCCGTGACGTGGGTCGAAGCGTGGAGGTTCGCGTTAACAGAGCTCCTCACTACACCACAGCTCAGAGCCGACTGCCTTTTTCAGCGTCGCTTGCCAACATACCCCCCTCCAATCGCAACCCGTCAGAGCGGTGCTGGGCGCGCCTGGAGCGGCGCGCCCAGCCCAGGAGTCAATACACTTATTTTCCGGACGAACCCTGTAGTTCAGGTCTACTTGAAATCATTAAGAGGAAGAAGTCGATAGTGATTTAGCATCCACAAAAGGTGTAGGTATATATGGAAAATGCCAGATTGCTCAGAAAGGTAACAGTTAGGTTACATTATTGTTAGGCACAGATTTAGAAACAGCGTGATCAAATCGCACGGTTTCCCGGGAGTGGAGGCGGACTTAAATCACAATTTAATGCTCATGGAGTTTACCGTCCGATTCAAAATGATAAGGCGTGTTAGGAAATGTAATGAAAAAGCATCAACTGGATTGAAAAGGAAGTGGTATCAGCAGGATATAGAGAAAGTCATTAGATGAGTGAGAAAGGAGCTTAGTACCGTGGATCACGGATGAGATGATCAGAAAGATAGATGAGATAAGGAAATGGAAGAATGTAAACACAGAATTAGGCAGAAATTACAACAAAGATTTTAAAAATGAATTGTGACGGGTAGCGAATAAAGCAAAAGAAGCAGAGTGGAAGACGCATTGCGAGGATATGGAGAGTTTGCAGAGGAAAGGTGAAAATGGTGCGCTAAACAGCAAGGTTAAACCACTATCGGGAAGTATGACAGAAAGATCGGTGCTAGCAGTCAGAGATAAGTCGGGTAGCATAAATAATTGACACAGAAAAGATCCTAGAGAGACGGAAGGAATATATAGAAGCACTGTATGGTGAAGAACTTGGGCCAACAAGGCTAGACGCAGAAAAGGAATATGACGCAGATGAATATAGCTTAAGTCCAGACATACTCGACGATGAGAAAGGAAGGACATTAAGGGAGATGAAATCAAATAAGGCCGGGGGGGTAGACAATATTCCTCTGGAACTACTAAATGGTTTAGGAAAATGTAGTAAGAAGAGACTATAAGGACTGATTCTTTGAATATTTGAGTAAGGAATTTTGACGGAAGATTTGTGGGATGAGTGTTAGTTCCTATTCCAAAAAAAGGTAAAGGCTACATCATGTGAGAAAAACAGAACAATTAGTATGATTTCCCACGCAGCTGAAGTTGTTCTCAGGACAATCAACAAAAAGATAGAGAGCACGGAAAAATGATTACTTAGGGGATGAACGGTTTGGATTCAAGAAGGGGAAAGGCACGTGCCATGTCATTGCAGTAATGAGGTCACTAATACAGAGGATAATAGAATACAATCAGAATTAATTTGCCTGTTTTGTAGATTTAAAAAAAGGCCTTTGATAAAATTAATTGGGGAAAACTAATGGATATGTAGCAGAAAATTGAAATAGATTTTAGGGATAGGAGGCTAATCAGCAACCTGTACATGTCTCAGACTGCTCCGGTGCGAGTGTAGAATGGAGAGTCCGGATGAGCAGTGTTAGGAAGAGGAGTAACGCAGGGTTGCCCATTATCAACGGTGCTATTCAACGCATATTTGGAATAATAGGAACGTAAGGTAGAATCAAAGCAGTAGAGATGTAAGGAGAAGAGACACGTTGGACAATGGAGCTTTCAGGAGGAAAGAACTGATGACAGGGAAGTTGAGTAATGATTTTAAGAAAAGGCTCATAATAACTTTGATATGGAGCGTAGTTATGTACGGCGCGGAAACATGGTCATTTAAGCAGGAGGATAGACGATCGGAGGCTTTACAATGTGGGTGTGGAGAAGGTGAAGTGGACAGAAAGGAAGAAAAACGAGGAAGTGCTGAGAATAGTGGGGAAGGAGAGGGGATTTTTGGTAGAAATCCTAAGGAGGCAGGAAAAATAAATAAAAAGCCTTTGATTGGCAATGGAATGTTGAAGACTGCGAAAGAGGGGAGAACGTTAGACAAACGAGGAAGGGGGCAGGAATAGGATTGAGATGTTGGATGGGATGAAGGGAGGAAGGAAGAATACAGAGATGAAGAGGGGCTTGTAGGAAGTTAGGTGGTGTTTTGTTGGAATAGACAAGAGAATTATTTACTAGCTTCTGTCCAGCCAAAACCTATTTTTACCGGTAGATTACCTATAATAATCTTTCGATTAATTTGTCGCCTTCTCCTTCCTTTGCCTGTTTTTACCTTTCTTCCTCCATCGTCATTCACACGTACCCGTCATTCATACCTCTCTTCCGCCTTTTTTCTCTTTTTAATATTTTTACTTCCTCATCTTTATTTGATCTACCCATTGCATGTTTTCATCCTCCGCATTTCTTTAACCCCTTTACTTTTCCTTCTCCTTCTTTTCTTATTTATAAATTCTCCTTATATTCAGTTTTTTCACCTCTATTATTTTCCTCTTCTTCCTTTTCTTTTCTATCCTTTACTTTTTCTCCTTATCTTCTTTCTCTTACCAATGCTTACATTTATTCCTCCTGTTTGCCTCGTTTATGAATTTCCTGTTTTCCTCACCTCCTATAAATTTCTTCTCCTGCTCCTATATTTTTTAACTACTTTTTCTTCCCTTCCTTATCTTCACTTCGTTTCTTTCCCGCCTCATTTTTTCCTTTATTCTAATTTAATATTTCACCCCATCACCCACTCCCTCGGGGGTAGTTGCCCTTATGCCCGAGAGTGTCCTGGGCGAGACCGAATATGAAGTTCACGTTCCCCGCTTCGACTGCCGGTCATATTAAAAATATTCGAGCGATTTTTTAACAGGATTTTGAAAGGAATATTTTTCTGAAATTTTCAGAACGAAACACCATGAACAATATCTCCTACTGGCTCCCGTGTATTCAACGAATGCCTCACCACTGGTGAGACACAGCAGGTTCCCTAACGGCATTGACGTCGCAGATAAAGAGGATCGTTCCGTCAGCAACTGCCACAACTACGGACGAGAGTGGAGTCTACGTAAATGTCGGCAAAGATAAACCACCGCATTAGACTCCCTTGATGATACACAGCTTTCGAGACAGTAAGACGAGATGGCCTTCCTCCCGGTGAAATATTCCTGAGGTAAAGTAGTCCACCGTTCGGATCTCCGGGTGGGGATTAACGGGAGAGGCACCTGAGCCAGAACGGGAAAATGAAAGAGATGAACGTGGAGCGTTAAGTCCCTGGGAGCTGCAGGCAATTTAGTAAATGCAAAGAAGAGTGGAAATGACTAGGAGAGAGCTAGTTAAAGACTCAGCGTGTCAAAGAAATTAAATTGGCTTGGGCAAATGACTTCCGAAGCGACGCAGTGATACATATACTCAGGAAACGACCAGAAGATACATCCACACAATATTCCGTAATTCGCTGTAATGGCATGTGGCGGGGGGTGTTAGAGACCAGCTATAGTAGGATAGGAAATTATACTGAAAAGAACTGGCGAAGAAGAGTTACAGCATGCTGGCAGCTAGACGAGAGGATCCTGACGATGAAGTTAGAAGTAGACTCCACGTTCAAAATGATAGTGCAGGTGTATATGCCTACGTTCGGCCTCACAGAAAAAGAAATAGAAAAAGTATATGAACAAATGGAATAAGTTCTCCGCGAAGTAAGAGGGCGAGAAGAACGCAGGTGAAGGCAAATACGGAAGTAACGTAGAACAGGTTGGGCTGAGGAAATGAAAAGCCAAGAAGAGGGACTGCTAGAGCTATGCTACGAAAATGATATGGAAGTGAATTTCTCTCTCGCTCTCTTTTTCGGAAGTGAATTTCGCTCACCATTTGACCAACATAGACAAAATAGCAAGATGGTGAGGGAGATAATCAAATATCAAATCGAATACACCTTGCTCGGTGAGAGGTTTGAGCGTCTAGTGAAACGGTGAAAGAGCTACCCCGGGACGGATATAAATGGCTATTTGTCAAGGGAAGGCGTAGGCAATAAAAATAAATAAATAGGGTAAAGCATGAAATGAAATGGAATACCAAAAACCCAAGGGAAAGAAAATGCCAGCGAAATATTCAGCATAAACCTTGAAGAAATATTCGGATCTAGATAAGAATCCAGACTGAAGAAGAGATGACCAGAAGAAGACAACTGCAAAGATACCCGGGGAGAATTTTGCTCGCGAGAGAACTGAAACCCAGGAATCTTGGATATCTGAGCAGGTAAGAGAGTTTAAATAAGAAAGTGAAAAACAGAAAAACGTAATAAATGAAGGAGAGAAGTCTGACAAAGATGACCCAGGCCCAGACTCCGAAGCGAATGCGACAAAGCAGTGAAAGGATAGGAGAGGAAAAAAGAAGCCAAGAACCGAAAACATTGACGGAGAAATCATCATAGCACTCGAACGGAAAGCTAAACACGTCCTCTTTGGAAAATTCAAAGATATTTGTGAAGTTGTAGGACTACCGGTGGACTTAGAGAAGAGTTATAATGATTGCAACGCAAAGAAAACGAGATCCGACGAATGTGAGGAATATCGAATCTTGAGCATTGCTTCAAGTATACGTGAATCCAAAATACTAGCTAGGATGGAATAAGTCGACGGATTTAACAAACATTGAAGACATACTGTCGAAAACCAATTCCGATTCAGGAAATACAGGGGTAAGAGGGAGTCGCCACTCAGACTTGATTCTGGTCGAGAAAATGATGCCAAATAGCCACTGTACAACATTCGCGGACCCTGGAGAAGGTATTTGACGGCGTCGTGTAAAATAAGATGTTCCAGCTACTAAGAAAACTTTCAATGGATCACAAAGAGAACAGAATAATCTATCAACTGTATAAGAATCAAGTCGCCACGACGCAAATGAAAGACAGAAGGATAATAGAAGCTAAGATAAATAGAGCGGTTAAGCATGGATGCAAATCTCTCAGTGCCGTGTACTTAGAAGAAGCAAATACGGAGGCACAATTAATCGGCATCTAAGGAATTAGGGCGAACAGAGAAGGAATAAACAATCATTAAGCTACGGATAATATCGCCATAATAGTAGAAATTAGAGAAGACTTGCAAACCTCAATCACAATGGATCAGGTAATGGATGGATATAATATTTTAAAAAAAGAAAAACGAAAATCCTGATTGACGAAAGAGGAAAGCGAAAATTCTGAGCGAGTAGGAGAGAAATGAGAACAATTGAAGCATCTATCTGCCTCGGGAGAACCGTTCATTGGAATGAAAGCTCTACAAATGCGTAATAGCGCAACCAAAGAATGCATTCAGGATGAAAAGGCAAAGAAGCATGTGGTCAAAGAAGATATGGCTCAAAACAAGTATGCAGTTTGTGAAAACATTTATGCAGAGTGTGGCATTGCATGGTCAAATACATGGACCACTGGAAAAGTACACCAGAGGAGATTGAAAGCCTTCAAAACTTGGTGCTGGAGACATACTGAAAACTAAATGAGCATATAAGGTAAGAAATGAAGAGGCATATAGAGAAGAAGATGGAAATGCCATAAGGAGGACCTCTAGGAAAATAAGATCCAGATTAATTGGACACACCTTGAGAGACAACGAGTTTTCAAAGAAATTGTAAGTGGAAGGGGAATTAGATTGGAAGTTCCCACGAGGAAGGCCAAGGGACAAATACATCTTCATATTAATTAGGGGCCATGGATTGGTAGGGGGATTTAGGATCTTTTTTATACACTGATTATATGTAGCCCTTATCAGGACAAAAGATAATCAGTTTATATAATATTTCAAAATTAGTTCTAGGTAAGAACGGAGGGCTCCCGTCAACCATTCTCCGGACTGTACCGACGATCCCCTCGAACTCTTATCTACTTCCTCCTATTCTTTCTTTAACTGCCATTTTTTCTCCTCTTCCGCCACTCCTTACTTTCCCTTCACTTTTCTCCACCTCTTCACTTCCTTAGGCTTTCATTATTGTTTCCTCCTCCTCCATTTGTTGGCAATTCATTACTTTTCCACCTTCTCCATATCTTATTTTGCCTTTACTTTTCCTCTCCTTTAGTTTTCCCCTATTTCTCCTCTTCTCATTTCTCCTTCACCCATTCCACTCTTCCTCCACTTTATTACGAGTGCTCCACATATTATCCTCCTACACCCGTTTATTGGTATTCATTTTGATCTTGCACCTCTCCTTTCCTTACTCCCCGTTAATTTTTTATTCTTATCCTCTTGGTCTTACTCATCATTCACTTTTTTCCTCCTCCGACCATACATGGAATAAGTAGCAAGTGTTTGGGATGCATGAGGCCAAAGGGCAATTAAGGATTTGGAGAAGGTTTAGAGAAAATTCGTAATGCTTCTTGAATTTAGGTCCATGAAGAGATACACTAGAGCTTTGTCTCGGATAAGTTGGAGGATTTGGTTGAGATCCCACTGATTGGCGCGGAGAGAAGGCAAGGCGATAGACTTTTAGAGAGGTACAAGGCCGCCGAGTTTTCTTTCGACTCATAAGGAATTATTCTGGCCCCAAATTATATTGGCAGATTTGACCACCGAGATAAAATAAAGGAGATAGACACCGTCACAGACAGTACAAGTACAGCTCACAGCCCAAAAAACCCAAATATTCTAACTTTGAGACCAAAATTTGTTGATTTAGTCAACCACACAAAATACATGTATAGCATGATGTAAGTCTTCATCCACTGATGTGTACACATGTTCGCGTATATGAGATAACATATATTAACACGCATGCATGAACTCATATTTATGCATGCTTGTTTGGTGCCCTATATGAATTTTTCTCCTCTTCACCTTTTTGTTATTTGTACTTTCTATTTGTATTTTTCTATTTCTGCTCCCTTTCTTTGCTCTCCTTCACTTTTCTTACCTCCTTAACTTCCTCTTACCCATATGTTTCTCTCTCTTTTACCTCTCATCTAAGGTTCCATCGACTTTTTTCTGTCAGAAAATACCGATGTTTAGTTTTAAAATTTCAAATGAAGGTTTCACCTTTTAATATATGTCTTCCTTGAAGCGTGAAAAATATGATTTATGTGATACTTGTTATAAATTTTTCGGTGCTTTTATTCAACCCCCATTTTGATATATATCGTGCAGTCGATAAAAAATGTTGTGCACCGCTGGTGTAATAAGTTAAACCCTATAAATGGTTTCCAAACTATGTAAGGCAATATGTGACATTTTAACGAGGGGCTTACAGATAAGTGGGAGGAACTAGGGCTAGTAGAAACAACATACAATTCCATGAATCAGCGACCATTTGATCATCTGGTTTCTTTCCACTTTGCCTTGTTGAAGTTGCGAAGTTCGCTTCGACATACCTGGAGATAAATGGAACTCGCTATCCCTAGACCTATGGACACACTTCATCTACATCTACACAGTGCCTCGCAAGCCACCGCGAGGGAGTGTGGCGGGTGGTGCTACATGACAAAAGTATGAGTTCATACGTGTATATGAATATATATCTGCTCATATAAAACGTACGTACATGTCTGCCGTGCAATAATATGATACACCGTGCAATAATAAGTGTCCTTTAAATTTAAATATAAATAAACGGATCTTGGGTTTCATGCTGTCATATCTGTGTATCTCTCGAGGAAAGAACGAGTACTTGAATCTGTCTATGACGGTCTCTTTTTCTCTCCTATTTTATCCCAGTGATTGAATCTACCAATTAAAATTGGGGTCGTAATCATTCCCTCGGGGTTGCAAGAAAACTCAGGTGCCCTTTACTGTCCTAAAAGTCTCAAATCTTCTTGCCTTCTATCTTCGTGAATCAAGGGGCTCCCGACCTGATCCGTCCAACATACTCGTCACGCTTACTTTCTTCTCATAGCATCATTTTTTCACAAAACTGGCGGATTTCCAAAGAACCTCTACGAAATATTCCGGGGAAATATTTCCCCGATAACATTAAAAACCTTTGGCATTAGAAATGGGAGACTACGAGTAATTTGGAGTGAGAAACGAGGGAGTATCCTCGAGAAGGAGAGGAATATTTTTGGGATTTTGCCATTAATATCTAAGTTATGAAAACCGAAGATAAGTAATGTCAACTAAGAGAGGTGATTGGTTGAATTGAGAGATTTAGAATAACACAGGAGGGCGATACAGATCTGAATGAAAACAAAAAGAGCTGATGTGAAGCGAGGCTTGGGCCAATTGAAAAGTTATAAATAACTAATTATTTATATCTCAAGATCTGCTGCGGTGCATTTCCCAGGAATTGAGCGCACACAATCCAGCAAAACGAAATTTGATGATGGACATCTTGATAGTATTCCCCCAGGAGGCACTTGATGAGATACTATTAATATAAAGTGCTGAGCTTCCATCGAGCAAACATACGCAAAATATCAGGAGGGAAAAATTGTGGACTGGCCCAAGAGATAGAATGTTTGCAGAGTGCAAACTACATTATGCCATGTGTTGACTCGCTAACGTTTCGGAACCACCACAGAATCCACAGATTTTAATCGCTACTCATGCTATGCACTTCAATACATGGACGACATTCCTTGTACAGCTCAAATTTGTTTCAAGACACATGAAAACAGACGCTATAAATACTCGCACAAATAAAAGATTATTTTTGTGGTGCCTACAGGTGCAGCGAAAGCTCGAAATTATCATGTGGACTTTTTTCAAGGAAAAATATCAACAGTAGCTCGTCACCTATCCGAAAGCAGACACTGGCGCACCAGTATTGATGACGTCCGTAGTTTTCATTCCACACGTGTATGCCTGAAAGTAGCGTCAAAATGCAAGAAACACTTCCAGATGATAGGTAACAATCAATGTCCGTCCGCAAAAGGTAAATACGCACACGATGACACTGTAAATTCTCCCCAAGCCTCGCATTAACCTTAAAAAACTTAGTGAAATCATTACTGGAAAGGGAAAATACGAGTAACGAAAAAATGATAATGGATTTCAAATTTATCTCAAGATTCCCAAATCTTAGTAAATATTCAAATTTTAAAACATAAATAAATAGCACAGATGAAAGCGGCATAGTTAGGCTGAAGATGCTTAGATTAGTTTCCCGTGCGGAGGATAACAATCCCTGCGTTTAAATCGGTGTCGTCTTCTTCTTCGCGAGGGCGTCCGGCAGCCTCCTCGCTCCGACGAATCGCATTCAATCACAGCCCCCGGAAGAGGGGGTGACATATTTCGGGTCACAGCAGAAAATTTCTGTATACGCGCCGTGACTAAGAAATTCTATATTTACTGAAGAAAGGGAGCATTCCGCGGAGCATTTGAAGCGGCACGGCGCACGCTTTGTGGGCACGGGGAGCACAATGCGCTTGAAGGGACTAGCTGTCCCTTCATCGGCGGAGGCCGGGAAACCGAATTGGGGAAGGAAGCAAGGACACTTAATTTTAGATTTCAAAAATAGGTAAAACAACAATGCTCCGAAGCCTAACAACGATTTGGGAACTGGCGTCAAAGAGTTACCCGCATACTTTGCACCAGTACTAAGTTGTTAATAACATTTTTCTAAATATTAAACGGATTAGTTAGCAACAAATATGCGGAAAAGCATGCGTGAGTAATACAAAGAAAATTATCAAGTCAAATTAGTCTGTGGCTTAGTCATTTTGTATTTGCCTAATCTCGAGACGTACCCTGGGTTTTGTCAGTACGTTCACAAGTAAAATAGCTTGGCAGAACGCAAAGGCAATCAAAAATATATCTCGTTTCCAGGTCCTCACGGCATGCAGATTACTCCAGAGGTCATAATGAATCTGTTTAATGGAACTTTATACGGATATATATAACGTATTTTCATTCAGGAATTAACCCGATATGAAAAATACTCGAGCACACCATTAAGATCTATCATAAACGCCAATTATTCCTATTGACGCTAGCGCGGCCAGGTTCCAGAATATGCGGCGAAGCGGCATCCTAACAGTCGTAATCCTCATGGGTGAAAAAAATGGGAGTACAAAAGCTTATGAGGGTTTTCATTGAGCGTGAAAACATGGCAATCCCGAGGGTCATCACCGCCAAAGAAAGGAGCGTCGGTGATGGCCCGGCCGCTCAAACCGCCGCGAAGCAGGAGTGCGGCGAGCGGATGACAAAACGACGATCTCATTCCCGGGGCAAGTCGCGCACGCACGCACGCACTCCCTCACTGCTCTGGACGCGACGCGAGACCCTGTGCGCGTGCAGAGAAAACGTCGGCCCTGAAACACGTCATCTTGTTCATTTGGAATTCTAATTTTGTTGACATTGTTGCCATTGATACACCTGGGAATATTCAAAACCAAGCAAGAAAAAAAGTTGTATCAATGGTAAAACAGCTCTAATCCCTTTTGTGATTCGGAAAGTGGTGGAAAGAAAGAAAACCTTATCCTTATTTTCACACAGAAAGTTCACCCGAAAATTGATTTCGAACAAAAATTAAAAAACCTTTGAGAACACACTTGAAGAGGTAAAGAGACCCATTATTTCCTTGTCTCCAATGAATTGCCAGGAATCGCGCCCTAGACTAAGCAGGGCGCGAGATCGGAAAACAAATCTGTCACATCGAAATGATTCAAATGCAAAGAGTGTCGGTGTGGGCGGGGAAGAGGTAAGGGAAGGGAAAATGGAAAGGGGAAAGGGGGGGTGGGGGTGCTCACCTGCAGGCGGGCAGCCGAGGGCTGGCCGCCGGAGGAGGGCGACGGACGCCTCCGAAGCCGGGCGCCCGACGCCGCCAGCGTTGAGTAGAGCCAGTCGAGGAGGTGCGCGGGCTGTTCCGGCGGGAGGGAGGCCATGGGTGGGGTGGGGGGAGGTGCTCCGGCGGGGAGAGGGGGGCGGGACTCTTGCGGAGAGGCGGGCCCTGGGCGGAGAGGCGGGGGGAGCAGCTTCCCCGGGCGAGTTCCGCGCGAGTGTGAGAGGACGGACGGCGTCGGGAGAGGAGCAGAGCCGACCGCACCCCCTCCCCTAACCCCCCCGCGTCCCCCCGTGCACTCTCTCGCGTTCCCTTTTAGCCGTCGCGGCCCATCCCCGCTCCCCCGTCTCCTGGCGCCCTCTGCTCCTATTTCCCGCGGCCCTTTCCAGTGCCAGCTCACCCCCTCGCGTCCACCCCCTGCACCGCACCCCCCCACCCATCGGGTGCTGCGCCTTCCCGTCGCAGTGAACCAAGTGCACGCGACGACAGCGGACACGGCGAAAGAGACCTCTCCCTCGAGCCGCGAGACATTTACCGCGTCACGTCCCAGCCAAAGCGTCGCCAATAATTCCGCGGGGGCGGGTCCCCTCTCCTACGCCCACGGCCGCCCGGGGCGAGAGTGCTGGATGCATTCTAAGAATTCTCGTGCGCGGACACTATAGAGGGGCATTTGTGCAAAAACGTGTGAGGAATATTTCATCTTAGAATCGACCGAATGAGAAGTTGGCTCCGGCCACCCTTAACGCCTCAGTCGAAAGGTAAAGGCGAAGGGAGGCAAACTCGAGACATTTTTTGGGAAAGTTTTCATCATTTTGAAATCTTCAGGGAATTAAACACACTACTAGTAGAATCTAAATGTTCACACAGGTTCATCGAATTCATGCCGCTTTTGTTGTATTCTCAATGTTAAGTGCTGCAATGGGCCGATCAAAGACCAGAGCGCGCTCCGCACTTGCCACGCGCCGCGGATGTCCCATCCCCCCTCCCGTATCAACTCCCTCGCTCTCCACAACGCCTTTTCACTCCAAAATTAATTCGTAACAACAGTTCACGCAGAAATAGGAGCGATAACAACACTCAAAATCGGTAACAAATTTTTATTAGTCCCATTGAAGTAAGTTTGTGAAACGAAATCTTTACAATAGTTAGTTTTGACGTGTGTTGATAGATGAGATTGAATACTTTTTTGCCAATCGCCAATACCAGCCAGGTCCAGGGTTGGGAACTAGACGAAAGGTAGTCCACGCAGCGTCTGTTTCTCAGTGAGGCGGCTACAAAGGTGTCTGACCCCCGGTGGGGTGGCTATTGAGTGATGGCGTCACGTTAGAAACACTATTGAAGAAGGCAACGAAAAACCACTTCAATTATTATTCCCAAGATTCTCATTATGGACAGCATAGACGAAATGATCCTTGGCAACAATGGTACTCGGGTCAAATAGCCGTGGGTCATGCCCGGCTGCGGGAGAGGCAAGGCTTCCGCGGTCGTCATCTCACGAAAGCCTGTAAAGCAAAACCGACAGCAGCAGCACAGAAGACGCAGAAAAAGATCGACTTAGTTAGAATAGGAACTTTAAATGTAAGAACAATGTTGAGGACTGGAAAATTAGAGAATATAAAGCGAGATGGAAAGAAGAACTATATATGTTTCACGTAGGTCTAAGCGAAGTGAGATGGAAGGAAAGCGGGGATTACTGAAGTTTTAGGTAGAGAGTAATACATAGGGTAACGGACGAGAGCCAGCGAGGGGTTGCCATAATATTGAATAAAAGGGTAGAAAGAAGCGTAGATAACATGGAGTTATCGATGAATAGAATATTACTTGCAGATGTAAAAGCAAGACCGAAGAACTCGGTCATCCTTCAGGTATGCCTATACATGCCACCAAACCATCATAAGGAGGAAGAAGTCGATTAGGTATGTGTTCAGTTAGAGGATATAATAAGGTGTGTTTCTCCAGGGAAACATTTGATAGAAATGGGGCATAGGAATGCGATGGTAAGCAAAGGAAGAGATGATGATGAGGTGGGGGATTACAGCTTAGAGAGGAGGAATTACCGTGGGGAGAAAGTAATTTAGTTCTGCAGGAGACAGAGGTTAGTCATCACCAACACTTGGTTTAGACAACACCAAAAGTTTAAGTAAACATGAATATTCCCAGGTGACTCAGAAAGGTATCAATTAGATTATATTATGGTTAGGAATAGTGAGATAATTTTGCAGTTTCTTGGGAGCAAATGCCGTCTCCGATAACAATTTAGTAGTTATGAAGTGTAACGTCCAATTTATTTATTTATCAAATTAATTGGGCAAGGTTGAGGAACAGTATTCTATGTGCTCTAGGCAACATGGATAACCCAGCCTACCCCAGGAGGCTAGTGGCGAAATACTTTGAGAACAGAATTCTCACACAAGAAAATGCATGTTTATGGATATCCTTGCTTGAGGATAATTATGAATCATTCATATGCCATGAATAGCGGAGGCATTGGTCTAACATTACTGCTATTCTGCAGGGCTTGGTCCACTTTTGTTGAATACCATATATGATGGACTTCTATGGATACTGGAGCCAGAGAGGTTAGGATCTTCAGTTTTGCTGATGGCCTGACTATGGGAAGGCTGCTGGAGGGAATGAAGCTGGATTCAAAACAGGAGTCAAGGCCATTCTTGACTGGCTGACAATGATGCGGTTACAGCTAGCCAACCGCAAAATAGAAGCAGTGCTATTTACCAGCAGAAATGAAAGGGAGGCCATCACCCTAGTAGTTAGTGACTCTATGATCATATCATCACCATCTGTTTTGCCTCTTGTTGTGGACAGATGCCAGACTTCAATTTTAAGATCATCTTCATCAAGTCAAAGATCATTTTAAGATCATCTGAACAAGGTGGCAAAGTGGCCAGACTCATTCCAAATATGAACAGCCCCCGCCAACCGTGACATAGGTTCCTTATCAGGGTACTGAGCTCAGTATAACTCTATAGAACACCAATATGGTGTGAAGTATTGAAGGCAAGGTACTATGCCTGTGGTGCACTAGAACACCATTCCGAGTTGTTAGCAGCTCCCAAATATCATATTACAAGGTTGTATGCATACTGGTTAGGAGGCTCACTTTGGATCTTTTGCTGGACGAAAGGTTAGGACCCCATCCACGGAAGCGGGCAGAGGATCAAAGAGGACTAATGTCCACAGCTGCAGAGGAGAGAGACTAAACAATGGGCATAGGGCAGCAGTGATGGGATGAGCCAGACAAGGGTTGAATGGCACACCGACTCATTTCCCCGGGATCATTTTTTCAATAATCTGGTCAAAAAAATTGAATATTTTTATCATTGATATAAGTTGGGTACAAATCTTATATTGCAAATATAGAGGTATAGAGGGTCGCGGTAGTCCAGGGGGTAGAGCATTGGACTGCTGACCTGAGGGTTCCGGGTTCGATTCCCAGGCAAGGCACTCTGGGCACCTGCAGCTCCACCCAAGCTATGTGATTTTTTGGGAACCAGGTCTTCCTGGGAAACCAAAGCCGGCACAGGGAAAGGAACTTGCCGTCTACCCTGATGTGTGAAAATTAACACGCCGTATAGGGCTTAGTACTGGGTGAACACCATCACCTACCAAACCGACCTTCGGGTTGATTACTGAGTTTATGGTTTAGTTTATCTTATTTTTATGAAATAATAACAATTTCCTAAATAATATTCAATCAGAATTATTTTGCTTTTTTTCCTCAATTGTTATAACGAGGTTGTCATTGTTTATAAACTTTCATGTATATTCAAATATGCTTTTACTAAATGCGTAGATTTTTACACAAATTAAATTTCATAAACTTTCATACACGAGATATTTATTTTACACATGAAATTTCAGCTACCTACATTTTAACAAATTCTTATTTGTAGCGAAATTTTGCCATTGCAATTTTTTTCCCCGGAACAAAAATAATAATAAATAGATACTTTAAACAATAAAGTAAACACAAACAGCTATATTCCATTAACCTGAGGATTCAAAATGTTTTTTGGTGTGATAAATTATTTCAGTCTTCACACCAAGTCCTAATTTCCTTCCGCTTCGTTTCCCATTTTCATCTTTCTTGGAGCAGCATACAGCACATTGTCTTCTGGGCTCCTTTTTGATCAGATTAAGTGGCATGTATCTTGGGAAATGATGTGCTTTCAGTCTTATCGTAATGGAATTTTGCTAGGTCCTCCTTTCGCTGACTTCAAATTTGGATCATGACATTTTTTAATTTCACCTTCTATTAGTAGAAGTCTGAACTCATTGAACTAAAGGAACTTATGAGATGATTCTTTTTTGTATAAAACAAGAATTTCACACTGCTTGATCAAGTAAATGTCTAAAAATTGCCTTATAATATTTTTTTGCTGCTTTCTAACAGATGGATAATAAGAAAGCTCCTGGTCACAATGATCAACACTATCCATGGTCTTATTGTAATGTAATGTAATAACTTTAGGTATTTATTTATGAATTATCTAATATATTTGTCAGGAATTAAGGTTGTAGAACAATGGCTGAATTCATGAACCATGATTAGTCATGCTAAATCTACCCAAACATATTTAATAGGCATTGTGACGCTTTCTGCTCCCCTGGAATGACACCTTTTTTTGTTCTGAGTAGCATTTTTTCAAATTGCACACCTCGCTAATTTCAATTTTCTACTTCCAGTTGACTTGCATGTAAGGTGATTCTTGACTTGCAGGGTAATTGTTACTACAAGTACAACAGCAACTATTTCCCTTTCAATATACCTCTGTCATTGAATGTGATGCCCTGGGAAATAGGAAACTGGTTCAGCCATTTTAAAATTATTTATTAAAATGGATTAGTTTAAAAAATACAAAATATATGCAGTAAATTTTCAATAAAATTTTTTTCACTCAAAAATAAAGTCATAGACACACACACTTTCTCAAAATGTTCAACGAGAAGTAAAGTGGCTCATAGAAACACCAATTACTTTGGAAATTGCTTTGTACACCTTTCTCGAAATCTTTTCAAGCAGAATGGTCCACCGTTTTTGTTTTTCAGCATCCACAATTTTTGTCTCGATTAATCTGCAAGGAGAAAAGGTTTTAAATTTTGGATTTTGAGCACTGCTTACTACCTGAATAATCACAAATCCTCCAAAAAATGATGCAAATTTATAGCAATAATCAATAAATAATCTAATCTTCTAAAATACGTTTATTAAAGATCAATATCATTCACCTATAAAATATCAATAACACAGGAATTGAGGAATTATTTCTCAAAAGGCATTACATGATTGGTACAATATTACTCAATGAAATGATTTGCTATATATCATCATCAATTGTTCACCTATTATGCATATGAGAACTTTCAGGCATGTATGCCAGTGGAACCCTACGATTTTATGCATGGTACCATTTACTTTCTGATGTGGCAAAATATAAGCTGATGCAAGTAAAAAAGTACATCTATTCTCTAATTGGCATTCAGCAGCACATAAAACTCCAACTGCTGCAGCTTCATTGATAAACTCTGCTTGTTCAATTGGAATATCCATATGTAGCATAATTAGCTTGAGCATAAGCTTGATTTGCATCACTAGCACTATAACTATGCACTTCTTCTGCATGTATACACAAAACATGCACAAATAACCGATTGGCCTTACATATACACAACTGCATGAGTTTCAGGCTCAACTCCCTTCCTTGGCTTCCCAACTCCTCCATACGCATGCGTTATCATGCATTACCACTTTCTGCACAGGGACAGGGAGAGTAAAGGGGATGAAAGAGGGCAATGGGGTTATGATCTTCCTTCCTGTTAAATGCTAGCCTTACCATCCTCTCTATTTACCTCTCTATCATGTTTTCTCAATTCACTCCAATGTGTGCAAAACTTAGCAGCATAAGGTCAGTAAAGTAGCTGCAAATTTTCAAGTGAATACCACACACATGCATGCATGCCTAGCACATACCTTTATCAAATCATTCACTCCATTCACTGTGGTGAAAATTTAAAGACAGCTGAATGATTTCAATTGAAATAATTTGGTCCCTGAAGTTAACACACCTCATCATCAATGAGAAAAATCAACAGTGAAGGTTAATATGCTCATAATAACATGAGTCACGAAATCTATACCAATTGAACTTCTTTACCTTTTAACATAAGTCGGGCAATGTGTTTTAAATTATTAATCATTATTGATTGCATTCATTGCATAAAATTCATACATATATCAAATAAAGAAAACAGTACCAACCATTTCAACTTACATTCCAGGATAATTAGAACAATAAGATTGCCATGTAATAGTCTTATTTGCCAGGGCTCAACACCCAAGAGGAGAAAATAGTCAATGGAGAAGAGAAGCAGTTCAAGAGAACAGAGCTAGCCCTCTTGATAAATTGAGTAGCTTCAGGCGTGATGTGGTGGAAGTCGAACATAATGAATAACTGATCGTAGCACTTTTCCACTTGAAGGTAACCTGATGATGATGTAATACATCGAAACCCGGTCGTAAATAAAAATATTTTTATCAAGTGGAAAAGTGCTACGATCAGTTATTCATTAGCCCTCTTGACTTTCATGAGCAGTCACACAGGCATACAGTCCACTTGAGAGGCACCTTAGGATTCCAGTCCAGAACTAGCTGGCCCTCTTGTTCATACCATGACCTCTCACCTCCCCCTGAGCATGCCCATGTCAAGTTCACTGACCTCCCCTCCTCAGTTTCTATTCCTGCATACACCAAAGTCCACTTCACATGGCACACCTTGATGGATCCCTTACGTGAAGTCCTGCAGGCTGCTGAGCATACTTGCTTGCATAAAATGCTGCCCACAGCCGGCTGCTAAGGTGACTTTCTGCATCTTGAGCATAAGCCAACAACTATTTTCCACCAGTATTTACCTTATTGCTGTCAAGTACTGTCAAACTACTATTGGGCCCCATGTGATCAGCCTATACCGAAATTGTTTTTTTTTTAAGAATTAGTGAAACCATTACAACCATAAAGAGTTATCAATCCAAAGGTGAGCTTGGTAGGTGATGGTAGAGTTCACCTATTACTAAGCCCTATATGGCAAGTGAAATCAGGATAGGAAGGCCGGATCATTTCCCTGTGACCTTTATGGTTTCCCAGGAAGACCTGGTACATGAAAATCACAAAACTCAGGCTAAGCTGAGGGTGCCCAGAGTGGTGTGCCCAGGAATGAAACCGGGGCCCTTCAATCAGTAGTCCCAGACTATCATATACATATGAATTATTGAAATATTAGTTGAAATCTGTGGAATAGTGAACTAGTGATGGCACTAATTGAACTATACATAGATGAAGCCTGTTAACACACAATTCATAGTGCAAATCAGAGCCCTGATGCAATGCGGATATTAATAACTAGTACAAAATTCTTCTGACACAGCTTTCCATTCATAAGAACATCACAAAGAGTGAATTTTTCCATCAAGAGTTGAGACCACTGCTTTTAAATATTGGCCAACCAACTTTGACAGAACTCTTTGCAATCCTTATATAATGTGAGGTCATGAAATATAGTATGTTTCCAGTAGCCAGGTACTGAAAAGCAGCTGCAAGTACTGCTTGGGATGAAATAGATTCTCACATGAAGGCATCTGTTTCTTGATTAAAGGGATGATCAGCAACAGAGGTTCCTCTAGAACATCATCTAGTACGCTGTCATACATGCAGCTTGAAAGGACTTTAAGGCTGTCATTCACCATGTACATATTAATGAAAAAGATTCAAAATAACTACAAGAAAACTGGTTGGAAGATTCGTCAAGCATTGATTTGAAGTATCTGCGTATCTCAACACATGGTATAACATGCTTCAAATATCTCCTTCTGCATTTCTAATGAACAACCACTCCATACCTTCCTTTTTTTCACTTTTTGTACCATTCTCTTTGCTTCCAAAGCCTTCAAAAGCAGCAGACACTAAATGCCTTTCTGGCAATTTATAACCGTTGAAGAGGCACTAAACAACCTGAACCACAGCTTCTACCTTGACTTTTCTTCGATCTGTAATTGCTTTCAATTTTTCCAATCAGTACACCACTACCTGCTTTGGGGGCAGAATTCTTCACCACCTCTAATTTTAAACTGCCTGCCTTGCCCAACTGAACTGGCAACAGTCAGCAAAACAAGTTCATCAGTGAGTTGTAGGCAAGGGATCTTCCTAGGTAGCCATATTAAAAATCCACCAATCGAACTGGACTTCAAGTATGATAACTTAACCCATTTAGTTCCAGTGGGCCGATTTATTGGCCAGGTGCTTTTCCATTTGCATCTTTACTTTTCTGTGCATCACAAAGCTTTTGTAGACAATGTTTGAGTATCTGTCATGCTTTCTCATCATTGCTGGCAATTTTCATGATGAAAATTAAACATATGTTCACATTTTGGTAAGTTGAACATAAGAAGTTTTCTGCTTTGCAGCGAAACTTTATATCCTGTATATATAAGCTTATATCTTATCATGCATCTCTGTTGCACTTACAAGCTCGTCTTTGAAGCAAGCACAATTTACTTCATCCCTCTTGCACTAAACACTTTTCCGATAACACATGATAATTGATTTCAATGGAAATGAAACATTATATCTTCGCTCTGATATGGGATTCTCCATAGTAGCCCTTTTGGCGTTGCTTAGGAACGACTAGCAGTGACAATGAGTACTCAATTATTCATTCTGTTGGACTTACTTCATAAAAAACAAAGAAGATCTTCTTCCTTGAGTACCCTGTTTGAAGATTTGGATAGAGGGGAAGTAGTAGCTGACTCCCGGGAAGATGTTTGGGGTTATATCCCTGACAGCAGAATGTAATTATTTAAAAAATGTCAAAAACATTTAACTGTTTGTGTGAGCTAAATAATAGTAATAGATACTAATTATGACAAAATTATTTAGAAAGTAAAAGCATAATTTTTTTAATTACTTTTTTTTCTGTGGGTAGATGAGATAATGCATCATTGAATTTTTTTAATCATACCTGTAACTATTTAAAGTTTGCATGTATACCAAAAAATAGCTAAAACACATTCATATTAGGCTTTATATAAATTTCTAAGTGAAAACCAACATATTCATTAAAACAGCCCTGAGATTTTTCACGTATACCAGGGAAAAGAGGCTAGCACTAAAAGGGTTAATGGAGAGTCAGTATTTTTTTTCCAAACAATCATGACAGCTAAAAGGCCCAGACTTCTTTTTAAATCTCTTTGAAGGAAGCAAAGTCAAGATGAAGCATTCAAACAATTGTGGGATATTCTTTCACAATTACTTTAATGCAGCTGTCTACTCATAGACGCTAGAATTTCACTGAGTAAATATCACTCGTATTGACAAGAAATCAAGGGGCTGGGAGTTGGGGGTTCAAATTCCAAGCAGGGCAAATGATTTTAACACAGTGAGGATGAAGTATTGGTTAGAGAAGTTTATGCAGTCACTTACTCAGGCCCTAGTAATGTATATAAAAAACTCAACATAGTGCATTATTACAATACATCTTACTCAAGTCCTAGTAGTGTATAAGAAAAACTCAACACATCGAATTATTATTAGGCATGTGAGTGCAGCAGGAAACTTTCCCATTAATTTCAAATACTCCGTTCATGTAAAAGAGAGGGGGGAGGGGGGGAGGGATGGGAAAGGGAAGTGGGCAGGAGGGGAGAGAATGTTCCTCTTTCCAGCAACCAAGGAATAATCCACTAATAAGATAACTGATGATCAACTGTAAATAATTATTTATGCAAGAAATAAATAAATAAACCCCTACCTGTTTAATTCTTTTAAGGAACTTAATGCAGTTGCAATATTTAGTTGAGATATTTCATTTAGCAAAATGCACAATGCTGTATTTTCTAACTGCACATCTGGCATTCGTTCTGAACATATAAATGAATCCAAATGACTCCTTAAAAGCTTAATACAATCCATCTCTTCAACTGTATTATCGAACACTGGCCCATGTCCACATAAATGGTCAGAGACTGAAAGAAATGGAAAATTATCAACAGGTGGCATCTACAAGGGGATTACAATAATATTCAAGTCATATAATGTAAAATATTTGGCATTATAGAATCTGTGATGATCGGGACAGAAATGAGATGACACACAGAGTAGTTAAAGGAATCAGAAAATGAAGACTTTTTTTTAAATGGTTAACCCAAACAAGTGGCAAGCATTACATTTTATCAGATTTCATTTCTAAAATCTCCAATAGCCACTCTGTCCATCGCTAGCTCTCGAGGACTGCTGACTTTACAACAGTGGTTGCAGCACTAGAAAAGGCAAACCTGTCCATCCTTCCCACAATTCAGACAGCTGTCTCAATTCTCTGATAAGTAAAACTTTCTTCTTTGAAACCAAGTTGGATTCCATCACAATTTATTGTTGGAAAACTTTCACAGAACCACCGTGAAAGAGTCACACCACTGAGGTTTCAATGCACTAGCATCAACTGATGATGATGCTAATTCAAAGAAACCTGGGCCAGGAGAATTTTAAATTTTGGTTCTAAGTTTTCCAACAATAATTTGAATTTTCTGATGTGGTGGAAATATTATGGCTTAATCATAGGGTTATTTGTTCATTTCTAACCACCTGATCTGCTCCTCATGCAATGATTATGTTTTGAGAGAACATGAAGTTATGGAGGAGGGGGAAAAAGAGAATAAATACAAGCTGGTGGTGCATGGAGCATATTTGAAGCTACAGATAACTGAGTGGGTGGTAGTCCAAGGTTATTGTTGAAACTATTATTTTGATTTTTATATTTGTATAATCATGTGCTTTGTTCTTTTTGGTGTTTTCTGATGGCAAATTTTAAAGGTGCTTTCGGCATGCTTAATTTTATATGCACATCCTTTTAAAAGATTTAATCAGTCATGTTGTACATATCGAAGTACTGATGCAGAGTTTTATAAAGGTTCAAATGCATGGTTATTTAAAGTACTATGCCACAACTTTCATGCCTTGCAAGTCATTTTGAGTTTACCTTGTGGAAAATTTCAAACAGTTTTTCATTTGTGGGCAAGAAGCTGTGCTCTCGACGTGTAAGATACTGTGGAATAGTTTTTAAAGACTGACCAACACCTACCTACTAATATCACGAGTAGTTTACCCTAAGTGGTGCACCACCTATGACAGTAGTAGTAGTAGTAGTTTTTAGGGGAGGCGACCGACAGCTAAGGCCATTTGCACCATCAGGGATGGACAGGAAAGGATAGTGGGTGGAGAGAATCCTGGCATCGGCATTAGCCTACTCCTACGGAAAAGCTCCAAGGGGTTCACAGCTTAACGTCCCATCTGATGGACAGTGTACTCACTCAAAGTGCCCTCCACAAAACACCTTAAGTAGGAATCGGGCCCCTGAAAAATATCTGTCACTGCTGGGATTCGAACCCAGGCCCTCTGGGCGGGAGGCAAGAACGTTAGCCATTCCTAACACTAAGTAACATATGCTGCCCTGGGGATCTAGTCCTCAGGATAACACTAATCTACATGATTTGTCACAACAGGCTAATTTGTCTGTGCAAACCATCACAACAATAAGACCAAATTTGCAAGATTACAATAATGCATACAAGTAGTGGAGTTTGTAAACTACATGAGGATGAAAGATATGGGAGTCAATGCAATTTAATGCATCATTATTCAGGATTTAGACAAAATAGTGACCAGAGCACCGAATACCAAAATAAGTAAAACTACAATTGACAGAGAATTGGAATGTGAATTTTTTATCATATGGTAAACATGAGATTCTTTTCAAGTGTGTTTGTGAAATAAACTTCTTGTAATGGAACCCACTGCAAAGTAGGGACCCGATGTATGTGAGTAAGTAGTTTTTGGAAAAATTATGCACAAGAATTGTATAAACAATTAGATGAGACAATGAGAAACGATGAGATGGTACCATGGTGTGGAACAACATCCATAAACTGAGTTCTGGGGTCATTTAAAACCTTCACAGTTTGCTCAATTTGTTTTTGAGTGCACATGTGATTGAACGTTTCAAATAATTATGCTACAATTCGAAAAGAGTATTTACAACAAAAATGAAGAGAACAAAAACTCACCTGTCTTATCCAATTTGATATTTTTGCTGCTCAATAGTCTGAAAGCATTTACAAGAGGTTTGTCTGTGTGTGTTGTGGACTTCTGTTGCACATCTTGATAGTTAGTCTTTGCCTTCAAGAAAAAATGAGTAAATCAATACAGGTTTTAGATTTAAGACTCAGCCATAAATGACATTCATGGCAGCAAGCTGATTTCAGATGGCAAGCACGGTGTGGACACCGGCTGATACGTCACTTGCATACTAAACTGGAAAGCATCAATTTGATTAAAAATAAAACACGTTCTCCTAAAATGTTAGAAAGTTGATACCTAATCCACAAAGAATGCATATTCCAGTGAATATTGCATCAAGATGATCAATATCTCCGGACAAACAATAGTATCAATCTCTTCATGTGATTTCAATAATTCTACCCAAAAAGGGCACTGATATAACTGACATTTCCTCACTTTTGTCCTCTCTTGAGGCAGGTTTCGTACATTACCCCAATTTGCTAAATTTTTCTAATGACTGGATTACATTTGCCATGGAGGGGCACTGGTCTCTGCTCCATAATATTATGTTGAGGATCACTGTCAAAATATAAAGGAAAATTTCTGGAACTTGGAATTTTGGATAATGCTGACGATTTGACATTCCCACTTTGGATCGAAGGCCCAGTGGCTCTCCTCTTAGAAGACTACAGGAATTTTCACCTGTATGGGTGAAAAACTGTGGGAAGAGGAGAGGGTGAGAAGGTCCCATCTCTGGACCTTACCCTAATCATTTGATCCTTTCTGTTTTGCCTCCGGTTAATGAAATGGTATCATAAATTGAACAGCAGAACGTATTTTCATCAGAAAGCAGAAACAATCATGTAGCCAGGAAAAGAATAACAACTGGCAAAGGAATAATTGATAAATATTGAAAAAGGATTGCTGATAGTTTCATATTTGTCAAACGATATACTGAATGAAATAATATAGTGTTAGACAGTTAATGACTTATCTGTTGCAGAATGGAACTATGTCTGTAAATGCTCTTGCCTTAAAGGAGAACGTGGGATCTTCAGGCCTAATGAATGCACTGGAGGCAATAATGGAAAAGCACACACAGTACAAGAAAATATTTAAATGAAAATGTGAAATACTATTGCTTTTAATTTTGTAATAAAAATTAAAAACTTTTAAGAAAGCCGAGGCACTTCACACATGTATCTTTAAAATGAGTATATTAGTATTTCAAAGCATTTCATTATCATTACATTTATAATGTTATTGAAATTTTGACAAGCTGGGAAGAAAGAACAGTATGGATGATCCACAAGACTGATTATTGACACATGGATACTCAGAGTTCATGGCACGCATTGGGAAGTACAACTGTCATCGGTTCACTGCCAAAAGACATTTCTCCAGAAAATCAGCAGCACATCATGGTGAGATTTTGTTATGCATGCAAATGGCAATAAGATTCAAGTTGAATGCTTATTTTGGTGCCAGCTGTATTTACATGAAACATTTACAATTATAAAAACTAAATTCCATTTTTATCTTGAAGCAATTGATAACCATTAGATGATATATGTAGTGACTTCCCGATGAGTATGTGAGGCAGAAAGGACATCTGGTGCTTTTAATTGCACCAAATAATGGAGTGAAATTGACAGAATGTGGCTTATCAAGTTGAAAAACAAAATGTCCCTCAAATTTTCAAAATCCACGCATGGATTTGCTTGAATTCAGGCGTGATGCATCAAATATATGCTAAATGTATGCATCATACTATATTAAATGGGAGCTCATTGTAAAATTAAATGCAAAAAGAACCTACCTTTGGAGATGATGAGCCTTTGGATTTTTTATGATTGCTGAAATAATGAGTGATGGAATCAGTCTTTTGTTTTTGGTTTCCTGTCTCCAATTTGGTCACCATTATTCCTAAGCCTCGGAGATCATTCACAAGCACACTGCTTTTTCTCAGCAAATCGATTGCAATCCTACAGTGAAAAATGTATCATTGGAGCAAAACTCACAGACAATTACAAGAAATGCCATGACATTAACTGAAGTAGTATTCTGCGATGGCATGTGGGTCATTCAATAATTCCTTAGAAAATCCAAGAGATGGTGCTTGCAGTATCAGAAAAGTTTTACTCTTAGTAAGCCTCATCTCTTCCTAGACTGCTGCTTAAGTTTCAGTTATATTCATTGCTTGCTTTCATTTTCATAGGCAATTGATGCAACAATCTTTTGTTTATTTAGAAAATTTTTAAATGAAAAAAATGGGTTTCATGCGGTTATTAAACACTTCTATTTAAAAGTTTTAACAACAAAAGAGATCAAAGCTAAGTTGGATGAAGTTCATGGCACATCTGCTCCTGTGTTAGCGACTGTTTAAAATTAGGTTAATGAGTTCAAATGTGACAGTACATCCACAAATGACGAACATTCTTCAGGATGTCCACTGGAAGTGACTTTGAATGATTGAAAAAATCCCAAATATCGTTTTGAGTGATCGATGAATTAAAGTTTGTGAAACAGTTGAGGCCACAGGCATATCACAAGGTACAGTGTTTTCAATTACTTGCAAAATGGACAGAGGATAAATGGAGAGTATTATGCATCATTATTGCACTGGTTGAGCAAAGAAATCTAGAATAACAGTCCTCATTTGACAAAGAAAAAAATTCTCTCCCAAAAGCATAATGCACCAGTGCCCACCTGTGCATTAGTTTCCATGGTGAAAATTATGGAATTTACATTCAAATTACAACAACATCCACCATCTTCACCAGATCTGGCCCTTAGTGACTTTTTTCCATTTCCAAACTTGAAAAAATGGCAGTAACATTTTTACCTTTGGTGGAACTGAAAGTTAACGTTGATTTAAACCAAAGTCAGTTCAAATGACTTCATCTGAAGGCTTCCATAGCATCTAGTTGGTGAAGGCTTAATTCAGCTTCCAGGAAATTTCTGCACATTTTAATAAGTTTTCACTGAGAATTCATCATGTCACAAAAATTTAAACCCAGTCTACATCCAAAACACAAGTCATTAATGGGTTAGAAAAAATACACAACTTTTGGAAACAGTATCATCCCCTCAAGTGCAAGCAATTAACCAAGCAAGCAACCATTAAAATTCTTCAACTTAACCTCTTGAAAAGTCAAATGCAACCATGCAACAACTTTATCATCTCCTATAAGTCACATAACTTGAAATATATATAAAATAAAATCCCATGTTTACACAATATAGATTTTAATGGGCTTAATAATACCATTGGATAATATATCAGGGTAACTTCTTCAACTCCTAATTTCAGATTTTGCCCCTGCTGTTGCAGAAAAATGACAAGGGGGAAGGATGGAGATGTTGGTAAATGCCAATATCATTAATTTTTTTCTAAAACCAGGGCTGATATATAAATATACCCATTTCATTGAGCAGCAATAAGCTTAATAAAGAACTAAAATGAACAAGAGATGTTTAAGACCATTAGGATATCATCATCATTAGTATTTCAATCCTAAGATTTTTAACACTCATTTATTGGCCTCTCTCAAGATTGTACACACTTTAAAAGATGTTATACCAAAATCAGCAAAGATAATATTTTTTCTTTGATGATAGAAAAGTGCTGGAGAGTATTAATTCTCATCATAAATGCTCCAAGACAATCTGGACTTTCCTAAGCACAAAGGTTTTGATATTAAAAAAGTGATAAACAGTTCACAATGAGTTACCTAAGGAATCTGCTTTCAAGAAGAACATTCATGATTAACAGAGTATCCAGATTAAGTGTGCCAAAATTAGAGAGGGTTTACTGTGTACATTTTTTCTAGTACCACCTTACCCTACTGAACTAATCTCTGCACTAACTGACAATTACAAAGAGTAACATATAAAAGACTAAAAGCTGCAACATGAGCCACGCATGAAGTAGCTAATGCCCAATAAGAATAGCAGTCACAGCAATCATATGGATCAGCTGTTCACAAACTGAGATCGGGAATATAAATATTGTGCCCTCAGAAGTGTTTAAATTTTTCATTATAGTATGCTTATATTTTTCCAGTGACAAGAAGAATTGTTTACATATGTGCTACACCCAATGCACATCAATTTCCAAATGATTTTTTCTTTCATTTAAAGAGTGGATTTTGTGAGACTTCAATGTTCAATATTTTCCTCAATTTAGTAAGAAATAATTCATTACTGCTTGAATGGGATACATTAATTAAACTTCAGTCTGAAAATATATCACCTGCTCCATAGAAAAAACCATTGCATAAAAATACCACGCCACCACAAAACACCTCTGGTCTGGAAAAATCCTTAATCTGGACTACAGGTGCATTATTACATGATTCCTAAGCATACAGAATAAAATGAATGATAACTCACTTGGCAATGACATCAGGATCAGAGACAGGATTGTCTAAAGAAGAGGCTCGGCAAATGCTATCACAGATTCCATGCCCAAGAAACTTTGCTGTTATGAGAGGAGCATCAGGAGACCTCACCTTCAATAGAGGATGAATAGTGTTTATTATGGGGACAGACTCCAACACAGAGTATCATAACACACACACAACTATGAACAGACTGCATATACCAAGTAGAAAAAGAGAAGCGCTCAGTAATTATCTGAACAGAAGAAGAGGCATTTGTGCTAGTGCTTCAAGCAGTGCCTTCTAAGCAGTCAAGTAATAACATTTAATTTTTCAATAATTACCTTCAGTTTCAACGTAATGCATTTCCCTTTAAGTTCACCCAGCTTTGATGATACAACTTTGGATATCTTTCTTAAAGTTTCCTCAGCCTCTACGAATTCTGTAAATCGAATTCCATAGTTTATTTCTGAAGACACCTGAAATCAACCAATTATATGTTAACCAAATAGGATAATATACCCAGTGCAGGGTCAACGTCCAATCCCCACACACACCACAGTTACACTTTCACTTGGCTGCCTATTTAAGTGCATCAAAAACACTCACCGATTTCCTTTCCTCTTCGTGTCCTTCCTTCTGAGTCACAGACTCCAGCCCTCGGCAATTATTGTACAGCTTTTTTCCAGTATGTGGACCAAATTCATTTTCTAGCTTGGACAATTGCCAGGTCTTTAATTCACCACACGTGTGAATGTTTAATTCTTTTAGTCTACTATTCAGCTTAGGACCAATACCTATAAAGAGAGACATCCATCAATCAATGGTGTTTACATCAATAATCCCAGCAGCTCAACTACTTAAAAAAAACATTGATATTATTTTTTTAATGGGAGAGGCTGAATTTCAAGGTCTATGAATGCCTTCACTTTTTTCTAGTCATAATATCTAAGTGAACAATTCAGTTACTGCAGTTGCAGTTACAGAAGGTTCAGGTGCCATTGAAATTAGGTATACTAGTGCTCTAATTAAAAAAATCATCATTCAGGTAAAAGAGAATGAAATTGATGTTTTTTGGGTTCTGCAGTGTAGAAAGAGGTGTGCGAAAGACATCAAACAAACTTGATCACATTTTATCATAACCAATCATAATAAAACAGAGTGGAGCTATAACTTTAGTAGGTGGGATGTGAAATTTCCAACCAAACTGTCAAAACTTTTTTTCTAATGCATGCCCAACAGACATGAGGGTGTGTAAATAGCTATGTTTTTATATAAAATAAATAATTATTCCTTATTAACTAAATATGACAACTTATTTTTAAAGTTCTTTGCCAACGAAAAGTGAAGAGTCAGGCGTGATGTTGTGGAATCAAGACATAATAAAAACTTTGTTGCAATTTTCCACAATTAAAACTTTATTTCGACCATGGTTTCAATGCACTGTATCATCATCAGGTGAGGAAAAGTACGAGGGGAAGGAATATATATACCAAGCTAGAAGGAGGGGTGGCAGGGGAGGAAAGAGTGGGGGGAGAAGGGGGGGGGAGAAGGGGGGGGGGGGGTTTGTCATGAAGAGAAAGGCAGGAAAAACCAATAGAACCCCCGAAGTGTGGACAGCTCACTCTTCATGGGGAGAGGAGGGGGGGGGAGGTGTCGTCAGAAAGGGCACTAAGGGAAGTTAATGGACAAAAGTGGGAAGGGGCAAGAGAGGAACTGAATGTCATTAAGGAGTTCTGTCTTCTGGTTTCTCCGTTGGATAATTTCTAAACTCTCGAGAGCATCCAATTTCTTGCTTTTATGGAATTTGTGCAACGGTTTAAATTCAAAGTCAGGGGAATGGTTCTTCTCCAAGAGGTGGGTCGCAAAGATGGATATGGTGTTGCCTAACGTATAACATTTCCAATGTTCCTTGATGCGTGTGGCAAAATTTTGTCCAGTCTGCCCCACATAAGTCACATTACATTGGCACTTTAATTCATAAACACCACACTGTTTATCGATGTCAAATTTGTCTTTGTTTAAGCATAGTGCTGTGGATATAGAAAAAGGGGTGTAGAATGAAACACGGAATTTATCCTTGGGTAGAATGCTGGCAATTCCCCCCCCCCGCTCTTTCCTCCCCTGCCACCCCCTCCTTGTAGCTTGGTATATATATTCCTTCCCCTTGTACTTTTCCTCACCTGATGATGATACAGTGTATCGAAACCATGGTCGAAATAAAGTTTTAGTTGTGGAAAATTGCAATAAAGTTTTTATTATGTTCTTTGCCAAAATGAAACATCATTTAGTGTACCTGTCATACTTTTATATGAGAAAGTACATTTTTGCAGAATCTCCGTTGATTTTATCATAGGCTTGTCAACTTAGGCACAGAGTCAAAACATACAATTAGTGGAAACCAAAACATGCCAACTATATTTATCTACATGGATTGGGATCGGGATCAGAAGGAATAAATAGATTAAAATGGTACGCGAGGCCTGTCAATCAAGTTTCTGACCTTGAATTTTTCAGTACACAGTGGAAGGAGACATCTTAATGTGAATGCTTGAATGCTTTCTCCACCTTTAAGTGAGCCAGTCCCTGCTTGCTGGCCACCCCAAGTGAGGTGCCATCCATCACATATGTTCATCACTTTTCCATTTCTCTCTCAAGGTGACTGAGCGAATTGATTTTGTTGGGTTGTGCCTATGCACCCATGATTCATCTCCAGCACAGGATCTCCTGGACACTACCAACACTGATCCTGAGCGTCTGAACACCATGACAACTGGACGACCCAACAAAATCAACTCACTCAGTCACCTTGAGAGAGAAATGGAAAAGCGATGAACACACATGATGGATGGCACCTCACTTGGGGCCACAAGCAAGCAGCTACTGGCTCAATCAAAGGCGGAGAAAACATTCAAGCATGCGCATTAGGATGGCTCTTCCTGCTGTGCACAGTGGCGCCACCCTAGCATCACTAATGTGCATGGGCAAATGCAAGCCCAGGTACCTCCTTTTAAAAGGTCTCGTATGTGCTTCTAAGGACCATCCTTCACAAGAGTCAAATGTAGGTTTACCAATGCTTATTGTGTTCTTCAGTGAGGGTGAGAATAGGGAGAGAGTGGGGATGGGGTTAGGTTTCTACATAAGATGCTGATGAGGGTGGACGAGTCAATTGGTGAGGGGGGAGGGAGTACACCCAAGAAGGTGAAATGCTTAAATTGTATCATGTCCTACATATTTGCCAGTTGCTATCTGTGGTGGTCATCTCACATTTGGCTAATGGGCTCTTGAACTAATCTCTCAGAATCTCCTCATCCTTCCCCTCTTGGATTTGGGTCTTGTATAACCAACTCTCCCTACTAAAAAGGACACCGTCCACCCTTTAAAGGTGTTGACCTGGGCATTTCCATTGTGCCTCACTTTCTCTATCAATTAGTTGATAGTTCAAAACAATGATAAATGCATCCAAAACAGTACTTTTGCTTAATATGGAATACAGATACAATGACTGCATAGGGATAGCTGACAAGAAAATGCCTGAAAAGCACCTTACAAATGATCAATTAACAACAATCCAATTCCATCTTCTCACCAGATTTTGTAAGAACTGAAATACTATATCCATTCATAAGGTGAGAATTGAACAACAATTCTTTGTTAAGTACATAATCAAACATATAATCAATTTAACTAGCTAGCTAAATAGAAACACCAAAGGAAAAGAACAAGAAATACCAGGCAGATCCCGAAGAGGAATCACTTTCATGAACTCCTCCACCATTTCAGGTTCCACATAAAAGACCCCATTAGGTTTTGCTTTTCGAGTGGCCAGTCTTGCAAGAATGTGGTTTCCACCAAGGCCAGCAGAAGCACAGCACCCAGTTGACTCCTGAAGGGTAATGCACATGATTACGCCACCTCCTTAAAGTACTTTTTTGCTAGAGCTCTTGGGTTGGGGAGGAGGGAGAATGCAGGGCAGCAGGATGAGGAAGCAAGCAAGAGAGGGGGAGGTGGAAGGCAAGAGTTTGGAAAAATGAATCTTCTTTTTATTTTTTAGGAGTCGGAAGCAATCTTGTTTTCTTCTCCTACTCTCCAAGGTCCACGTCATAATTGGAATAAAAGGTGAGGTGAAGCATAAATCATAAGGGAAGAAGAGCTGCTGATCAGCAGCTCCTCCTTTCTGGGTCACTGACCCCTCCGCCCACGGCCTTCCAGAAGATGCATAAGTACTGTAGTTCCCAAACCATATGTCGAACTTAGGGTAAACCCCAAAGTGCATCTGATGGGTTGGGAAATACAGTACTCTGAAAAAATTATCTACAGCCAAATGCATTTCTACTGGTAGAGAGAATGCAAGAAATGAGTTTGGTAAATGAAAAAATTATGCCTAACATGGGCATTGGGGCTCTCTGAGGAGGATCCAGTAAAAGATGAAAAGGCTTTAGATTGTTTATTATGATACCATCAAGTGGCAGAAGGATGACAAGATGCATTAAGCAGAGCAAGGCACATTGCAGAGTCCAAGTAAGAGTTAGTCCACAACAGTAAACTGGGATTTTAAGTTGGAATGTTTAGCAGCATTAACATACGGCAATTTGTAGAGAATAGTTGAGTTTTTAGTCAATTCCTCCTGCCAGAAATATAATTTTCATAGCATTTGCTTTTATTCTATGTTCACAGAAATATTTTGAAAATTAATAGGAATTCACATTCAAGGCCACATGGCATTTGATACATTATTGTTTTAGTGCCAGGAGAACCAGACGTTCCAACTCAAAATATAATAAATCAATTTGGTAGATATAACATACAATACCTTTATTTCTTTCCTGACATGCTCTGCAAAATCTACTGGGGAGCAATTGGCTTCCATCAAAATACTGGTGCAATCAATGTACATTTCATCACAACTCACAGCTTCTAAGGCTACAGTGTAACTGTAGAAGAAAAAGAATGACAACACAGGAGATAACACATAAATTTCACCAGCAATGTAATAATTTTATAATGCCAGTAAGACACATTAAAGGCCTTGTTTGCTTACACATGGACTTTTTAATAATGAAGAATTGTCCGCATGTTAAGGCTCTGACAACAAATCCTCACCAATAATCACTGACATAGCATAATGATAGAAAATGTTGAAGCTAAGCAAAAAAGAGACAAGGGTTTTCCATGAAGTTGAGTCCCAGTAACATTTAATTTCAGCAAAATACTGGCCCACAATGAAAGGGTTTTGTTGATGCTTGCCCAAGAGGGCTTGATCTTTTTAACACTAAGCAACATGGAAGAATAGATTGATAGCTAAGCAAAAGTATAAACCCTGATATAACTGTCGGGAAAAAAATACAGTTCTCATTTTATACATTCAGAAGTTTTCAGTAAAAATATGATAACTCTTTAGACAGGATTTAATGCATTCCAGACATCAACCTTCTGCTCAGTAAGAAATGTAAGCAACCAGAGGTCAAATCTTTCACGTGATCAAACTGATTTGTATCATTACTCCCATTTGAGGGCTAGCAAAGTGATCATGCTAACCAAAAGTTTTTATTCGAATTATATAAATCTCGTTTCAATTAGGCAATTGTCCTGGAGGCAATGTTCAAGTCTGGTCAATGGTCACTCTTACCATACACAAGAAGAATAGATATGAGACAAAATGCTCTTAAATGTTGTACAAGTATAAAAATTAATTTTGAGATTATATGGAGATTATGAAGCTATCTAAGCTAACAATATTTAAGATGTAACAGACTAGCTCCAAGGGGCGAGAATTGAGCTGACAAGTGACAGGTTAAAATCCTGATGTTAATTCAATATAGCCCATTTAAACTCATCTAGTTTGATTACTGGTGGCCGAAAGTGGTAGGGGGAAAGAAAATATGCTCCCTGTCCTAGATATGTGAATTTCATACATGATGGGGCTTAACAATTTGTCTCCAAAAGTCAAATTTATACAAGGCCAGTCCAGAAGATATCCAGCCATGCAATAATTTGTGAAAAGTAGCCTACCTAGAACAATGAGGCCTTAGTTGTCCCCCTTGAAATATTCTCCCCTTGGGACCTCACACACTTATCCCAGCATTTCTTCCACTTTTCAAAACAATCGGCAAAGTCCTTTTTTGAAATGGTCATCAGTTGCCTCATTGCATTCTCCTTTATCTTGTCAAAGTCACGAATTTCATGTTGCAGTTGCAGGAGACTTGCAAGCCGCAAACGAAGATCCAGGGTTTCAAAAAAAATTTCACAACTGCAGATGAGTCATGGGTCTGTCGCTATGACCCTGAAACAAAAGCACAGTCTTCCCTGCAGTCGGTTGACGAGATAAAGGGGAATGTGAGGAGGCAGCTGATGACCATTCCAAAAAAGGGCTGGGATGAGAGTGAGAGGTCCCAGGAGGAGATAACTTCGAAGGGGACAGCTAAAGCCTCATTGTTCTAGTTAGGCTGTTTTTCTCAAAGTATTGCTTGGCTGGATGCTTTATGGACAGACCTTATATGCTCTGGCATTTCAATCCTTAAAAAACTGATTCACACCAATAGATCCCAAAAAATGACTCATTCTAATGCAAGAAATACAGCAAATTGCTACTCAAGATCCTGACAAAATTGGTGTAACCCAAGTAACTTTGTTTTTAGTCCGTTAATGTAATCAATCGTTGATTAGCCTGACATTCAACACCCCATCAAGGAAAACAATAAAAACCTCTGCTACGGAATAAAACCAATCACATTTTGAAGGTTTCCACCACTAACTCACTGCACAAATGTGGCTGAAAATGACCAAAATATACTCACCTGGATGCAAGTTCATAGAGCTTCCTCGAAACCATACGATACTTCTCAAACTCATAGGGCACTGCAACAAGATTGGGACATATCTGCAATGCTGTCCCCACCCTCATGCCATTTCTCACTCCAGCAGCCCTTGCTTCATAATTGCAGCATGCAACATCAGCCATTGAGTCCAGATTTCGACTATTATAATAAAATGAAAACATTAAATCTCAGACATTATACTCACTTTACATAAAATAAGTGAATTCACGTGCAGGGCTGAACATGTGTATTTGAGCATCTTGTTGGAACATAAAGCAGTGGCATCCAGGCAAACTGTCATGAAGACAGGAGTAAAGAGTGCTTGGTTGTTCTTGAGTGAGCCCAGTTCTGTAAAAATCTGTCCTGGAATTGTACACGGAACAAATTATATGTCCAGTAAACCCCTGATTATTCATACATGATCAATTGGGCTGTGGACATTGGCCATGCCCATTGGTTTCATGTATTGGTAGTGTTGGTGGAGTGAAGGGCAATAGGAGGGGATGTTTCCCCATACAAAAGAGAGAAGAGCCTGTATTAATGAGATCGAGTCCAGTCTTGTTTGTGCAAGACAAACAAACATAACAGTTTCAGGTTTAACTTTGTGGAATTCCTTCATTATGAGGGTAAAAAAGAAACTTTACACTTCCACAATAAAGATTTAATATTTTACGACCATGGTTTCAATGCTGTGCATCATCATTAGGTGATGATGATGATGATGCGCAGAATTGAAACCATGGTCGTGAAATATTAAATCTTTATTGTGGAAGTGTAAAGTTTCTTTGATACCCTCATAAGACAAACAAAGCTGCTGAGACACAGTAGAGATATTCCTTGAGGGGGGCTTGGAACGCTGCTCTACTGTCTCCATCAGCCCACCCCAAAATGACTGCCCCTTCCTCTTCCCTGCACCCTGCACAACAGTTACAGGCAATCAGGGCCCAGAAGTGACTACAAAGCAGAGGAAGGCACTGCCCCTCCTCTCCATGATCCCTACCTATTTTTTGCAGTTTTCCCTGGTTGGCAAAAAGAGATTGCATACTTCATTCTAATTTGTGCTGGCTCCATCGCTCAGGTGAGGGGATGACCAGCTAGTAGTTTATGCTTGTCAAGTGCAGTGAAAGTGGGAAATGGCTACAAAAAGAAAAAGCATGTGCCACTGGTAAAACAGAAGCATTCTGTTATGAGCATTTTGGGCAAAGGTAAAGCAGCAAAAACAATTGCAAAAGAATTGGGGGAAGAGGGTGTAAAAGAGTTTGTAAAAGTCATCAAAAATAAATGAAAATTTTTGTACTCATTCATGATTGTGACAGCACCCTCTAGGGTAATGGAAAGAAAGTTGATGAAAGAATTAGTCAATCCAAATCTTGACACTGAGCTGCTCTCGTGGTTCAAACAAAAGTAAGACAGAGGAATTACTATTTCAGGTCCTATTTTGGCAAAGAAGGAAAAGTTTTCCCCAGTTCTTTAGGGAGTTTTGTGCACCCTCATAAAGGGTGGTTGATGCATCTTTAAAAACTATATAGAATCTGTGAAGTCAAGTAATGGGGGAAACCACTAAATGCCAATTGAAAAATCAACTAATGAATTTTGGGCTGAACTTCAAGAGCAAAAAGAAGAAAATCTGCTTCCAGAGCAAATCTTCAAAGCCAATTAAACTGGCCTGCATTGGAAATGCCTCCCAAAATACTCACTCACTGGAGAAAATGAAATATCAGTTCCTGGTAACAAAAATTACAATTTTCCACTTTTGAATCAATAAATTACATAATCTACCCATCCCAAGTTACAGCGCATAAAACTCAAGCCAATGATGTTTTGGATTCCATACTAGTATTGTCACCAAGATTAACCTACAAAAATGTTTATACAAATTGTTGAAATATGGCAAATACAGATATCCTACTAAGTAATATAAACGTATTATTAATTATAAGATATTATCATTTTAACTTTTCATGTGATGCTTATTTTCTGTTATTATTTTGATATTAAGAGCAACCATTTTCTATGCCTTTATGACATTCTCATACTACTTTAGGTTGAATGCGTGTGGACTCAGTTTGTTGGGAGAGAGACAATACATGTATTATTAGCAGAGGGGCAACATCCCCTTTAGCCCAACGTATTGAGTTTCAACAGAACCACACGTGATATTTAACATTTACAATTAATTTCAGAATTTTAGTGGGCAGTACTTTCAAAAAAATTTTAAAACTCTGTTGCTTACTACTGACGCAAAAGAGTGATATTATTGACATTTGTAATAAAAGAAACCATTTTCTATGCCTGGCGTGGGGAAAACTACTTCAACAGTAAGTATTTTTCTGGCAAACTGGCTTGCGCTTATAGGTCAAATTTATGCCCCCAGCCCATAAGATTAGAACTTTAGAGCACATGTTGGAGTAAAAAAAGTGCATCTTTTAGGCCGAGCAATGTTGGACTCTCTGAGTTTAAAAAATGGCCAACATGTATCAACCTTACTGCCCTTACATAAAAATTGACAACATGCATGTTGGTATAAGTAGACAAACCACTAATATTTGTTATGACTTCTACGGGAAACTTCTTAACTCCACTTGCAGACTTTTCTTCACAGTTCAAAATGTCAACATATTACAGAAAATTTTCATCTTGTTTTAAATAATCTGATCATTTCTGGTAAACATTTTCCACTAATGATGCCCCGTGATACTTTCTCAATGCACACGCATAAAAGTTTGGCATTACCATAGTTTGTAAACAAGCAATCTTGTTATGGAAGAAAGCCTGCTGTATTGCTTTCTATCGAGGTATTCACAACCATTTACGAACAACTTAAGTAAACTGCCGCATGGAAATTGCCCAATACCAAAAAAAATTAATCAAAACTAGTCAAAGATACATTTCAGTGACACAAAATATCTTCAATGAATGCATTCAAATAAGTGTAAAATCAAAGGCATGGCATTTTTTCAAAAAGAAAAACGAATTTAAATGTATTGAATAAAATATAATTTAAGCTGCGCTTTTGCCTGTGCTTTTAGAGTAACACAAGCCTTATGACCAAGCTTTAGAGCAACTGTGAGAGTTCATCAGGTGGCACCTTTTGAAAGCAATAGCTAAAAACATCAATTCTATCCTATTGCTCAGACAGAAGCATACCTTTGAGGCCCTTGGAGTTTAGAACTTGTAACAGCAATTGGCACACCTTCCAGGTTGGGCCGGCCACAACATGACACAGATGCAAAAAAGCAATCCATGTCAAGATGCATGACAACTTTTGGGGACAGCTCTGCAGCAACACTCTGATCAGCTGACCTAATTGATGAAAAGGGAATCTTGTAGAAATGGAGACGAGGTTGCTCATTTTGCAGCAACCCCCAACATTAACATTGGGTAGTTCAAATTAGCATCTCTAATAAATATTACATAAAACTACATGAAACTATTGCATTTAGACTACAGGTTAACTCAAAAATTATTCCAATATGAAGGCAGTTATCAACTCCAGGAAGCGATTTACACCAGTTTCTTTCAACAGCACAAGCTCATTTGGTAAACCTCTTTTGCTTAATTAAATTTGGTACATTGCAACATCTCAAGAAGCCGGAGTGTTTGTATTTCTGTACCTCTCATGAAATATCTAAAAAGACTGAAGTTTTCCCCTCTTCTTCCCTAGTTTCTAAAACCTTCCTCTCCTGTACATCTCCTCTGCATACAGCTACGATCATAAACTACATAAGAGGGGTGGTCATCCTTGAATAGCCTAGGTACAAAAAAGGCACATCAAGTTCAGTGCAACTGAGGCAAATCCTAGATTGGCCAAACTTTGAGAAGGTGCATGGCACATCAGTAATGACACCCTTAAATAGAGAGAACTCCAAAACCTACCCAGCTTCTATAATGATTGAAACTATCTTATAAAAAATGGTCAAATGATTTTCAATAAAATCGATGACACAATTTCAGACATGAAGCCAGTGAAATCAGGTAATAGTGACTTGAAGCCTTTCTCATTAGCATATATTAATTTCAACTGCTCTCTGTTCCTCTACCCTGGTGATGAAAAAGAGATTCTTTCTTGCCATCAAATGGTTAGCAGAAATCCTACACTGAGAATGGATGGTATTCTAAGAAAGCTATTCCTTAGATTGCAGAGAATTTATCATCAAACCCCTATTATTCTTACATAATAAATCCCTAACTAGGAGTTTTTTCTTAAGCCAGTAAATTTATTCCAATCTACAAAAAGAAAGGTGGTAAAAAAGATGTACGAAATTATAGACCTATCCAACACTTTTCAAGAGCTCCCAAAATTATTTGGATACATTTTTTTCAACAGACTATCAGCTTACTTTATAAACTATATATTTTATCATATTTTCCGCTATTCTCACAGAGAGAATTAGGTATACAACTCTGTTCCCACATATATCCTCTCTATCCATAGCCATGCACTAAACGAATGAAAAACTTCGTACTTATGAAATGATTGCATTCTGTAAATGAATATTTATATAATAACAAATAAGTTGTCAATTTATACCATTATAATTATTATTTTTTTGGATTTTGTATATAGTAATCTCTAAACAGTATCCTTTTCACTCTTTGCTGCATTAATCAGCCTCATGAAACCTGTGCACTTCCTGATATATGTTGAATGGCAAGAGTGTTTGAAGAATTGCTCATTTTTTATATGTATAGCCCTAGGAGAATAAATATTATTATTTTATCTTTCATAAAGCAGTTAATAAGTTTCTCATTCTTACATATGCATGTATTTAGTAATTTTATAATGATTTAACAATGGTTTCTAACATTTCTACACTAAGAAATACATCAGTTAAAACATATCCATACTCGCTTTTATAATTTTTTTTATTTTTAAGATGCATGCTTGGAAATTCTAAGAATTAACATCATCGTCGTCCACCAATCATTTGTATTTCATAAGCAATTAATAGCGATAATTTATAACATGAGAAGCCTTGCAATAGGTGTTGATATATAATATTCTTTTGCAATACAACTATGTTTATCAATCAGTGAGAAAATCAGTGTTCAGTATATCAGTAGAAAATAAATCAATTTTTCCGGGACATGTATGCCTCAGTTGGTAATTTTGAATAAACAAAAATGAAGGGACTAATAACAAGGAATGATCTGAGAATGATCATTTAGTAATTAGAAAGACCTTACCTTTGCCACTGTGTGGATCCATTTTCTTCCTTCCGTTCCTGAAGCCAAAGTTTCAACTTTTCCAGGCCCGGAAAGTGTTGATTACTCTCCTTCCTCAGAGTATTGACATAATTTTTAAATTCCATCTTCATTGTGCTCAGAAAATGCAACCGAGATTTATTATAAAAGGCATCGACGTCAGCCCCAACAGATGGCCCCTGCACTGATGTTTCACCTTTCCCTACAGAAGGTATTGTGCTATCAGCCACCTTCCCTGGAGCAACATCTGTGCTGTCATATTCCTTACGTCCCAAGTGCGTGCCTTGTTTAGATTCCTCAATGTACTTGCCCGGCAAAATTGTCCTCTGCCCTCTTAAGGGGTTGACTGTTAAATACCCAGCAGTGGGCAATTGTTTCCCTTTACTGATTGAGTCAGTCACCCATTCTGGACTTACAACTAGTACTTTCTTCAGTAATTTCATTTTGCTGTCCGGTAAATTGTTCGTTACCATGTGGGTGACACTGCTATCCAGAAAAAGTGAATAAACACCACCATGCCTGGTTATCAAATTTTTCAGTTCTTCAGCGGGTGGAACTAAATGAGAAAATGAAATTTTTTGGAAAGGGAAATATCAAGGTCTATTACATTCGCAATAAACAAATGGTGTACTGATTACTATCTAGCCTTAAATGAAAGTATAACTAAAATGCTGTACTTTTCACGCAATAAGAATGAGACAGAAAGTCTACAGGTAAAAATTAATGACCAATCAATTGAGCAAGTGATGGAATGTAAATTTTAAGGCATTTCTTTGAATGCATATATTTCTTGAGATACACACATAAAAGCCCTCCAGTGTAAGCTCAGTTTCGCTTGCTATTTATTATGACATCTGCACAAGACTACAAGCAAAACAGTACTAATGAATGTATACTATAGGGAAATGTGTTAAAATATAACCCATAGTATGTTTTGGGGCTCAGCTGCCAATTCTCTTGCCATCATTAAAATGCAAAAGAAAACCATCCGAATAATCACTGGGAAACCTCATAATCCTCCATTGAGGCCAAAATTCCAGAAATTAAATTTACCACCACTCCCATGCATTTATATAATATTTTTATTCCTGCATATAAAAAAACATCAGCAAATATTCTCTCAATTCCTGCTATCATCATTATTACACTAGAGTAAGGCACAACATCGATTATGACAGGATTGGAAGCATTAAAATTACGATCCAAGGAAATGGGCATCAGATTGTGTAACAAATTACCCAAAAGAATGAGAACTGCCAAGAGAGTAACTTACGTTTTGAAATAAAATATGAACCTAGTGACAAGACAAATTTTACAACATACATTTGTAAGGAACATTCTTAAACTATTTTTCTACATAGTTGCCATTCAAGTTGAGATAATTATCATAACAATACACAAGCTTTTCAATTCCATCTCTGAAGAAATCTGTCACCTTACACTTCCCCACTACAATTTCACGCAGTAGGCTTTGTGAAATTTGGGGAAAATGAAGCATAAATCTGTGATTTTCATGAATTTTTTCGTTGATTTACACCCTCAGTTCATCTGTCACAAGTCTAGGCCAACCACTGTCATCATCATCATGAACATTGGTGGGGCCATTTTTAAAATGAATGCACCACTGCCTCACTCCACCTTCACTCATTATTCCATCCCTGTACACTTCACAAAGTTACCTATGAATTTCAATTGGCTTGTGGTTTTTTGCCAGTAAAAAATTAATCACAGATTTCACTTCACAACTTGCAGAATTTTCTATTGCAGCGCACATTTTAACAATTCAAAGTGAGCAAAGTAAAAGAATCACAGTCTACACACTACCACAGCAGGATGCATGCTGAGTGTAGGGATATTTAGACACCAAGATGGTGACTCTAGCCCTATCAACCACCATGCTAAGCCAAAACATAAGTTACTTTCTGGACTGCCCTTGTATAAAGGATATTAGGGGAACTACCTCTTTCAAACATACGTACATTAAAAATATGCCTACACTGTATATAACAAGTTCTACTCTGTTGATAAATGCCCCAAAAATATTCCTGATCGCTGAATCCCTTCTTTAAGTTCATAGCAATGCTCTTAGTCTAGTTAATATTAATGCTACGTGATTAAATGGATATTTGCATGCATGCTACATTTAATGTAATTTTTAGTGCCAAATTTTGCATCCCAAATGAATCTGTATGCATTGCACTTAATTTGATACGCTTTATATCATGCCACCAGGTATTTTGTACAATGATCTTTGGGCAAATAAAATGTTTTATCATCATGCAAGAAAGTCTTGATAATGAGGTAAAACATTACATGACTCGATATCATGATTGATATCTTTTTGGGCCACTTAAAAAACAATAAGACAAAAAGCACTAAATTACTATACTACATCTGAGGCCATAATTTTCCCATCATTTCACATAGCAGACAGTGGTGCAACCTAACTCTCACTTTGAAATTGGGGCATACTATAACTCCTGCCATGGACTACTCAAGTTAAGGTAAAGTTAGGTACACTTGTTCCACAGAAATAAGGGCCACAAAACCTGATACTTCCTCACAATTTCATATATACTTAGTGTGGCTCACCAACCTCAGGTATTCAAAATTAGGATCTTCAGGAATGTAACCCTCAGAAACTTATGAAGGAGGCCTATATTGCCAAATGCAAATTACCATTTGTACTAATTCGTGAAAGTATGAGCCTAATTAAACATCAAATTCATTCAAGGTGCTGACTACCCCTTCCCACGGATCGCACCGTTGATGTGGTGGAAGGGTTTGTGCATTTCTTAGACAGGTAAATCCTGGCCAAATGAACATTTTATTCTGCTATTAGGCTCCTATAATGTCAATCGATGAATAAGTGGAGGCTGACTAATACTGGAGGGTTCTCATCTACATGCTGTGATGCAGTCTTATTGGCTGTGGCAATTCTTCTAAAAGTGCATTGTCTCTACTAATTATGTGCTTTAAGTTATACCCAAAAATGAATGATTAGTAGAAATGTAAAAGTTACTTTCAATATGAATGATAATGCATTTTGTAAATAAACTCACTGCAAAACTTTTAACCTAAAAGCGATTGAAAGTCCTGGTCCATACTGTTTGGGACCACAAGCTAGTGAAGAAAATGAGATTTTACTAAAATACATTCAAAGCCTCATAAACTCAGATTGTGTGCATATTCAGGCAAATGATTCCTCCCTTTTACTTTTATGAAAAACTGCACTTCCTTTGCATCTTTTTAAGCGTGGATTATTTCTTCAAACAAATTTAATGATTTAGATGTGCTCTTCCATTATTTCATTAATTCTTATGTATTAGATTTCTGCATAAGTATCCTTTTGAAGGGTTTATTTCATTGATTTATAATTTATTGCTACCATTATTTTTGCCCATGAGGTTATTTCTAATCAATTTCAGCTAGTTAAGAGTCAGTAGTGCATGTCACATTTATTTTGTGCTCACACTTTTCATATATATACTTAAAATTATTAAGTAAGATTCGCAGTTCATTTGAGGCATTCTCCCTGTTTAAAGGTAGGTTTCAGATGATCTCTAATGACTATTTACTTCTAAGAACAACAAGAACTTATTCTTTCTTCGCCCTACCTTATTTCTTCCTTCATTTATTCACAACTTATGCCTGCCTTCATGCTCTCTAAAATGCCTACTCCCTTCCTACCTCTACACCACTTCCCAAATGTTCTCCCTTCTACCATGGCCTTCAACATACCACTACTCACTTTCAATGCTTCCCCTATCTATCTCACCCACTTCTTTTGGATCCTCCGAGCAAATTCTTATTTCTGGACACACCAGTTTCAACTTAATTATTGGTCTTCTTCTATGTGCAACTTATTTTCCACAACACCCACATGTCAAAAGCTTCCAATTTCCACTCATCCTTTTGCCTCAAAGACCAAATGTCACATTCATAAAGCACTATGCTCCATAGTAAAGTTAAAGCAAATATTTTTTTCTAAATCTTACTCTGTACACCCAACATTTATTCTCTTATTTCAAATGCCTCTTTTGCTAATGCTATTCTTCTTCAAAAGCCCTCATTACAATGCCACTCTCTTTACTTCCAAAGGGCTGCCCAAATATGTACATGAACTGCTCCACATGCTTTAGCTGACTCCCTCCTGCTTTAATGTGAAAATTCACTTTTCTACTTCTCAAGAATTTTATTACTTTTGCTGTATTGTGCTTAATCCTCGTCTCATACCACTTGCATTCTCCCCACAAAGTAACCAATAATAACAATAATCCCTTGGCTGTCTGAGTAACTTTTCCTTGATCACCTGCAAACCTGCTTGACTCAATCATCTCACCACTCACTCCTATTTCTAGCTCAAGCAAGCCCTTCCGATGTTACCCTCAACATTTCCTCAGCATGCAAAAAGTTTAAAAGTGTTGGCGATTATGGGCGACCCTACCTCTCCCCTATGCCTTTACCTATCACTCCCCATCCCAACTCTCCCTCTGCCACCTGTTTCATGGACAAGGTTTGAATAAATGGGTAATCCTTCCAGTTCACTCCCATTTTCTACAATATCACCATTAATTATGCATAATCCACATGGCCAAATGCCTTTTCAGAATTCACAAAGCCCACAAAGATCTGCTGATTATATTCCATTCTATTTTTCTCAGCACTGCAATGGCATTACATATTTATCTCCTCTTGCCAATGCCAAGCTGATATTCACTTAGGCTTGGACTCTTTTATTAGCTTTCTATTGATGATTCTCACTACTACGTTTGCTGAGTCTGAAAATAACCTTATCAACCAATAGTCCTCACATACAGCTGCTATACACTCTTTTGGGAATAAGATCAAAAGATCTTCTGGCACTACTTCCTTCTTGTTTCATAGTGCACTATTGTTCAAAGAATCCAATTTTTCCATTTTTCTAGCTTCTTTAGTAATTCTGCAGGGACATCACCTATTTCTTTTGCTTTACAAAGCCTTTTGTAAGATGACGACTAGAGAAGCCCTGCCTATCCCGCTGCCTGGCATGACCCACTGCCGACTGAGCCAAGTACCATTGTGGTCAAGGCTCATTTCCCCTACAATGCCCATCATGAGAATCGTGGGATTAATTATTGAGGTGGTTTTTCGTTGCCTTCCTCAATAGTGTTTTTAACGTGACGCCATCACTCAACAGCCTCCCCACTGGGGTCACACACCTTCGTAGCCACCTCACTGAGAAACAGACTACTTTTCATCTGGCTCCTAACCTTTGACCTATCTGGCATGTGTGATCCTATCAGGAGCGCATATCATTGCTCCCGCCGGCACAGCTCTAGAGGTCATCGTGACACACAACCCCTTCCACCTCATCAAGGTTGTAGTCCATGGGAGGGTGTTGAGATATCGATTTAATTTTCCATTTTTGAACTATTGAAGTATTCTACTAGCACTACATCTACAACCATTACATGTTCGAAGAAGAATCTTAGGTCTTCTTTTCCTAAACAATTTATAGATCAACTAATAGGGTAGTCAGTATTTCTTAATTTTTACAAGATATCAACTTCATGGTGCCATCTAGGACTATTAGGGACCAGGTTTTATATTTTAAGCAAAATTACTCATAAAACTTTTTCGCCAAATTTTAGGCATAATGCATGTGATATTAGTAATAATGTTCACTTTTTCCAATTTTCTAAAGCGCGAGTCAGGAATTCTATGAGCATTTTACGACCAGGTGATAAATAAGTATCTCACTAATATAATATTAGTCGAGTGTCACCAGATACATTTCCATAATTATCAACAAAATATAAATTTACCATTATTTTTGTTTTTGTTCTTTATACTCAAAAACTTTTGATGAATAATAATTTTTTATTTTTCAATTGGTTATAACATCTCATTGTGTATTCATGATTTCTCAAAATTAAATACATACCACTCCCATATCCTAATGTAAACACTACGCATAACTGACCTTATTTTTGATACTTTTATCATTTTATGTTCGCTTTGAACGTGTAATCATGCATCAATGAAAACCTCTGTTTTTTTGCAGAAGGCACATTTGTCATAAAGTAAATTCACCACAAAATGTTACCCTACCAAGCTGAGAGAAGAAAGAGAAAATGAATATTAAACTTTTTGTAATTATAGATCATTCACAATAAACTACAATAAAAGATAATTTTTAATGGTTTCAAAAGGAGTAGAGAATATCTGGGCTTAAAATTATACAGGCAAGAATTCAGAATTCGGAGAGGTCGCCACACTTATGAAATCTTTTTACTTTTACTTTGACAGATATCAGTACTGAAAACAATTAGCCTTTGCAAAGCATTAATCCTTTCATAGGATGAGTTAAATACCGAGGGCCAGGTCATTACTGCCGACCCCGGTGGCGGCGGGGTAACGTCCTCGTCTGCCATTCCAAGGGTCGCGGGTTCGATTCCCGCCTGGGTGAGTTTTCCTCCACCTAGGGCTTGGGTGTTTGTAAATGTGATCATTGTTATCGTTGTTAATAGTTCGATGTAAAGGCCAGAATGCGCTGTTTTCGGACTTATACTGAATAAATAAATAAATAAATAAATTTCCATGCCCAAAGCTAGTTTTCCCATCCCAATGAGTATTTGATAGCTTTACTCTTGAATTAGAATCTGTAGCCAATTTATCACCCTATTCATCATGAATAGATGCATTGCAATATGTGGCACGAAAGCAATTACCATGTCCAATTTTACATTTTAAGGGAGCCAGAAACAGTTCTATTTTCAAAATGTAATTATTTTCTCTCCCAAAAGAGATAGATACCTGTGTATCCATTTACATAAATGTGAACATTGTGGAATAATGGTGTGTGCTTGTCATTTCCATTTTTACTACTCCCAACTTCTGCCAACTGCTCTTCAAGTTTGGCCTTCTTTGCTGTCCAATAGCTAACCTAAAAATTAATGACAAATGTCATAAAAATCTTCATCATTAAGATTCAGTGACTGAAAATTCATTCAAATAGTACAAACAAACAGTATTTACAATACATGCATACACGGTTTACATGTATATATGTGTGGTTATATAGTTTCTTCCCTCAAATGCAAGTAATTTTGAGCCAGAGATATTAATTGGCTTTTTTATATTTTGCTAGTTCTCATCTCACTCCTCAAGGTAAGATATCAAGAGGGAGCATCTTACCTTGCTGCATGATAGCATGATATCTTACCTTGAGGAGTGAGATGAGAACTAGCAAAATATAAAAAAAGCCAATTAATATCTCTGGCTCAAAATTACTTGCATTTGAGGGAAGAAACTATATAACCACACATATATACATGGGTCGCCTCCCCTCAAAACTACTACTACTAGCAGATGAGAAAAGAAAGCTATAACAGGACCCAGAAGGGATTTGAGCTAGGTGAAAAGAATACGTACAAGAGCTTTAGAGTAAAGAGGTTAGCCCAACAACCTTAGACTCAGAAAAGTAATGTGATGTCGGTAGTTATTTATATCCCAGCATAATTGCTACAGAATTTAATGAAAACTAGAAGGAAAAATTTTTTTGGGCTATGGAAAAAAATAATTTGGTCAGATGACTTCATTAGATCAATTTTGAGCCCAGAGTGAAGCAGCAGAATGAGAGGACTGATCAATATCATCAGGTGTTGGTGCGCTTCGTGGATTGTGGGAAGAAACACAACAGAGTAAAATCACCAAAGCTGATCAAACTACTACGGAATATTAGAGTAGACTCGCCAGATGGGCGGATAATCTTCAACAATGTGTCCACAAATCAGATGCCACAAGCAAGGGTGACAAATGGGCATTGATAGGCAGGGGACTGATACAGGGTTATCGTTAATTGTAGGTACTTTTAGACATGTAGAAGAAATGTTAAAAGTTGCATGGGATGCCCTGCTATGAATAATTAAATTAGGCAGTGAGCTGATTCACTTAGGTTGGAAGGGTATCAAACGCTTGGACACCCAAGGGACTGCAGTCATTGCTAGGTGCTTTGAAGAGCAATGTTTGAGGAACTGGATTAAGTTTAACCACAAAGAAAACCAAAGTATTGAGAATCTCAACATGCATAAAGGCTAGGTTAAATATTAGAATATATGAGAATAGGTTGCAGTATGTACAGGGGTGTGGCAGGGGAAAACATTAATTTGCATCAAGAATTTCGGATAATTGAATAAGCGAAAGAGGAATTTGCAGGAAAGGAATTTAACCTGGTACGATTAATAAAGACTAACGGAGGGAATATATAGAGAACATCACTGTGTACATACAAAACCTGGTTTTTGAGGTAAAATGAGAGGCATAGATTAGCGATTTAGACATAACTACAGAAAAATGGATAAAGAATGGCGAACAATGAGAGGAAGGAGGGCCACTGCATGCCAAGCTCCGTCACAATATTCATCTTTACGATTCAGATTTTGAATTATTTCTTGAATTGCTATACTTGAATCATGAAGAATTAGTCTTTCACTTTTATGTTGAATTTAGTTGTTTCCAATGACATGCGTTGTTCCTCATTCAACAGTACGTAGATGCTCAAATCGATTTCAGATGGCTTATTTATTAATAACTACTTTGAATTTGGTGTGAAATATTACCAAAAATTCTATGACACATGTATATCATCAAATTCGGAGATTTCACTGGGAATGACCCGTCGGTTAGCGGGCGGTGGAAGACAAACTAGTTGCTAAGGTCGTAATATATGGAAAAGGTAAGCTGACACGAGGAGAGAAAAGAATAAGACTTTCTGGGCGACATGAAAGTGTGTATATAGTACGAATAACCGAAGATATAAATATAATGCAAGGAAGACAAGATAAATACCATACGACCGGTATTACGTTCAGTTTTCTGGGGCCGTCCAAACCCTAGACTACAATTTCACTGAATGAAATAGATGACTAGTGAATAAACTACATTACACGAGTACCATAAAGCTTCAAATTTTGGGAGCACAATAACAAGACAAAATAAAACACGCAAAAATATAACTCCATTTTAACTATATTTAAATTAACTCACGTGAGCATCTACGGGACGCTTCGACATGTTAACGATATTGACAAACGGCAAGATTATGGCATAGGTCGAAACAAGGTATAAGATTATCCATGCCTTGGAACAACACTTATTAACAGTCGTTAAGACAACACCCAGATACTGTCATGCTGCGATTAGGTTGCGTAACAGAAGGACAAAAAGAAAATCATAAATTAATCATAATAGTTTAATTATCTCCAAAACCACCACGATAACATTACAAACCATGTCTTGAATAGCGCTTCACATGTTTTTCGTTGCGCTGCTATTGTCCCGCTCTTTCAGCCGGCAATTTAATTACTAGAGCTATAGTGTAAGCTCGCACGTGCGGGATGTTCAAAATTGTCTAGAGGAGAGCTCACTTACTAATATTATTTGTTTTAATACAAAATTTGCAATGTAAGAAAAATAGTGTTAAGGAAACATCCATCCTTATGAACTTAAATTTACCGACTTAAATTTATTTAGTCGTTACGTTGATTATAAGAGATATGGCTTAACAGCAGGCGAGAGCCACTGCTCTTTAATGCCCCCTTCACCCTATGTAAGAAACTTTTCGACAGTAGATTGGACGTGATGGTGTACACCTGGGAAAATGTTTCCCATCCAAATGGCTGAGGCTTCCCACTTCATCGTAGAAGGACAAAGGGAATATTCACGATTTTGGTGGTTCTATCAGTGATAACCACGTGGGCTGTGATTCACCCACACCACAAAATGTTCTAATACCATTAAAAACTATTAAGCGGCTGTATTCCGGAGCTATCAAACCGAAAGCTTTCTGACGGGCAGTATATGCATCCCTTTCTTCCAAAAACATCAGAGAGAACATTCTCAACAAAAATACCCATGTTTCCAACATTAATTCAACTGTAAATCACAAAATTCCACAGAGCCCTCATTATAAATGTGATCATTTCATTTCTTTACTCTACCAAAATAAAACCTAAGACTTGAAAGCTGAACTGGTTGAACTAGATTTATTGGTTTTGTGCAAAAGTGAACAATAGTGCAGAGAAGAAAAAAATTCTTTCTACTCAAATAATATATAGCTATAAGTTAGCTGAATATTACTGTCATTCTGTTTTTAAAAATGGTGGATCATGTATTCATGTCAAAAGTACTTGTCAGCTTAAAAATTTTATTATTTCCTTAGTACATTTTAAAAGAGAAATTTATTGAAATTTCCAGAATTGAATTGCTGAAAATACTAGGGGGTAATACAAACCCCCCAATGGAAATTTAATAATAAGATCACAAATGTAGAAAAATAATTCTTGGTGCATTCATCACGACAATTCACCGGTGCACAGATAATTGATTGTTACTGAATTTTTAGCCAAAAATAGCACACCGGTGATTCCTCAGCCACCCTACTCTTTGGATCTTGCTCCAGCAGACTTTTTCCTAATTCCTTAGTTGAAATCCACCGTGAAATGATGCCTATTTGAAACTAATAAAGATATCCCACAAAATTGTACCGCAGACTTAAAGGCTATTCCAAAAGAAGCATTCCACGGGGCATTCAAAAGCTGGGAAAAATGTTGGGATTGTTGTATTGGCAGCCAAATACTGTATTTTGAAGGCAATAAAAATGATGAAAGGATAACTAATAAAACCAAGCTTTATTCAAACAAGCTCATCTTCTTTTAAACTGACCTTGTACATGCTTTCCCCTGCCAGATAATGCTGGAGGTTGAGTAGATGAAAATTGTGAACTTTGATAGCCAACAAGCCGTGAGTCTCCATCTCACAATGATACACATGGTCCCACCACCATCCACCTAGGGGCAACTCACTCCCCACAAGAAATTGGTTGAAACAGCCTGAAGGGCCATGGTGGTTTTTAATAAAAAGGGTTGTTGGCTAAGGAACTTTGCCCCTAGCACAGTCCTCTGGTTTGTCATCCTAAACCCCCCCACCCTCACATTACAGACCTTTGAACTTCTCCTTATTCTGACTCCCCCACAAGTTAGGCAGTTTGTGTTAAAAAAAGGCCACCACCCTTCAAAATCTGCCTTGTTCTCCATAAAGAGGGAAACATCATCCATATGCAGAGCCAGAAACATGCGCTGGTCTGTCACATTGGGAAGTGGTATCCCACCAAGGCTCCACCAAAGTATTGAGAGTAGGGGCTCCAAGACAGGGTTTGGAGCTATCACAAGAGAAGGCACTCCTGCCTTATCCCTTTTGCTAAAGGGAAAGGTGCAAGGAGGGACAAGTTGACCTGTATGAGGCCCATGGAATAATTGTATATGGTAAGGATTACACTGGTGAAACCTCCCCCAAAGTTCACATGACCGTGAAATAGTAGCTATGCCACACTCTATTGAAGGCAAGGAAATGTCAAATATAGGGTGGGGCAGAATGGACTCCCTGATTTGTGGGTGAATTGTAAAACGAAATAAACTTTTAAACCATATTTATCACCAAAAAAACGTTTTTATTTCTGATAACTTAACCCAATGCCATCTTTTTTATTAGGCTTTGCAAATTATTTCATTCAGGTGACAACAGGTGAGTCTGCCAAAATCTACAACAAACTCTAGTCAAGCTGTCGATAATGGGGGCCATATGATAATGAGGACAAACAAGTATGACAGTCAATTTTAGAAATAAAGCATTGATTAGAGGCCTTTGGTAAAATGCTGAAAATATTTGGATGAGTGGAAGATAATGGACGAAGTTTTAATAAATAAAAATAAAGAAAAATGTTTAATAAAGGAAAGGGTTTATAGAGGAAATAAATTTTGGGAGGTCCTAGGTCAGTCAAGTCCGAAACAGAAGGAAGAATTTTTGAATATGCAGCAAAGAAGGGTATCAATATTCTACATCTAAAATAGGGTTTTTTAATGGAATACAGGTTGGTAGAAAGTAAGAAGGGCTAATATATAGGACAAACTAGAGTGTTTGCTAGAGATTGTGTGTAATAGTTGCCATGGATTTTCAAAAACCTGCTGCTGATTTGTAAGCTACCTATGAAAAAGAAAATCATGCTTTGGCCCGCTATAATTGATGTGCCTGGGTTCTGCGTTTGGGTCTCATATTAAATTTATATGTAAATCATAGAAAATTAAAATAATACCTTTATCACATAAATGATATTATAGCCAGGGTACAGTACCCATTAGAAAATGTTTCATTGTCGCCCAATGTTATTAGGAATTATAAACTATAAAAGTAATTATTTCCTGATGGTTGCAAAATATATTCCAGCTCATTATAAATTGTTATAGCATATTAAAAAAGGAATAGCAAAAAATTAGTTTGTGATCACCACTAAATTACCATATTAAGAGGGAAATTAAAAAATCTGCAGTCAGCCAAATAGTAGTAGTAGTTCTAAGAAGGTAACCACCAGCTAGGGACATTTTCCAAACAAAAGCCAAATGAATGAGCCAAATAGATCCAAATGAAGCTGAATTTGTACTCTTACACCATATGCCCTCCTCTAATTCAGATGGTTCCATTACCTCAAAAAAGTATGTACTTTAAATGTTAACATCCCTCCATCTAATCCTCATCGTTAAGTGTTGCTCTCCTCATACTCCATTATGGTCCCTCCACTTCTACTTGAAAAACAATTAATGAAGCAACAAATACACTACACCAGGTGAGCAAGGGGTGACTTCCATGTCACATCTCGATGCAGCATCTGGGAGGCAAATACCATCCTGCCCATGGTGAGGAAATACATTTTAAAAGCACATTCAACAAGAAATATGGCACCATCAATTCCAAATCACACGAGTTTTTGCCAGGTGACTCAAGTTGCGGAATAGCACCTAGATCATATTCTTCTTTTTGTTTCACACTCCCCCATGTGTAGCTGGGAATGGGTTGAGCTGTTTTTTCTTGACCTTTTCTCCCTTTCACCTCTGCTAGTCCCTCCATCATCATTCTTATAACAAATGCAAAATATAGAGTGAAATTCATGAGATAAACTTAAAACTTTCTTCAAGATGATTTACCATTAAATGTATTGAAAAAATGAATAGGGGTTTTCAACCTTTGCTTTATACAGGTTTAATGCCCTTGAGCAGCTAGTGGATGCAGAGAAAAGAATTTGCGTGGAAACTGCAGCAATGGAGTGGCCGACAGATTTGAAGACAGTATAACTACTGGCGGGTAAGGAGATGATGACCTGAGTGATGATGGGAATAATTACAGTAGAGTGTGGAGTTGGAGATGTAGGAGTGGTTGGTGGATGAGCAGAGATAAGGGCCTCAGGTGGTGATGGAATGAATGCTTATACTGTCAGAAATAGTGGCATGGCATGGCTTAATGGAAAAGAGGATAAGAGGACCTTAGTGAGGACAGCAGCAATGGAATACGACATCATGGTGCATGAGATGTTGGTGAAATGGCCAAACACATGATAAAACCTTGGAAAAATCAATAAACACATTTATTTGGGAGAAGATAAAGATTTAAAAGCATTGCAGTTTGACAGGGAAATCCAGTTTTAGCATCCTATATTCTTATATTGCAAATACACATATTTTTGCAATATAAGAATGTAGGATGTTAAACTTTCTTACCATATTCACCCATAACCTATCAGACTATGATGCATATTTCATGGTCACTTAACTTGGGAATGATGCAGAGAATGAACCACGTTCCTAGCAGAGAGATTAAAATTTATCTTTCTGAAAAAAATTAGATTAAAATTTTCCTAAATGGTTCATAGACACCATATGATTCAAGTATCTTCATTATCTGCATTAGTGGATAATCTCTAACAATATATTTTTGATACATAGGCAAAAGATTCTTGGCTACTTTTGCTTAATTCAATGCAAAGGTGTTTTTTCATATGATTGTAGCTTCGGAAGACACTAAACAAAAGTCATAATCAAGGAAGGAGTTCTTTGTAATCGATTTAGCAACTGAGGTGTTTAAGATGAGGAATATAGACACACTGAAAACATTTGGACTGCAATCAAATGCAACAATAGACAAGTATGTATAGTGATGTTTATCTAAAAATGGATGCAACTCTTTTAGCTGACGTTTTCGATAATATCCCCAACATATCCTTTTGTGCCAACAAAATTGAACTGTTTTGGGATTATACCCCTCTTGGGTTTGAACTTTTTATGCGATTCTAAAGTTACCTAAATCAATCCGGAACTATTGACAGATTAAAATATGATATTAACTATCAGGAAAGAGATTTATTGTGGAATTTCACAATGCTGCAAGATGTATGGTGAAACTATCATTATTTCCATCGAGGATTGTCACTGGAGTACTGATCATCATTCATTAAAAATTGGGATGAGAATAATTTAAATGAGTAGGCATCATCATCATCACCTTCCTTATGTTGATTTAGTGGTTTGTCAACAAAAAAATTCAGGGGATAAGTCATGGAAATCCCAAATCAAAATAGAAAAGGACATACAAGGGCATTTAGAAAGGTTCTCGGATTCACCACCAGATATCAGCGCTAGCACAAGTTTCCCACATAGTAATCAGTAATCCTTTAAGCATTAATACCTAATGCATCAGTACCCTGGGAAGAGATATGAAAAGCAGATGCCTCTCTGTTGTTGTTCCCTTGTAGTGATCTGTGAACATGGAAAAAACTGATATTTGAGCAGTGATTTAATGCTTCATTAAAAAAGGGCTACATACATATGAACTACCAGGATTACCGACACCTAGTTAAGCTACTGATAAATATTGATTTCAGTCAAGGTTTTCCATGACCCCATTAAATGATCTTTGATAACAAAGCAGTAAGCCACAGAATGCACATATGGAAAGTATGGCATTCAATATTTTTTCCTGTTCTTCTGTTTATTTCCTGATGAGTTAGTTAACCTAATTCTCTCTCATTTCCCAATTAATATGTGGCAAGAGATGTCCCTGCTAGCATGATTCAGCATAGTCAAGTTAATTTTAATTATACTCGACAAAAATAATTCTTCTTTTTAAAAGGTTTAACAAAAAGAAATTCAATTCATATATTTACAAGTTTTTATTGCTATGAAATATCAGTCAAATAATGTTCTGCGTAAGAGAAACACTACAGCTTTTAATCCGCCAACATTAACATGCCGTCGATCAGCCAAATTCCATAGTTTCTTTGTCATATTATGTGCCTGGAATAAAGAGTATTAGCATTATCAATCAATGTACAATTAATAAAAAACTTCAATGAATTCTATATACATAAATAAAAAATTAATCCACACACACACACACATGTGTGTGTATGCATATATATAATGCATATATTATATATTTATATATATATATATATATATGTGTGTGTGTGTATATATATATATGTATATATATATATGTGTGTGTATATATATATATATATATATATATATATATATATATATATATATATATATATATTTTATTTATTAAGTAATCAACTGGTAAAGGCAGGTTTTTGATGGACACAACTACCAAATAAATATTTTGTGACTCCTAACAAAACACAATCCAGCATCCTAGTCTACATCAGGTCCCTCTTCATCTCTTGAGTACTTCCTTCCTCCCTTCATCCCATCCAACATCCCTATTCTGTACCTGCCCTTTCCTCATTTGCATTCTCCCCTCTATTACAGTCTTCAACATCCCACTACCAATCAATATGCCCTTCATCTATTTTTCCTGCTCCATAGGATTTCTACCAATAAACCCCTCTCCTCGCCCACCATACCAAGTACTTCCTCATTTGTTTTCTTCTCTGTCCATTTCCCCTTCTCCATTCTTCTCCACACCTACATTTCAAAAGCCTCCAATCTACGTCTATTTTCCTGCTTGAGTGACCATGTTTCCGCGCTGTACATAACTACGCTTCATTTCAAAATTTTCATGAGTCTTTTCTTAATATCCTTACTCAACGTCTCTGTCATCAACTCCCTCCTCCTTGTGAAAGCCTCTTTGCCTAGCGCAATTCTTCTCCGTACGTCCCTACTACTTTGACCATGTTGGTCCAAAACACTTCCGAGATACGTAAACTGTTCTACCTGCTCTAGTTTTTGCCCTCCTATTTTAATGTTTAGCTTAGCCTTTTTCTTTCTAGAAAATCGCATAACCTTTGTATTATTAATATTGATTCTCATCCCATACCTGTCGCACTGAATTTCCAATTCGCTCAGCAATGCTTGCAACCCCTTGGCTGACTGACAAACTAAAGCTTGGTCATCAGCACACCTATCTGATTTTATGAATTCCCCGCCCACTTTCATTCCTACCTCCAGGTCTTCCCATGCCTCTTTAATCATTTCCTCCACATATAGGTTGAACAGCAGCACTGATAATGGGCAACCCTGCCTTACACCTCTTCCTAACACGGCCCATCCGGACTCCCGTTTCCAGTCACACCTGAGCAGTCTGAGACACGTACAGGTAGTGGATTAGCCTCCTGTCCCTCCAATCTATTCCTATTTTCTACAATATACTCATTAGTTTTTCCCAATTTACTCTATCAAATGCTTTTTCGAAATCTACAAAACAGGCAAGTACATCCTGATTGTAATTTATATTCCTCTCGATTAGTGATCTGATTACTGGAATGGCATCACTTGTACCTCTCCCCTTCCTAAACCAAACTGGTCATCCCCTTAGTAATCATTTAAAAAAGGAAGTTATGTAGCCACACCCTTTATAACTGAATCCCCTTCAATCCTTCTGAGTCCTCTACATTCAGTTTACCATGTCTTGCCTTTCAATTAATTCTATCACCCCCTTTCAATTTCAAAATCATCACCAACACTGAGTCAATGGGTGAGTTTTGTTTAATAACAAATAAGATGTCCTGGTGGATGCAATACTTTGACAACCCTATTGTTGATGCCTTCATGTTTTTTAGCTGAGTAATTGATGCAGCAGGAGTGATGACATGGAAAATATGCACACCTTTGCTTCCTAGCACATATGTCTATTATGTAATCATGACAAAAATGTATCCCTCATTACCATTTCTAAACTCCGCCTGTCTGCCGTGAGAAGCACTGCCCTCCCAGTGCCCTTCCTCAACACTCGACCAAGTTCTCTCAGCACACCAGGATAGAGCACTTTGTTGGACTTTTTGGATCCACTTCTTTTTCCAAAGGGCTTCAATCACATGCAAATAAAAGCAATAATACACCACAATGAATACATAATTTCAATTCTATACTGCTTTGGGAACAAAACTTACAGGATATAACATTGTAATCTTACAATTTTAACCATAAAAATATAAAATATTAACTTCAAAAATACCTGCCAATGAAAACATTGGTAGTGCCATTACCGTGCTTTACTAACAATATGCCACAGATTGCATTTCTGGAAGTACAGTTGCTATGAGTAGTAATGGTTTCAGTACGTGCTTTGTTAAAAAACACCCACTGGTAAAAAGTTTATTTTCCACATTTTTATTTCATATATTTTGTGTATACACAACTGAAAGAAGGCCCATGAAGCAGATGAGAATTAGAAGAGTGACAGGGTGGATAGTTGGGCTAAGGGAGGGTCTGTTTGATTAATGACATTGGAGGAGGTATCAAAGGTTAATGCAAGGAACAGAGACAGGTAAGCACATGAAACATAATTCAAAAGCTACCCACTCTTACTCTGCTACAGTATTTCCAATTATTCCAACACATCTAGCATATACCCCTTTATTTTAAAGCATAGGAGTCAGAAAGCAAATTGGATTTGTGAGAAGATTCACTCATAAGATGTCCAGTTTAACATGAAAGTGTGACCAACTGTGAGAGACGCAATAAAGAGATCATTATCAAATGGAAATTGGCAAATTATATCTAAAACTAATTCAATATTAAACTCTTCCACGCTCCTTTCCTATCGATCCTTATGTTAAAGGAAATGTCTATATTCCATGCCAATGCAATAATACTTAATTCTCAAGTGGAGAAGAGGTCTGGTTATGGTGCAGAAACAACACTTTGGAAGAGTGAAAGGAGGCAAGCTAGTCGCAGGCCAAATATCTTTTCATAGTGGAGTAAAAACCATAAAGCAATTTCTTTACTTAAATCACAAAATCACTTGTTGCCCAAATGCATACTGAGTGCCAATTTTGAGGCCCATAACATTTAAAATACAGGGTGTTTCAAAATGAATATTGGAGTTTTTCGGTGAAGTAACTGTTTACGATAAGGATGGAACAAGGGTGGTGGAGGTTAACTATTTCAGAATTACTTTTTGATATTGATATTTATTTCCCTTCATAATAAATAATTTGGAGAAGTAATTTTTACTAAATTTATAAACAAGGTGTTTACCAAATCTGAATGTTGTTTTTCCTTAACTTTCCCACATTTTTCGAGGGCATGTTTTATGCACATCCGATTGATTATTGTGCAAAATAACCAAGGAAAATGTCAATTTTCGTAAATGGCATGTCATGGAGAATAGGGTAGTTACATGCCAAATTTAAGATATCTTGAAAAAGAAAAATAAAGCAATCATAAATACAAGAAATATAGTTAATTGCATTAAGTAAACAAAAATCTCTTCCCAGAAAGGATTCCTTTTTGGTCAATAAAATTCTTTGTTTTTATAAGCTTGATGGACTTATAAATATGCTAGGGGGAAATTTAATGGATGAAGAGGATAATGAAGTGAAAAACAAAACGATTGTTTACAGTACCATATCCGTGACGACAACATCAACAGATGAGTTCCTAATAGGCAGCTTTAGAGAATCCCACTTCATAACATCAAGGGGCAAAGTTTTGCTTATATCATAATTTTCCAAATTCTTTTTGGTAAGACCACAGGGTACATCTTGAAAGTCTCCAGCCACGAAATATGACTTAGGAAATGCAGCTGCACCCTGAAATAAATAGTTTTGAATGAAGAAGATTAACATCAACATTTTCAACTATTTCTAGTCACTGATGCCAATGTACATACCTCAATTGGTATTGATCCACTACCCGAAAGTGGGTCAATTACAACATCACCTACTTGAGGGAGTGCCATTTTGATTAAGCTATAACAAATGGTAGCTCTAAGAGAAGTTAAACCAAAGACAGTGAGATTTCTTCTGTGTAATGAAGATTTTGTCAGTGATATGCTAATAATAAAATCCGCTGTGAATAAAATGAGAAACATTTTAGGCAAGAGTTGGGGCTGAAACAAAAAATCTACACATATGACATTGAGCAAAACCATTTCTTACAATCAGTGACATTAGTCATTATTTCCATATTAAAATCAGTTAGATCCACAATCCACAAAAAGTCTTCTTGGATCAAGGCACCATATGTCCTTGCAACATCTTCAGACGTGAAGGAATGAGTGCCCACTCGCTTTGCAGACACACGAAACTTTGGAACGGTAATTTTAGCATCAGCTGAAACTGCATCACCTTTTAAAATAAGTTTCCTTTTTAAATTTTGCAAAAATTTGTAATAAAAAGAAAATATTAGAAGAAATAAGTCAAAAATGTTATATGCAATAGTATATACTATAAATTTCCAAAATTCATTGGGCAGTCACAAGCCTGTTGAATGCTGGGCAGCGATAAAAATAATTGTTACGTTAGTATTAAATAGCTGGTAGATCTGCCTGCTTCTCAGGTTGGCAAAAATTTTTCAGCACAAAGCCTGACAGAGATTGAATACCAACATAATAAAAGTTTTAGGCATTCCCCAATTTGCAGCATGCCTGTGACTGCCTCCACTTTTGGAAATGATACATGCTAACTAAAACTTAACACCTTTTTTTTAAAGAATGCTAAACACATTGCAATGGATATCAATTAAAAATTTCTTTCAGCAGTTAAAATTGACAGGGGCCTTACCAACGTTTGAGTTGTCCTTAGCGATGTTTTCTTGAGGCTCATCATCTGGTCTTTCAACATTTGTTAAGTTTTTACAATTTTTTTCATTCCAATTACTTATTTCATTATAAATATGATTTTTCTCCTTTGCTATTTTACACTTTTTAGGATTACTGTCATTTAAAGTGTTATAAATTCTTTTACTTGTTTCATATTCTTCTTTTGTAGGGTAAGTGGTCCCTGAATACTGATATACATCCTTCCATACAGATATTGGCTTTCTCCATTCGATTTCAGAATAACAGTTCAACAGCATTGACAAATCTTCCTTCTAAAGAAAATGAAATGATAAAAGAAGAATAATTTACATCAGTGCAATCATGAATTGTTTAATTTTATAGGGGTGATTTGACAAGCCTGCACAACATTGAAAGCTACTTCATTTATTGAGATAAACCATTTTCATTTCACTACATAGTCTCCCTTTAGGCTGAAACATTTTGTCCAATGCTGCTCCAGTTTGTTGATCACTTCCAAATAATTCGTTTGATCCAACTCCACAAAATATGCAATCGTTTCTGTAATCACCTCCTCATGTCAATACAATCTCCTTCCTGCCAGCATTTTTTCATATTGGAGAGCAGGTAGTAGTCGGACGGAGCCGAATCTGGAGAATATGGATATCTGGAAAGAGTTGCTATTGTAACTCCTGATCACTTTTACTGCTGATGAGTTGTCTTGGCGGAAAAGGACTGTTTTGTGGGCCATTCATGAATGCTTTCCTTGTTGCCCAGTTGTCAAACAGTCCAATAATGATACATTATAAGCATCTTCAATAGTTTTGACACTTCTCCATGTAGTCAATGAAGATGATTCCTAAAAATCCCAAAAGAGTCCTTATAACCCGCCCAGGTGAAAAAATGTCCGTCAAATTCTTTGATTCCGACTCATCGCAGACAACACATTTTTTGGACTATTCCTTGAACTCAGGTGCATAGTGCATACATCCATTTTTCATTTAAAATGATGAAATGATGCTTGATGTCCCAAGGATTTAGCTGAGACAGCGGCAAATCTGACTTTAAAATGTCCCATAATTTACGTTTTGCTCAACTGTACACATTTGCAACCTCTCTTGTGGATAACTTTATCATGTGAAAATGTACATGGAAAATACTATGTAGCCAATCTCTTAAAGTTTATTAAGCATTAGCAGTCACACAAACCTTCATTCTTCACCTATCTATCACCATTTCATGGATTTTATCTATCATTTCTGATCCAGGAGCCTATACAGAGTGTCCAGAATATTCAGCATTCCTTGTACTCAGAAGGCCACCCCACAAGTCTTGAGACCACTTATAAGTCATTCCAATTGCATGGCTCATATTCACAATCATGCTTATCAAGTCTCTCTTAAAACTCCTGAAGCGATTAGCATTTCATGAAGTAATGTAATCAACATGTGAAATTCTTGATATGGATGAAACTTATTGTGTGCTCCGTGTTCCTTCAAGAGAAGCTACTGACTGACTGAAAATAACTGTGACACTAGTGGTGCCATCTCTCTGACCTAGCACTGCATTTTCACACCATCTCATCTGCCTTAAAGATTATAAACACAGAAAACAATACATAAAGGATAATACAAAGTGTGGCAACATAACTTCCTTTTTTGAAAGCATTTTGAATTTGAAAATAGGAAGTTATGTTGCCGCACCCTGTGGAACTAAAAACATGCTATACTATATTTCTAGGATTTCTGTAGCAACATTCTGGATTGGGTGAAGCAAACTTGGCGGAAAACTGTTATATTCCAGATGTGAATCAGTGATGACTCTCGACATCAAGAGCCAAAAAAAACTATCAAATTTTCTTTTTACCAAAGATAGAGGAATGATGTAAATTATGGTTAGACTTAGCAAAGAAACTTTGAAAGGATAATTTTAAGTATCACTCACAGCAAGAAACTGATAACAAGAAATTGAACCTGTGAGTGGTAGTAGTAGTTTTAGGGGAGGCAACTGACAGCTAAGTTCATTTGCACCATTAGGGATGGATGGGAAAGAGGGAAGGGTGGAGAAAAACCTCACGTTCGCATTAGCCTACTCTGAACGAAAAGCGCCAAGGAGTCCGCAGTTTAACATCCCATCCGATGGAAGGTGTATTCACTCAAAGTGCTCTCCACAAAGCACCTCAAGTAGGGATTGAGATGCCAATGCGCTAGACACCGCACCATTCCCATCACCACTTTGTCGGGTCATTCACATATTCTACACTTTATTTTACCAAAGGTGTGATAGCGTAGGTTGGTTGTGGGCAGTTCATGAAGGTTGGCAAAACTTAAACTTGCAAAGGATATAATAACAACAGATGAACATAATTTAGCAATGCCTGAGAAAATGCAACAAGTTGGTCATAGATAGTCACTAGATCAAGCAGCAGACATGTCAATTGATGGGAGCCAGTAGGTCTCCATAGAAACAAATTCAACTTTAACCTCTCATAGTGATTCAAACACTGCTCCAAGTTTGTCAAGTGTCACAAAGATAATGCTACCAAAGTTAGCGGGTAGTAACACAGCCAGCACATATACAGAGAACATTAGAGTAAACCCTAAGTGAGATCAACTAACTTGTTTTTGTCAGTCGGCCATCAATGAACCTGCACCAAAAGACAGTCATGGTAATGACCCTGGACATGAACAGAATGTGTCACGGTGCTGTGACAGTCGAGAAATTTTTAGAATGCTTAAAAAATCACGAGCCACTTTAGCTCGTGGAATGAAACTCAAAATCTTTGCGTAGCCTTCCCTTTTGATAAATTAGGAATAGCCCCATACGACCGCGTAGTGAGAAGCGCCTTCCTGTATGGACAATCATGTTTACCCTCATGATGCTTTAGTAATAAATCTAGGGGACACACACTATGAGGGCATAATTGGCTTGGATTTTATGAAAAAGTATTGTAGCAAGATTTCTTTCGAGAACAACACCATTAAATTTGAACCTGATCACATGATGTCTTTAGAATCTGTATGCAGTAAAGTTGAGGAAGTTGATTTAATTTCACTTGAGAATCCCCCGTTAGGACCCAGCTAAGAGGCCAAGAGGCCAACACGGTGCGACACTGTGTTTCATAACCTGAATGACTTCATGGAGAATAACGATGGGATGGGTTTAAGGACTTCCCATGAGTCCAGGTTAGCTTGGAGCGAGGATGCGGAGACGCTGGTGAAACATCGCTTGCATCCCATAACCTGAATGACTTCGTGAACCATGGCAAACCCAATGACCCATTCCCTTCCCCATTCCTCTCCCGATACCCTGCCTCTGTGTCTGTCAGTCGAGCCTACGACCACACCAGAGATGCCCAGCCCTACCCTGCATTTTTCTCAACGTCCTGTGCCGCCTCTGTGTCCGTCGGTCAAGCCTACAACCACACCATAGATGCCCAAGCCTTGCACCGCTCACTCGTCCCTACTCCCTGGTGCCTGAACCTGATAGCTTGAAAAGGGTTAAATAAAGACTCATAAACCAAATACAACTCTCTCATTCTGTGCTACGCTCCCACCAATGATGTCGCGGCTGCCAACCACGCGACACAGTGACAGCCTATTGCTTTATGTACTGAGCAACAGAAGTCATAGGCTGCCAATATTAACTATAGATAAAATAAGGACATGCATCCTATTTAAGAAATTGCTTCATCCATTGTTACCTTTTGGTGATCATCCAACCATGAGACTGGGTGCTGCTAAACTGCTTTGCTCGAGTGAAGTATTTACATATGTAGAGTGAAGGGAATTATGGCAAATGCCTTTGGCTGGCAATGGCTCATGTGGAGTTAAACCTAATGAGTAATACTGTTAGTTGGCTGGGCACACTATCAGAGAAAAATTTAGCTAGCACAACCTAATTTTTCAGGGCTGGAAAAATTCCCTGGTGGGCCGCTACATAACATTTAATTAGATCGCAATTGTTTCCAATGCCAAACACTTTTAAAAATTGATATATATGAAATATTAGTCATCAATTTTTAAATAGAATATAATGCTAACATCTGGTGTATTTGTTGTTTTTTGCATGCTACAATACTATGGAGTGAGCACATGTTTCTGAACCTGGGTTACGTTTGAGAGGAAGGATGCCTTCATATATTTATTCTCTATACTGAATCTGAAACATACCTTATCGGATCCAAAGTTGATTTCCTTCACATACACAATTATGTATACATTGTCGATTGATCTCATTAGAAACACCTGAAAAAGAAAAACTGAGTTAGTTGGATGTTACACAGACATTTTCATGTAAATTTCAGTACCGCAGCAAACCTGGAGCTTGAAATAGATGAAATAAAATACAGGCCTGAAGGCAAAAACACTTTTTACTTTCACTTGCATAACTTAGATAAAATAATCAATGCATTTCACACAAATGACTAATAATATTCATTTACTAAAGAGTAACACTATTATTATCAATATATAATGTAACCCAAAAATTGGTATTTATTTATTTGGTTTACATAGTACCCTGGAAGCCACCACTAGGGTGTGTGCATAGGGGCGATTACACATAAGACAACTTTTAACTAGAATATTTTTAACCCTACCATGGTTAAATATTGTTATTCTGATTCCTTTTTGGTCGTGGGAAAAATGACATCTTAAATCTATCTGTTCTAGACCTAATCTCTCTAATTTTATTGACATGATCTCTCGAACTGTAAAACAATGGGGCTTATAATGCATTTTCAGCATCATTGCTAAATAGACATCCTTCCAATACAGGCAAGAGATTTAAACTGTAATTCAACTTCACTCCATGAGTGATTCCCAGCCTCATTCTTCTAATAATTTAGATAACCTACTCATTTTACCATTATAATATTTTACAAATCTAGCTCCTCTACACTGCAGGCATTCCAATTCCGCAATCAATCCAACTCCATGAGGCTCCCATATGCTGGAAGCATATTCTAAATGTGGCCTAACCAGTGAAAGACAACATTTCTCTCTGACCTTTTCATCACATTTCCCCAGTGCTCTTCTAATAAATCATAATTTTTTGTTAGCTTATCCACATATTCACTGTACACGTTATGTTTCTTCCTGGAGAGGTCATGGCTGAAGGTAATGCCCAAGTATTGAATACCAAAAGTTAATCACTACGCACTTTTTAAGAGCAATTCTAATCACCAATGGTCGCACCAGAATTGCATAGCATTTAGGTCATCTGGTAAAGCTGCTTTATCCTCAGGATTATGGATGTGTGTAAACCATTGCATCATCAGCAAATTAATGTGCCTTACTAATAATACAGAATCAGTATACTTCTGTGTACTTCAAGGAAATACATCAGATCCATTCCTGCTATTAATTTATGTTAATGATTTAACAACCTATGCAAAGAGTGATAAAGTAATTCTTTATACAGATTACACGAATTTACTACAAAGTAAAAAGAACAACCCATTGCTGGAGTAAAATGCTAATAATTCCCCAGCACTCTTAGGAGACTGTTTCACAAAAATGAGCTTATAATAAATTTTGAAAAAACAAACTATATACCATAAAAAGAAATAACTCCCTGAAATTGATGTTCTCATCAAAGATAATCCTCTGAAGAAAGTTAGCAGAACCAACTTTTAGGTTAATAATGATGAAAAACTGGAATGAACATATTAGGCATTTATGCAGTAAACTTTCCAGAATTTCCTATGCCCTAAAAAACCTAGCAAAGATTGTGCATCAAGCAATTCTAAAAAAAGCCTACTTTGGTAATTTCTAATCTCAAGTTTGTAAATAAATTATCTTTTGGGGCTCTGCTACGGGTGTTAACATAGTATTCACCATGCAAAAAAGAGTTAGTAGGTATAAGGCCAAAATTCTAAGAAGGGAATCATGTAGACCACTTTGTATAAATCTTGAAATCTTACCTGTAACGTTTTTGTGCATATATCATGCATTTGTTCATGTCTGAAAAAGCATGTGTCCATTTTTAAAAAAATGTGAGTATGCAGTGTTATGCCACAAGACGAAGAGAGAAGGTGAATATAACACAGCATTTCACTTCTTTTTTTCAAAAAGGACCCCTTTATGCTGGCATTAAAGCTTATAACCATTTACCATCAGGCGGAGAAGCTATCGGAGACATTAGGGGAGACACTGGTGAAAGAACTTTGAAAGTAGGAATTTAATAAGTTGGCTTTTCCAAACTGCTGGTTACTCTTTCACGTTTATCATTTTTGAGTGAATTATCTATTGATTTCCCAGAACCTCTCTGGCATACAGCCAAAATGCTTTCGGATTCTGTTTAAAATTTTCTGCTAAGATTTCCCTTCTGAATTTGCTTAAGACTTTCTGAAATTCTCTCTTCACATTTGCCCCCGATACCTCAAAATCATAAATGATCACATTCCTTTTGTCTACAGAGATATCGTTCCCTATATTTTTCATCCTGTCCGACATAGTCCTTGACGTTGTGATGATTTTCCAACATCTTGTTTATACCATCTACATTCCACGTTATCACTTATAAACTTAATTGGAATAAACCAGATGACTGCTGAGGGTGTTATGTCAAGGAAGTCATTCCATGTACCCTTAGTATTTTGGTGTTCACTCTCTCCCTTAATAGATGCAAATTGACTCTACAATATGCATTTTAAATCATTTTAGTTCAATTTTCTTAAGCAAGTAAATTTTTCTTTTAGCCTTATTGTTTATGACCCCAACTAGGCATATTCTGCTCTAGGGTCACCTATTCCTTCGATACTTTCTATATTTATGCTTTTTCAGGAATGTTCATTGCTAACAAATCAAGAATATTTTCTGGTCTACTTAACAGGCCAAGATCATTACTTAGTGAAGTAAAAAGGAAGTTCCAAAATGAAATAAAGGTTTTATATGGTTTGAAATGATTATCTCAGTAACTACCAAACCGTACCATTCATTCAATTACGTGTCATGACATCTTCAGAACCTATTATATATTTTTATGCTCTTACACATTGTTCTTTATGCCCTTTGGTTTGATGTGATGATTTTTTGTGATAAGCTATTGCAAATTATTACAGGGTAACCAAGGTTACACTCTTATCAAGTCTTTCTGTTGTTACAATTTAAAGATTTTTGTGATGTGATCTACATACAGGCAAATATCTTTAAAGAGAGACAAGTAGTTTTTATCCCGCATTTTGTATTTTTCTTGTAAAGTGCTCCAGGTGCATTTTGTCATACATCCTCAAGGATTTGTATTAATTCCAAGGGAACCTTGCTAGATGTCATACACCTCACTATTTCCCCATAGGATGCCAATTCCTAGTATATGGAATATTTTTTCTCATGCTCAGTCCCTCAGTGATTCTCCTTTCTCAAAAAGAATGCATCCATTCACACCACAGGCACATGTGGATTTGATGGTAAATATATCATAATAGTACTTCAATTGGTTCTTCCCCATATTTTTTTAAAATATTAAATCTGCATAAAGAAGGCATTTTAGAGAATCAACCTTTGTCCTAGCATACATGTGCACTCTTTTCTTTGCTGCGCAAGGTTTTTCACAAACTTCTCTACTGAAACGATTCAAAAAGATATTCCTGAAAAAGAAATGTCAGACATGCTAACAAGATGTGGTAGTGAGATATTTATTCTATCAGTAGATAAGGTCCCTGTTGACACATTTCCTTCTTTATCTGGGAGTACCTCCCTACCCTTAATTCGCGGGAATCGCAAATGACTTCTGTGCCATCAGACACTGATTCGAAACGAAAATAACAATGGAGGTGAAGAGAACCCTTTTTCATCTAAAGATATGGAGCCGGGCAGTATTTCTGGGGAGGATAAAGATTTGGGGCCAAAGACCCACTTGATTAAATGAATTTGGAAGTCAAGGCCCCTGTGAGGAAAGAATCTTCTCTCTCTCTGTTCACCTTTTCTCAGCTTCCACTTAAAAAAATTTGCTTTGCTTTTGCTTTTTTTATTCTTAATAAAATCAATAAGTTTTACTACCAGCTGAAACACCATTCAATTGAGGATACAATAGGTGGAGTTTGTAGGATACAATAGGTGAAGTGAGGCAAAACTTTGAGATAATCATTGCTTCATGGCATTAAGCCCTACTGTTTCCAAGAATATGTAAACTTGACACCAAAGACTGTTTCTCAATGGAGTGGCTTCTGACAACAGCTGCTTATCCACCTATTATGTCTCAGGAAAGTTCCAAGGTCAATTCAAAAAAAGATGAGACTGGTCTTTCTACAAGTGAACTGCTTGACGGATCACAATCAGTGAAGTGTTGCCTTCTAACCACGTCTGTGAGAAGTAAAACACCACCTTACTCGTGGCCCTACATCGACTTGTCTCCGTACAACAGCGATTTTTGTCTGAGCTTGCACACGCTTACTGAGCAAAGTCATGTGTCTGTGAAGATATTAGAGAAACAGCATTTGTGCATTGAATTTTGTTTTGGGGAAAAGTGCAACTAAAACTTATGCAATTATTCAAGAGATATTTGGCAATGAATCAGTGAGTCAGGCACAGTGTTTTCATTGGTACAAGTACTTCCAGTCCAGACAAACCTTGAGCGATGAAGAACTGAAAAGTGGACGACCATCTACATCAACAAGCGATGTCCACATCACCAGTGTGAATGATTTCGTACATGTAAATCATGGGTTAACTGTCTCGGAGATTGCCAATGAAGTTGACATTAGTGTTGGATTGTGTTTCACCATTTTAACCGAAATGTTTGGTGGAAGAGACCACAAATGTGGAAAACATATCTTAGTGCTTTCATCCCGACAACGCACCGGTGCACTTGCCATCGATTGTTACAGAGTTTTAGGCCAAAAACATCACACTGGTCAAACCTACCCAGCCACCCTACTCTCAAGATCTTGCTCCAGCAAACTTTTCCTATTTCCTAAGTTGAAATCCATCTAGAAAGGATGCAGATTTGAAACTATTGATAACAGCCAACAAATAAGTACCGTAGACCGCTCTAACAAAAGAAGCTTTCCAGTTGGAATTTGAAACCTAGAAAACACGTTAGTAGTGTTGCATTGACAGCCAAAGACTGTATTTTGAAAGCAATAGGCATGATTAAAGGGTAACTAATAAAATCAAGTATTTATTCAGTGTCTCATTCTTTCAGTAGACTTAATGTATGCTGATTCTGTGGCTATTGCACATTAATGACAATTCTCAGCCAGCTGGGAGTGACAGGCTGAAATAAACAAGGATTGTGAAGGATTCTTTATGAGATTCTTTCAGAAATACTTTTTATCCTTTTGGTAGTTTGTACATAGTACTAGTTTATCTCTTTGTAAGGGAAACGATGTTCAGGTAATATATTCCATTGAAGTAAAGTAGGCTTGGCACCAAGATATTTGTCTGTGTGACTGCAAAACACATATTTTGCATTTCATTTTGTACACTGGTGCAAATACTGCTCGGAGAGAAAGGAGGAGGTCCGGAGAAATCAAAAGATATTAGGGCCACACTACTTAAGTCATATCTTGAAACTCTTTTATTTTGAGAACCCAAATAGCAGTCCAGCCTCATTTCGTGGTCAGCATGATAAGGCAATCAATCCTTGTGGGATAGTTAAAATGAATAGAAAGTGCACGCCAATAAATGAAGAGAAGCTGAAGGAAGGAGAGAAGTGTGGGTTCTCTATACAGCCCACAATTACAGAAGGGTAGAATCCTCTAAAACAGACTTTAAAACTGGGGATAAAATTGTGACGCTAAAATTTGCTTTGAATTAAAACAAGAGGATGGATGCAACAGATAAGAGAGATATGACTTTGAGGTCCACTGAATCAGCTAGAAAGATTGTGAAATGGTATCAAATGTTTCCATGTAGTGGATATGTACATGTTTAATTCCCATATCTTATATTGTGTTGCCAATAACACCAAAATTCCCAGGGCAAAATTTCACCACTCCCTCGTTCAGGAAATGGCAGAATGATTTTCCAGAGATCAACAAGGGGGTAGGATTGACAGGCCTTCATTTTCTGAAAAATGATAACTTAGGAGGCACACAAAGCCAGTTCACCCCAAAAAAAACATGCTCATTTAAAAGAAATAAATGAAGAGAAATCAGGTCTAAGTGGAAAGAGTAGAGTGTGGGATTGTGTGGTGCCATGATTTCAATTGTGCCACACAAAATATTTTTAGCATTTTTTACCACATGTAAATAAAAGCTATATTTATTTTTTTTTCCTTTAATATCTTTCTAGGCATTGCAATGGCAATAATGCTAACTTTTCAGCTCTGGAATGAAACAATTGCTTATCTTTCATTGAATAAAGACCTGCCATATCCATAGATAAAAAGAGAAGTGACAATAACATCATTATGTATTCACAGCAAAATATTTAATTTATTTTACAGATTTAGACCACTCTTCATTATGCTGTGAAGGGGAAGTCTTTGAATAACAGCTATGATCTCGTTAACTCTCACGTATACAAGGTATTGGCCATCCAAATTACAGCTTTCATTCTATTATGTTTTAGATCCCAAACATCAGTGTAATACTGTCTTCAATAATTGCCCATTCCATTGATTCGACATCACTCAGCTCAGCAGCAATGTATGAGGGTAACAGTCAACTGTGTTAGCTTCGCATGCTAGTAGTCATGCTAGTATTCAACTTCAATTAAATTAACCTTACATATCATTTTTACCTAAATGTTATGCATATTTGATATTTTATTGCAAACATTTTCAAATGAAGATATTTTTGGTTGTAGGAAAATTGTGAGTGATTTATCATTTGAATTTATATGTTTAATCACTTACAGTTCATGAAATATAATTTAGTTCATAAAAATGTTGAAAGACAGTTAACTTTTTTTAAATTATGCAAACAGATAATTTAAATGTCCTAACTGATAAGTCCTGTTTGAGTCACTGTAGAGGGCAAGGCTAAGCAGTCAAAGGGTTATGGATTTTGCAACAAAGAATGGTTTTTATGGGAATTGGGATGGTGCGGTGGCTAACATACTACCTTCCCACTGAGAAGGCCAGGTTTGAATCCGGGAGACTGCAGATATTTTTCAGGGGTATTCAATCCTTACTTGATATGCTTTGTGGAGAGCACTCTGAGTGAGTATGCTCTCTGTCAGATGGGATGTTTAACTGCAGACCCCTTGGCGTCTTGCGTTAAGAGTTGGCAAATGCTGATGCCAGGTTTTTTTCCACCCTTCCTCCTTTCCCATCCCTCTCTAATGTCGCAAATGACCTTAGCTGTCACCTTCCCTAAAACTACTACTACTATGGTTTTCATGTACTACTAGAAGCCCCAAAAATCCCCAGAGTAAAGGCTTAGTGGAAGCAAGGCAACAAAGAAAATAATAGAACAGTACAAAGATTCAAACTTTGGCCTACTAAGTTCTCAAAACACCCAATTATACAATTTGGTCTTACTCTGGCCCAGCTACATATTAATGGGTCAAAGATTAAGAAATACCTAGGCAGTAGAAGCAAAAAGGCCAAGAGTGAATAGGAGTCATTATGAACTGTAGTACCAACGAAATAAAGCAAATCAAAACCATATTAACACAAATGCCACAGGGTAACTCCTATGAGGATATTCAATCAAAAAGATTGAGTTGAGGTAAATAATAAAATGACATTTAGTTATGTGAGGAAGTGGTAATCCAGAGGTTTGACTAATGGACTACTGACCGGAGGGACCAAATTTGGTTCTTGGGCACCCTCAGCTTCACCCAAGCTCTGTTATTTTTTGGGTACCAGATCTTCATGGGGAAACCATAGCGGCACAAGGAAAGTCAAGAGCCCCCTAACCAGTTGATGTCTGCATTTCACATGCCATATAGGGCTTTTGTACTGGATGAACTCAACCATCACCTACCAAACTGACCTGCGGGTTGATTACTGCATCATGGTTTATACATAGGTATGTATTGCAGCAGGTAGAAGAACTATGGTCCTATCATATCATGGCAAGAGAAGTTGTCAAAGTAGATTCTCGACAATCTTTTTCCAGTAATTTTGACTTCAAATAATAATACTGTATCGCATGGACCGATCAGCATGCCAATCGACCGTGATTTAAAAGAGCAGCTCCAATGGCCTATTATAGACAAGGTTTCAAAGCCCCAGGCAACCAGGAAAGCACCCTAAGGATGATAAGATGATGTTGCCGCAGACCAAAAATATTTCCATGTCCCCAGACAGCAGAACTTGAACACCCAAAGCCCCAACTCGTGAAGCAACGTCAGGAGGTCTAAAGAAACAAGCACACCTGTGCACCCTCTTAATCTGTGTATTAATGCTTTAACTGAAATAGAGGCAATAAGTGATTCATAGGGGAAAGGATAACTGATGGTGTTTTGTGATAAGTGTGTTAAGTGATGATGTTTTATCATAGAATAATTGTGTAGTTTCAAGCGTGATAATGATGGACTTGGAAAATATTAATAACAAAATGATACCTATTTTTAACTTAGATGTACCACATCATCTCCAAGCATAGCATGGGCATAAGTGCTGCATCTTTTACTCTGATAGCCCAATTGAGAGGAAGTACGGATATGTGGCTGGGAGGAGGGTCATCCATCCTACCTCCACACCACAGCCTTCCCCTCTCTTCGTCACTTTCAGTCATTCCGTACTTCAAGATAATATAGTATAGTCAAATCTGTTCCATGACAAATTTTTGACTGATGGAAAAGTGCTCCTGCATGGCAATTAATTGTTGTTTTGTTTGAAAGTGTTGTACTATTGTCTATCAAACTAAAATTTTGTATAAATGGCTTAAAGTTACATTTTAATGAGGTTTAGAGACAAAGACTGAGGATTCAAAATTGTTTGTTGTAAATTTTTTTTTATTAACTAACAATCTGAAAACAGCAAAGTTTCAGCACCGTGCATCGGACTATTAATGTGGAATAACGACGATGACAACCCTAAGTATACAAGCCCTAAGTGGGGAAAATCCGCCTGTGATGGAATCGAACCACCGACCCCTTATGTAGCCAAACGTGAAAGTTACCCTGCCGCGTATTTGATCGGATATTTTGACTTTCTATAGGCAAAAATGGAGATGTAATGGTTATATCAAATTATGCATTGCATACTCCACCTTTCCATGCGTTGAAGTTATTAGATTTAATTGGCTGCCTGACAAAGGGAATGAAAACTGGGATGTTCAAGATAACTATACGATGGTATAACATGCATGCATGTGGGATTAGAAAATACATGCTAATGTAGATATATTACAGAAACAATAGTGAAAAGTTACATTGCTTACAGAAATATGAAACAAATAGACACATAAAAGAATATATTTTGGGTTAAATTAATTATCACTCAATAATAGTTACTTCGGAACATGAACTCGATCACCATTCTGGAAATGAACCCATTAGTTTACATTTTCCAACAAATTCATCACAATCAAGGTACTTCTAATGACTATTGAAATTTTTTAAACCGAATAGAATACCACCACTAGTAAAACTAAAATGGAAGGTGGCCCGTTAGCATTGCTGGCCGAGACTCATACCCATGGCTTTCTACTTACTACATAGGAGATTAAACATTTTTTTCACACACAACAGGCGAATTTTAAATGTGACAGTATAATTCAGTAATTAACTTAAACCCTATAAGCGATTCGATAATTAACTACACTGCTACCGCATAGTGCTCATTCATCAATTATTAAAGAGGTCGTTTGAATGCTGGCAGGTCGTGTACCCAATCACTATCGTCTACTATAAATAAAAGCTCGGGCAATAAGAATCCGCAACGAAATTCCAAACAGATAGCTAACAATAGATAAGAAGCGGTCAAAAACTTTTAAACGAAAAATAGATTGGTGCAGACTCTGGCAACGATCACCTTAAACTACACGTAGGTAACTCATATCTGTGCTTGAAATAGAATACTTACATTAGGTAAGTGCTCACGAAGAATATTGAAATACACACGTCCTCGCTCTGATATAATTAATGTTGTCTTTCCAAATATCTCGTAGCATTCACCCTCCGCTATTTTTTCCAATCCAGACACAACGGTTGCCTCAACAGTAATTAATTGTGGACTTGATCTTGATATTTCAATAAGGCATGCCAGTTTTTCATTCTCCATTCCAAAAAAATATTCTTTCTTTCATCAAGTCCGCAAAATTACGACAACCTCAGAGACTGATGGCCAATACTGAAATGAAGGCTGCAAATATTAAATCGTCTATTTTCAATTTTAAAAAGGAAAAAATTCAATACCCAATTCAATAGAGACATCCAGACTATTACTTTGTAAAATTCAGATCCTAAAAGTTCCGAATATCATTTGTTAAAGCTACGGAAAGATATGTTAATACAGGATCATAATAATTACTATACGAGATTTTCACAGATTTCGAGCTAGGATCCGAACAGCTGGATCGGAACGCTAAAACATATTAAGGAAAGACACGAAAATCTTACGCCCACTGGTCAAGTTTTCCTTTTAAACCGTTGCAGATGGCACTGTTTTACAATGTACTAAGTCGTGGGATTATAAAATTAGAAACCGTATATCAGTTATTTATGATAATACGAATAATAAGATCTATGTGATGAACAAATCGCTCCGTAAAATGAATTAACACTTAATTACAAAAAACTTGCGTCAATTCTGATTTATTTTCAAAGAGGAAGCAGGTAGAGGTGTTAATTAATACCTCCCCATTGGTTTGAGCTAGGACAAATATCAGAATGCCTAATGTTAGTAAAATATCTCGGCATTACAGTTAACTTACAGTCAATTTCCGAAACGAAATGTCAATAGGGTGTGTCAAAAAATTTTAAAAAGATTGAACTGTTATCCAGAGTAATTTTTATCAATGTGGGCGAGACCCATGTCCTAAAATTTGATAATAACCCTCAATTTGATTATTACCTGTTTGCCCCAAGAAAGAAAAATATTTATAAAAATTGCAGGACTTGTAATCGTGGGTTATGAGGTGTACTCTTAGCCACAGTAATATTCCGAAGGTTAGCTTGATGTATAAAAAGCTCATCTGGCGCTACACCGAACACACCTTTCAAATCAAGAATTGGGAGAGTTACTGCAATCCAGGGGGTTAAGGTAAAAAATCACGTCTGTGTAATTGAGACATAATTATAAAGGAGAATGCCTGGATCAACTATATTAAATACATACACAATCATAAGAAGTTGGCATTATATATAGAGTTATTTCTTTGGTATCAGTTCACTTAAAAGTTTTATTTGATAATGGTGATTTTCAATTTCCAAACAACGCCACTTTTCGCCTACTATCACATATAATTCCGGTTTATTCTGGTTGAATAGAATAATTAAAATTAAAAAAAGTACAGTAATTTTTGTCAAAGACCGTCTATTTTCCTGGTTAATAACCAAAAACCGAAGTTAAGGTATTTTTCGCATTTTCGGTAATCCGTAAGAATTGACTCCAGTTCCTCAGATGAGCCTGAACAGCTATAGCGCCGATTAGCCGAAGCGGCCGTAGTAGGCAAAAAGAAGTTATTACTAGTTCACCACTCCTTGCACGACAGAAAAGTTCATTGGTAGAAAAAAAACAAATGAACGATTAAATGGCCTCCGTTGTGCACGAAATTGACTTTGTGATGGACCTCACAAGTTCAATTTTAACCTGGTCCTAAAATTTTAATTATTTCTTTCGAGTTGTGGATATAGTTAAAATCTGCACTCGTGTTTGGATTTATTGAAAGACGTTTTAATGAAGGACACAATAATAGATGATTCGAGCAACTCAACATCTAAGCCGAAAGTAAGTTTCTTTGTGAGGTAGCAGAACATTTGTTTACTTCCTTCTGTCATAAATGTTCTGTTGTTATTTCATGCAGAATAAAACTGCCCGACCCAGGCCTGTGTATTTATGGACTGCAATAGATGTTCAAAAGTGGTTCAGAAGATTTTGTAGTGATTTTTACCCAATTTATGGCGAAAGATTTTTGCAAGTGAGTATGAAAGTTGAATTTTTGGAGAAATATTTATTAAAGATGGATGTTGTTGATTTTGTAAACGCATATTGGCAGCAAATATTGATTGACTCTGAATTTGACATTACAGCACGATATCACCGGTCGAGCATTAGTGAGAGTGAACGAAAGCACTCTGCTCAGACTAGGCGTCCAGGATCCTGACCACAGACAGGAAATTTGGAGAGAAATAATGAAACTGAAACTAAAAACTGACATTTTGGAAATTAGAGATCTTGAAAGAAGAAACAACACCAATTATGACTGATACAGGTTATCGGAATAAACATTAGAATGCTACGAAATTAAACTCAAGCTCTTTTGGAGCCATTAGGTACCTAATTGTAAAGTTCAAACTCATTTCAATGTTGTTGGGTTGATATATAAGAATGTAATTACTTTCTGTCGAGTAATAATGGAACTGTTCACTTATCTGAAAGTTATAATGTTATCGTTAAGTGAAGTTCTACAACTAACTTGCAATTGGAAAAGTAAACCTTCGTCTATTTTTATGGTACTCTTGGCGTGTTCATGTTTTTCATCATGATAGCCAGTTTTAATATGAAATTCTATTTTTGATGAGAACAGTTTTAAATATTTTTACATGATACGAAAAATCATGCCTCTTTTAAAATATTTGACTTTGCATTTGATCTACTGTAGCTCTGTAGTATGGCTGTTATATATTATTAAATTGTACAAGCATTTAACGGTTTACCTTTGTGAGGAGATTTAAAAATTCTATCAAAATATGTGGAGAATTATATTCTAGACTCTAGCGGGCATGGAAGAAGTTACTCAGTAACTTAGTAGCGTAGTCTGTGGAGAGCCTGTTCAAGGGTGCTGGAGAAATGCAGAGATAACTCTATTGCTTCAGGCACAGCCCTCTAGAAAAGTCCTGATAACTGAAGGTGGTCACTGCCACATAGTCATTTCACATCTACTTGTGATTGAAGATTGCTTGTATTGTTGACGTTATTGCACATTTTTCATTCTCATTAGACTGACAATTTGCATTCAAACATGCTCTTACAGGTTTTTTCTGTACCTAATAAAGAATAAATACCATGATGGATTAGCAATAAAGGACATGAAGTGCAATTTGAATGATAAAATCTTAGTATACAATATGTATTGTGCATGGAAGTATCTCAGGGTTCACATAATGGCTATATTTTTTACTCAGTCTGTGGTGGTACCTATGGGTTTACTAAGGTCACTCCACTAGAAGTCTGACGCGTTTCAGGGAGTGACTCCTCAGATAGTACATTTTCCATTAAATAGGTCTGTGATTATAATTTTTGTAATGCACTTATTTCAATGTAAATGGTGCATTCATAATATTATTGTACTACCTCTGTATTAACATTTTCTAAAAGTTACATCTTTCAAGAGACAGTCTTTAAAAATGTCTAGGGAATGTGTGGTGACTGGAATGAAACATCTCTGTGTAGATTTGGAACCATCCAATAAACTTGCTGTTTGTTTTGGAGTGTTGCCTTTTCTTTAAAGTTGATATAATTACCTTGGTACATGCTGGTCACCTAAAACGCGAATAATAATACCCATATGTACATCTACATCTATCTACATTACATAATACCCCGCAAGCCGCCGCAAGGGCGTGTGGCGGGGGATGTTAGGTCACCAACCGTAAAAAGGAAAAATACCACATGCAAAAAAACAACACGGAAAATTACACCCACAGCAGCGCACACACTCATGCAAAAATCCCTTCATTCAATACTCATGCAAACACATATACCGCAAAACAACTAAAAAACTGCACCCCATGATACAACACGGAAGCCAGGATACAACAAGCAAGAAATTGAAACATCACTACCACATGAAAATGCACCACGAAACACTCTACCCCCAAAGAGTCTGTAAAAGGCAGGGAATGCGACCCAACGTTGCAGGTAGCAGGAATTTCCCCCCGCGGAGAGGGACGAGGGATTGAAAGGGAAACTTAAAAACAGATGAACATAACACGAATGAGGTCATTCGGAAAGAATGGGTTATTATAACAAAACACATAAGGTTAGTGGAAGAGCATGCATTTAAATATAACTAATTATTTTTTAGACACTGAGGGTGGCAAGTGGAATTTTTGCTATCAATAACCCTGCAGTTGCTATCCCGTATTGTCCGTGGGAAGATGTGTACATGTGTTAAGTTCAGTAGGCAGTGTATAATTGTAATCCAATTTGGGTGTGAGTAATTTCCAAGTTCCGGACCCCATGTCTGGAATTCCACAATAAAGAAGAGCCTAAAATTATGCTTTAAGATAGATTGGTATTTGGATTGGAGACTGCCACTATCTGATTTTCTTGGTTTGCCACCCAGAAAGATTGTTGAAACTAGGACTAATTTGACTTTTCTGCTGATGTCCTAGTAAAGGTGGTCTTTAATATAAATGTCTCCCTTGATCTAGAGTCAAGCTTAGTTGTAACAAAATGTGAGAAGATTACATGTAGCATTGGGTTAGTAATATGCACTCTTGAATTCACTTGCCACTTTTCTCTTTTTTTACATAGACTATTACAAATGTGTGCCTAATCAGAGAAGATTAAAAATGACTTTAAATTGTTAAGAAAAACCACAGGTAATGTGCGACAACAGTAACTTTAGTGGAGTTTACTGGCTTGCACACACATTACAAACATCTGCATCTTCAAGTCACCATTTAGGAGTGCAGAGGGAGGTGATTTTACACCAGGTTTGCAACATCAAAGTTACTGAAATCCTTGGGTGAATCCCTGATTTTTGTAACATTCTTGGCAGCCCTTGGATTTTTGAATATACACTTTGGATTAATTGCCAAAATTTTGTTATTTCATTTTAATTTCACCCTGTGACTGCTTCTTGTTAATTTCTTAACCAACCCTTGTCATTCACAGCTTCCCTGTCATTAAATGGACAAGAAGTAGATAACCTGCTTGATTACTCCTCCCTGAGACCATATTGTGCAAATACTCTACAATATTTTCACTAATTTTATATTCCCATCATGTTTGCGTTCTACTCAATACCTTAACTTAATAGAAAAAATACAGCGTGACCTTACAAATGGGATATTATTCACTCAAGTCCACCCTATTGCCCTTTCCAGCTGTAGTTCATCTGTCATCTGAAGCAATTAATTCCTTCCATCACGGTCAGCTTTTTTCAGCCGCCTTCCTAATTTGTGCGAATGCCATTCATCTCTTTTCATATAATTCCAACCACCCAATCGTTATCACTGTATTCAGCGGAGTCCACTTTCAGCGTTAATAAAAAATCACATCTAAATGCAAACAATCATGTATTCCATTAGATATAATACTATTGTGCCAGCATATATCATTGAATTTATCATTTAATTATGCATGCAAAATTCCTTGCCCTTTTTAAAAAACTCTAAAATACCACAGAAGTTGGAGCCTTATCCAAAGACACCTTTGCACATAGGGAAATACATACGTATATGAGCAGCCCTGTAAATGAGTGAGCATATTTCCTATGAACCTATTATCGACAAATATGTAGTAGATTTCAGGCTTCCATGGACTTGGATATGCAGTGAGTGGTGACAGGAGGGAGCTGGTATTGTGCAGTGTCAGCCGAGCAGAGAGGGATAGCAGAGGCAAACAGGTCTTCCCGCTGTAGGTGTAGTCAAAAACTAATATAGTTTTTACACACTGAAGAAACCTTATGGAAAAATGCAACACAGTAAACAAGATTCTTAGGAAAAAAAATTGCTAAAATTACTCAATATGGACTAAAATTATTTATTCATGAATGAGTGATGGATAATTTTCAACCACTTTATAAAATGGATAATTTTTTGAAATGTAAAACAGATAAATATATCACAAAAGCGCTTTAGTAGTAAAAATTAACACAGTTCAAGAATGTTATATTTGGTAAAGTTGTTGTAAACAAATATTTTTCAGAAATGTGCTTAAAATAAACATTATGAAATAAGAAATATTAAATTGATTAACATGTAAATTTCAACTGGTATTTCATGTAACTAAGATTAGAAATACCAATGCTATCAAGTATGGATTTTTTCTAGACCACATTTTACTTCAATGCCCATTCCAATACCAACTGTCAACTTATTATAACCATATTGTTACCTTTTTGGTTTCACCTATGAAAAAATTATATACCATGTTTATAAAAAGTTTGCTTTACACTGTTTTAAATAATGCATTAAATTGTGTATATTTTTTTAATTGTTTTAAGCTAAATATGAGTACAATTTTAAGCATATAAATTTTAAACATTATATTAACCTCATATACCATTGTATAAATTGCATAAAACAGTATACATTGCATACAATATTGTGTCGCAAAAATTCCATTGCTCTAATTACGTTAAAGAATATTTATAATCTAAAGGCATCTATAAAAGGTATTTGAAGGAAATTTAAAAGTTGTTAATATTCAATGGTCTTCATTTTAAAATATGGGCTATCGACATGAATATATTGGTCATGATATGAAAGTCAAAGCAAGCAAAATCTTTTAGAAAATGCTAGTAACACAACAGAATAAACATATCAGTTGTGGAAAGTAAAATTCTGTGTTAATGAAACATAAGTGTTACTGCAGAAATACTGTAAAAATCACAGTCTAAGCCATTACTTTACCCTGCCAGATATCATGGTGGTTTGTATCAGGGAGCTTAGGGCAACACTATATCATCGATGTAATGTAGAGGAATCATCACCATCACCAGGGCTTGACTGGACTTACTACTAAACACTGAGATCATCATTCCAAATGACTTGATAAATTGAATAATTTTTTACAGTATATGTCCCTTATATATATATATATATATATATATATATATATATATATATATATATATATATATATATATATATATATATATATATATATATACGTACTGACTTAAGTATTCATATTTAACTCTTTACTTATTACCGAGAAATAATTGAAAACAAGTATTGCACAGTAAATCGCACTAAGTAGTTTTATTAACACCACCTTCCATAAAAACAAATTTGATCAATGCTGCAAAAGTTCTTTGTTCCGATATAATTTTATGACAATTTACTTTCAAAGGTACTTTCAAGCTAAACAAATTAACAGAAATTTAATCTTTCAATTTAGGTTTGCCATTTAGTTTTATATTCAAAATGCTCTGATTCTGAAGTTTTAAGACCAATTTATCCATTTATATTCTTGTGTGTGTAGTTAAATATCCTCGAAGAACAAAAAATATAACTCTAGCATAACATAGCTTTGTGCGACATTTAAATCGTACGAGCAAATTTTTCTTAATAAAGCAGGCATTATTTTTTTTAATAACTACTTACTTCAGTAAAAAATTAGTGAATCCTTTCATCATTTAAAATGCTGCCTTATATTTATAATTATCAATAGTCATATGCATTGGGCGTATCAAGTGTTGCACCACAGAAATAATCTCTTACATATATATGTTGTTTTCGGGGCGAAAGTATGATAATAACTTTCAACTTTCATTTTTGATATTTCAGCTGCACTACCCTCAGATAAACACAAAAATAAGGAAAGTGATAACAAGGTAAAGTGACATTTTGATAACTCTAAAGCACAAGAGGCAGCCTGAATGGTATATGTAGATGAGAGTGATAAAGATTTTCATAAACATACTTTCAACTGGAGAAAAACACTTTTAAGGTGTGCAATCGTTGATGTGATTATGGAAATTGCAAAATAAATGAAGGATTTAGTCGGTATCATCGATTTATACCTGCCATAACATAGAGGGAAGGAAACAGAAATGAAATCTATCTGTGAAAGCCCCCGTTGCGTGATTTGAGTAACCGCCCTGAGGGCGGCCATATTGGAATTCGCGACCGCCGCTCACTTGGTTATTAGCTGCTTTCGCACAATTTCGTTTCAGTTGTCAAATCTTAATTCATCTCTCATACAAGCAGTATAAGACATGTTTCTAAGAACTTTCCACCGGTTCTGAGCCTTCCTATAGTTTTTCAAAGTCGTATGCACAAATTCAGGCGAAAACCGTAGAAGGCTGTGACCCTTTGTGTAATTTGTGGATTTAAATTATAAATGAATTTGTTTTACAGGGTTTGTACTTCCTTTCACTTCATGTGGTGAAACGTCTTATATTCAAGAAATTATGGCAGTGAGAAAAATGAGCCCATTGACTTCTTATGTTTTTAATAAAACTGTAGCGAAAGTTTATGCTAACTATAAAATACATTCCAATTCGCGTTATGGTGTGATGCATTAAATGTCATGCTCCTTGAAGCTTTGGAATTAAGTTTGTTTTATAGTCCCAGTATATGACTGCCGGACGAACTCCAGGATTGACATGGCTTCGCACGAAAACATCAAAAGAAAATGTTTTAAATGTACGTGTCGTATCATATGAAATTACTGATAGCTATATTTCAAATAGTGTCAAGTTTATGGCCATTTTTTTGCAGTGCACCAATGTACCTGGGCCGCCGCTGTGTCGTTAACAATTATAGTTATTCTATGCTTACATTTCATGGGGAGTGCATTTCTGGGTTTGAAGAAGAAATTCTGTGAAGGAAGCTTTGAAAGCTATGCCAACCTTGAACTGAACGCTAGTTCTCCGCCTACTGTCATTGAAGGCAAGTTTCCCATAGTAATTGCAAAACCGTTAAAATGCTAAGCGTTTATTGCTTGTTGGATTGTGGGAACGCAGTGCATTTCCTAAATGTCCATGTCTAATTGTTTTTTTTTTAAATCTGCTATGGAATGCTGTACAGAAGTCTTTTTACTGCATTATGCGAACATTCAATAATAAAATGCATGAGACTGTGTCCATAAAATTACTAGTTTTGTTTACTGGAAACACTCCATGCTCATTAAGGCATAATGCTCCTTTCCATGTTAAAATTAGCTTTGATTAATGTGACTTACTTGTCAAGTAATGAATGATTTATTGGACCCCATTGTCTAAAGTGAGCTAACCATCTCAGATAAAGTAGCTTTACAAATATGTCAGGTGGCCACCCCATTTTTCAAATTATAGTGGTTACAACTACCGGAGAAAAACCATCTCTGTTGAATTTTGGCGAATTTTTTTACCAATTTTCAAATTGGAAAATATCAAAATATACCGAAAATTATGGCAGACTTGGGAAATTGAATTTTAAAATTTTCTTTTGTGAAACCAATGACGCTCTAAGACATTTTTTGTTTCATATCCTTTGAACAGCACTTTCTGTCAATTACTAGCGTGAAAATCAAATGCAACAGTAAGAGAAAAAAGTAGTTTATAGACGAAATTTGACTTTGTTTTGTACTTAATTACTTTTAAAGAGAAGTTGAACCAAAGAAACAACGTTGCCCGCGCCCCAATTTGCTTAGCACTGCTAATGACTTTTATATCTGACCTGTTGTGATCCTCACACTTCCTGAAATTAATCATCCCAAGTTGGCAAAATGCATGTATATGACATTTTTAATGGGAAAATTCTCTAAAATCTCCATTTATTGAGTCTGAAAATTCGGCCAAATAATCACCTGAGAAGACTTGAGTGATTGGTCAAACTAAATATCTGGATTTTTGCCATAAGCTGTCTGTGAAACTATGAATTAAAGATATAAAAATTTTCAAGTTTCCATGATCCAATTATTTTTCATATTTATAATATATGATAATTTTAACACTGCTACAACTACATTGGCCGTCGCCAATGAATCGTAAATTTTGTATTACCAAAAGTGTTGGTCTTCCACATATATTTTGTAGAAAACTTAGTAGAATGGATCATCTGTGACCTGTCAACACTTGATGTCAGACAAGTGCCATCATACCTATTAGACTGGGGCTGCTCAAGCACTCTTTGATAAGAACTGCTAGAATATATGTGATGAAACTCCAGTAGAATAAATATATATATATATATATATATATGTGTGTGTGTGATTGCTAGAATCTTTTCTTTGTTCACCTATATTCTAGTGTATTTCAAGGGAGTAAATTTTCTTCCGACTCAAATTATCATTCTCACCTTGCAAGAGCCAAACATTACTTATGAAATGTCAGTCAGGATAGATGGAATGGGAATATGGCTGTAAATATACTTCCCACTGATCTTTTGAACTGTAAGAATATTTATTCAAAAAGGCCAAATTGAAAATTTTATTCATCGAAAAAATTATTCTGTCGATGAATGCATGGGTGATAAGTTCATTAAATGTATTACCTAAGTGAAATATTTGGGTATGAATGTGCTTTATATTTTCATTTTCACTCTGAAAAAATTTTGTGTGCTTCATTTCTCTTTTTTGATGTTCATTATATCTTATATATTTTTATGTATGATGATCTACTGGGCAAATAAACTTTATTATTACTATTATTTTTTTTATTCTCTGTTATTCTAATTATTTTTTTTTTCACACTAGTTATCATTTGTTAAATTTAAAATTATGGAATTTAAAGTATGTGTAATGTAAATAATAATATTGTGATGCATCATGTCATTTTCTGTTGAAAATCTTTAATATGCAATCTCCACTGAACAATTATTTCTCTGCTCAAAAATTTGGAGAACTTAATACCAATTGACCACACTCAAACCTTATTTCCTTACTCAGTGATTCCCGAGAATTTTTTCGTCATTCCTCTCTTCAGCTCCTCAATCACTTTGATGGTCTATGTAGTTGAACTAATTCTGAAAAAATATGATTAAAAATGGAGCCTGAAACGGAGTAGGAGCGTACATAAAACTATTTTGAAATAAAATGTGTTGAATCATAATCAATTTTACTCACACTGGTTATTTTGTTAATATATTGTTGAAGGGGTGGCAAAGGAAACATTTTCTAACTGCCTCCAAATATTAAGACTTCCCCCTATTAGATGCACTTGCTAATTAATGCTGTAACCTAGCTTGTATGGTAATTATAGCATTGAAGATGTGTGACAATTATGGCAATTAAATGAACATTTTAGGACTGATGACATTACTTAAGAGAAAAGCATATTAGTTTATTTGGATTTGGCTAATCCAAATTCCACATAATCCAGGGTCCAGCCATGTAGGGTTGGCTTATTAAGGGGTCACGATAAGAGCACTGTTGTACTCTACTGAAAACTTCATTCAGCTTTCATGTTTCTATGAATATGGTTTTAATAATTATAACATTTCAATAAATACTCTAGCTGTACATTTGAAATGATGAATGAACTACTTCTTGAAACAGTTGATAGCAAATGCAATGTTCAAATAAACACTGCATGCCACTCATTAAATAGATGGCTAATTTTTTCCATGCAATTTCTTGACTCTACATATGCCAAAGTAAAAATTAAATAATTTTTTATGATAGTGCAAAATAAGGGTGTCAGTCAAAGAAAATGGAACTTAAAGCTCTCAGCAATCTGAAGTTTCTCTTGAAAATGGATGTGATGGCTTCTTTTGTGAGTTAGATATAGCTTGGCACACTATCAAATCTGAATAAAAGATGACAATCCATATATTTATTCATATTTGCCTTAAATTTCCACAAAAAAGAAAGGCAGGTTTCAAAAAATTATGTTACTAGAAGAGGAAAGAAGGCAAGAGGCCATCCACAAGTGATGTGTGTATTAAAAATCAAATGGAGTAGGAATGCCTGGTACTAATATGCAAAATGCGGTATATAACATTTTCCAAATACTGTATGGGGAGAACTTCACTGCAAGTACTGGTTGGCAATGGTGGTTTAAGAGAAGATAAAATCCGTACCCTAAAGATGCATCACAGGGGCTGATAGAATGTTGAATCATTAACAGAACATTTGCAAGCACTGGTGACTGAAAATGACTTACAGTAATCTCAGATCTAGAATACAGATGAAACAGGTAACTTCCACACAAAACACACAAGTTACACGTGTTGAATCCAAGGTTGAGGTAGCCGAGTTTTCACCAAGCAATCAGTTCCATATCTCCTGTTTGCCTCCCATATTCTTTTTGCATAACCCCAATTATATAACTAAACTTCCCTTTACAATATTTGCTCTATGGAATATTTTACTTTTATAAGAAATATCCTTCAAGGGCTCACTCCTCTATTGAGGTAGCCAGCATTTGCAAAAACCAAGAGCTATGGCATTGAGTCAGTAATTAATGTAACCTTACTTGGGTAAAAAATGTTACCTTGCCCCTTGCTAATTAGTGTTCAGAACTTTTACTTGTTTGATTTTGTAATTAATGAAGCAGAATACTCCAGAATAGAGAAGATGAATTCTCTCCTTATGTTGGGGAAGGTGCTGATTTATGAAAAAGACAATTGGCCGCATGGCAGTAGTAGATAGGAATTTAAAAGGAAATGGCATTGCTATGAAATCTCAGATTTATTCAGTAATCATGAAAATGATCACAAGAAGTTTTGTAATTCTTAGACTATCAAAGAGTAGTAATCTATTTTATTAATATTTTTCAATATGTGTCGCATGCATACCATCAGTTTGATGCGTATTCATTTGTACCAAAAGTAAACATCTTAAATATTAAAGAATATGGCAGGGCAACTGGGGTATAAGTACTAATCCCAAAGGCATTTGAGGGATCCATAAAAATTAGGGTGGTGATTTATTTTTGGATCAGGTATATTACAAAATCAGGGCACTTCTTCAATAATTGGTTGTTGAGCGAAAACATCTCTCACCCGCCTAACATATGGCTCAAATTATTCTATTTCGTTTGGGAGTCAGTCCATTTGGTCCCATAATTTTCATTGTTACCACCCAGCCTGAAACCACAACATTCAATTGGCATATAGATCCAATTATTGGCGTATGAATCCAATTATTGGCATACAGATCCAATTCCCAATACTTTTCATCGTCATGATTATTGATTTGCCCTGTTATATGAAACCAACATCTGTTTTTTATGCTGATGACACTACTTTTGTGCAAAAATGTCAACATCTAGAAGATGCAAAGGTACGATCTAGCGCTACACAAAGACAGGCTAAGGAATGGTTTGATGTTAATCATTTACATTTAAATACTAACAAAACTCAGCATATTGTGTGCAGTCTTAAATCAAAAATAACTGAAGTTGAAACTGTTAAAATATTAGGAATTTAAATTGATACAAAACTTATCTGGGAGACTCACATCAGTCAGACCTGTAATAAACTGAGTAAAGCTGTTTATATGTTAAGAAAGCTCAACTTTCTCATTTCGAATGAGTATCGTTTAACACTTTACCATGCCTTCTTTCAATGTCATTTGAATTATGGTGTTGAGTTATGGGGTCATTCCCCACGTGTTAAACAAATTGTGCTACTACAAAAGAGAGCTATTCGCTCTCTTGCTAATATACCACCACATGATACCTGCAAACCTTTTTTTATTAGGTATGAAATCATGACTGTACTTAGTTTTTATATCTTTAAGGCTCTGATGCATGTGAAAGTCAATATAGAAACTTACTAATTAAGATCTAATATCAATAACTACTCCACAAGAGGTAAATCAGATCTAAATACTACTTATTGTAGATTATCATCAACTTACAACACATTTCATAATATGAGCATACGATGGTATAACTATCTGCCTACTCAGTTGAAATCAGACGGTATCCAGAGATTCAAGAATAGGGTATATACCTGATTACATGCTCACCCACTTTACTCATTGGATGAATTCTTTTGTGATAATCTTCATCACATTTAAGAACTTGTGTTTATATGTTAAATAATATTTATATTGACGACATTTAATATGGTTGTACCATTTTTCAAAATGAATAAAGTATTATTATTATTAGCATTAGAATTTATGCTGCCTGGGGAAGTCTTCAAATTTACCATTCATCCCTTGGGAAAGACAAAATCAAAGCACAAATCAAGTATTATTATTCTTGAACAGAAAAGTAACATGCAAGGTGTTGGGCTCCCTTGAGGGGATGGTAGGGTCTAGCTACTCTTGGCTTCTAAACCTGCAAGATTTCTTCTTACATTTCATATTCTTTGGCTATTATACTGTGAGAATAAGGTCCAATGCAAAATTAAATATCTGGAATATATGATAGCATGATCCATTCCTCGATAAATACATGACTTTTCATGGGACTATCGTGAAGTATGGCATAAATTAATTAAATATTTTGAAGGGATTTGGTATCTCTGGTTTGACATTCTATACATACACTAGGCATTCTGTGTATTAAACTAGAATTTAGTGTTATTTATAGTATAATATATACTTTTCTTTTTCAGCAAAACGTCACTTTCAGGAGGTCATAGAGATTGGAGAAATTTTACCAAATTGTGGATTACCAGAGTTATGCCCTGATAATTCATTTCCAATGCATTTGTACACTGGTCAAGACAAAGATGACCAGCCCAGATTGTGTGTCCTTGGCAAATAGTAAGCATTGTCCCTTCACATTTGACTGAAAAATAAGGTGAAGCACAGTAAAAATTGAATGAATTCAAATGGCAAGGAGTGAATGTTTTCAGACATTGAACATTAATTGCTGCCATGATGTTCATAGGGCTTAGGATATATGATCAATTGAAGGACATAATCGCGATGGGGGATTGAAATGCGACGGCAGGCGAAAGAAGAGATGTTGATGAGGTGGGTGACTACACTTTAGGTATGAGGAATAACTGTGGTCAGAAAGCAATTAAGTTCTGCAGGAGATAGGGGTTAGTCATCACCAACACTTGGTTTAGATAGCACAAAAGGCTGAGGTATACATTAAATGCCAGGTGACTCAGAAAGGTATCAGTTAGATTATATTCTAGTTAGGCACAGGTTTAGGAACAGTGTGATCAATTCGCATGGCCTCCCAGGAGTGTATGCAGACTCCAACCAATATTTGGTACTCATGACGTGTAGCCTCCGTTTCAAAAAGATAAGGCAGGAGCGGCGGGTTAGGAAATGGAATTTAGAAGCATTAACTTGAATGGCAAGTAAGGGATATCAACAGGCTTTGGAAAAAATCATGAGTGAGGGAAATGAGCGGATACTATCGTGGTAAATTGGTAATATATCAAAATAGGGATACCAAAAGCCACAAAAGAAACTATAGGAACCATATACCTGTATATATAGGAAGGACGTATTGATCAGCAGTGGGATGCTGAAAACTGTAATAGAGGGGAGAATGTTAGGCAAATAGGGAAACGGCAGGAACAGGATAGGGATGTTGGGAGGGATGAAAGGAGGAAGGAAGTACATAGAGATGATGAGGGACCTGATGTAGACTAGGTAGCTGGGTTGTGTTTTGTTAGGAGTCACAAAATATTTATTTGGTAGTTGTATCCATCAAAAACCTGCCTTTACCAGTTGATTACTTAATAAATAAAATATATGTATATAAAATTTATGTGAAATTCTCACGAATGTAAATAATGTTGTATATGAAGTTAGCACTAGTGGACAAAGACAAAAACACAGAAACACACAAAAAAGAAAAGAAACTCACTAGTTTTCGAATTTTTGGTGGTCTAAGCTATCTTTCTCAAGGAAGAGAAGGAAGTAGCTGAGGGAAAGAATGGGCTGGAAAAGCTGTAAGAATGGGGAAGGTGGGGAAAGGTTTGCAAGGGGTAGAGTTGGGAGGAGGATTTTTAGAAGTGTGGGAATAATGTGAAAGGTTGTGGGAGTGGAGGGAGGATTAAAATATGTGAAGATTGTGGTAATTAATGTCTAATACTAATACCTCATAATAGTTATAATTAATTTTAGGAATCGAGGAGGCAGATAAATGCCTGCTCTATTGTTTTGAGTTTCAGTGGAGGGTGGCTAAAATGGATACACTATAGCATTTATCAAAGGGAGTGTTGTGTTCGGAGGCGTGTTTGGGGATTAGGAGCATACCAATCGTGGAATGATTCTTGCATGAGGCCCGGTGGTTATTGATTTTACCACATCCCTCAATATTAGAATATACATATATATGTAAAATCTAGTATTGCAATACATACATATATATGTACCTGCATAATATGCTGTACATTTTCAAATAACAGATGAGTTGTTATGAATATTTGTCAGTGATTACTTTAATTGAAATTTCTTTTAAAAAAAGAGGAGCCATTGTAATTTCATTTTGGCAGGGAATGATTTTCTTTTAAAAATATAGACATGAACAATCGCTAAATTTTTACTGGAAGTGATGGAATGTTAGCATTTTTATTGTATTCAGTTTAAAGGAAACACTTTTGTTTTTATTACTGACTTTGTTCTGCCATTTATTTCTAGCATTTTAGGAAATAACATTAATGGTGGTGGTAGGGGCTTGAATGTAGCCATAATTGAACCAATACATTTCCAAGTGGTGTCAGTGCAAAATTTTGACACCTACAACAAAGATGGGGGAGATTTTGAAGCATTTCTTCTTAATGAAGTTCTTACTGATGATATCATCATTTTATTTACATTTGATGAGGCCTCCAAAGAATTGGACAATAATTCAAAGAAACTTCTCTATGATTTGGGTAAGAAACCTCTTTAATATTGGTGAGTATGTCAAAAAATTGTAGAAATTTCTAGCTGAGTAAAAACTGAATATCTTGAACTATGATATTCAGAGAGTATAGGATTACTAAATACTAGGAAATGACTAATGAACATAAGTTAGTGAAATGTAAATTGCTTTGAATAAGACAACTTTTGCATTACTCTGGGCTAAAGTTTGGCCAAAGGTTGCATTCTAATGAAAATTAGATGTTTCATGAGGTGAACTTTTCTTGGGTGTTATTTTTATCCACTCACTGCATCATTATTTATTTTATGCTACATGTCCACCTGCTTTAATGACTTTATTCCCTGGAATAGCCATGTGAATAAATATGAAGGAGAGATAGAACTTTCATTCTTTGATTTTGATTCCCTCAACCAGGGTGAGGAATGAAGTATTCTATAAAAAAAATGGAAATTTCTATATTTTTACCCAATCTTATATTCTGTTTTATACCTTTCCTTTAGCCCATTATATTGTTTTCCACAATTTCAATTCATACTTTTATTGTTTTCAGTTCAAATCCTTAAGATACCTCAAAATCATTTAACTTGCTCATATTTTTATGCATACTAGTTGAAGCCTACACTAGTTTGATTTTTAAGGCATGGTGTATTACACCATGAACACTAATTGATGAAAACTATAATCATGATCAGTTTGAATTGTCTCTTCATCAGTTTATATGTAAGTTTGCTGTTTCCTGACTTCATGTTGTTATTGATTTACTCACAGCAGGTTTCTAGCCACTCTTCCGTGATTACCTTGCACTCTTGTATGGATTGATTCCACTACTTTTTATAAAGGTGTTCCTTTATTTCATTCCTTGGATTCTTGTATTATCTTCTTGGCTCCATGAGCTTTCTTATATGAGCTGTTATTCATGACCATTTAGTTTTCGGCTCACCTAATCCTGCTCAAACCCTGGGTGCCTGTCCACAGCCTGTTTGACTTCTATCTGAGCAGCATTTCCTAACTTCCTAATGGATTAACATTCCATATCCCTTACCCTCTATTTCCCTCCCTTGACCGATGTTCCCCTTCCAAGGAGTCCTGATCCGGACATCCTATTTTTACCTTTGGAATATTTTAGCGGGAGGATTGCCATTTCATCATATTTTAATGCAAGGTTGCTCTTCTAGAGAGGCTCATGTGGTGGTGTCCCATCGCCTTCCACATTTCGTTCCAATCCTGTGACTCCCATTTTCACCCATAGGATCATTGATACTGGACCGAACATCTTGATTTGCACAATTAACATTAAAAATTTTGTGCATTAACATCAAACTTGTGCCTTTTGCCATTGTGCAAGGTAGTTTCTGCTGTTGGATCCGCTTTTCTCAAGGCCTCGTCCTGGTGAAATCAGAAGTACAATTTTTCCTTTGTTAATTATTTTTGTTCAGATTTGTAGTCAGAATCACTACCCCTGGCTTTACCTCTTCCCTTTAATGTGTTTTTAACCTGAGTTTCCCTCAATTTTATTTTCTCACATTTTATTTTTCAATATGACCTTATTGAGTTATTATCTTCCAGTCCCTCTGATTTTTACGTGAAATTCCACCTATTATATTAATTCTATATTGGGTTCTCATTGCCTCTCAAAATGGTCTTTAGTATCAACTAAAATATTTCCTGGCATCCTTTTATCTGCCATTTTCTGTGGTCAGGTAAATTAGGAAATTGAGTTGAATTCGTTACTTGTGAATCTTTTATTGGCCTCAAAATGATTGAGCATAATTTTCTGAAATAAGATTTTCCTAATTTTGGATTCGAGGCTAACAGGGAAACTTTGTAATCTAGTCAGACAACCTGCAAGTTTGTCCGCTTCTCAATTGTAATCATAGTTTTTATTTACCTTGAAACAATACATGTGATACAGAAATTTCTTCCTCATTTGAAAAAATAATCATTGTAATTTTGCATTCCTAACTTGAGTTCAACTAGAGGACTTAATCACTTATGGAGACAACTCCAGTCATCAAGGTTCTATTGTGGAAATTTTGAATCTGTACATTTGAAGGGGAAAGGAATATGTTGTCGAGTTTCACATGCATTGGGTCTTGACTCATGTATCCCTGCTGGTGTTTTTGTTAGAAGTACTATTTCACCCAGTGCCTCCCTATTAAACTAAAACTTCTATGTATTAAAGATACCTGGATTTATTTAATCTTCCAATATTAAGGAGTCAATAAGATTAAAAATATGGTATATTAAGGCAATGAGACTAAAACCTATCTAAATTCCTGAACATATAATTGCAAATCTTTGGCTAAAAGCTATTAGTCACATTTAGCAGGGGAAGCCATCAGGGATTGTTATAATATAGGTTGAGAAAAGGTATTTTCTGGACTTTAGAAGGTACCCTTTGCATGAGTTTAATAGATATATATTTTAAATTTGTATTTCACTTCCTACATCCTATTATGGTGCATGTATTGCATTAGAAAGTGTAATCTTTCAAAGTAGTCCTCTTGATAAATGACTTATGACAGTGAAAGCTATGAACTGTCTGTGAACATTCATCATTCCTTGCAGTTATATTTTATGAGCAAGTGAATTCAAATAGTCACCCTTCACTATCCTGAAGGGCACTCCATGCATAATGGAAATGTTATGCCTTTTATGAAAGTGCTTTAACATCAAGAATTTCCTTTGCTAGGACTTCCTACATAATGGTACTAATGCAGAGAAATAACTTTGGTTTCGACCACCTCAAATGTATACCACATTTGGAGGGCACCATCTCAGTGATAGTTTCCTTGGTGACTTATAATTACTAGGTCATTTTTTTCCTTACTGATTCCTTTCTCCATCAACAGTCTTCATAGTCATGTTATGAGGAGAAACCTCCCTGACGTGCTTATCTTGTGTCTCCCCTATTTTGAGATCATACACCAGGAGCATAGAAGTCCCATTCTATCCTCTTCCTCCTCTAGTGAAATGTTGCTTATTATTTATTTCCATGCAGGTAGTGGAAAGATCCAGAACTTGCATTACCGTTCCCAATGGTATATGATATCTCAAAAAGGAATTAAAGGTTTTACAGTTTATGAGAAGCTGAATTTTGCAAAGAGCAATAAATGGGCTGAAGTTATAGATGAAAAATTCTGTGTTCCAGATAAAAGTAAGTACATATAATAAATTTTACTTCATATAAAATTAATTTGCAAGTTAGTGTAGGTGAATTTACACCAAGTGCTGTGGTTTGGTCTTTGACTTTCTATGGTTACCTATCATTTGCGCAAAACTCCATGAAAAAGTCATCTAAGTGTTCCATTTCATTTTTGATAATTGTCAGGCATAAGTCATTGCTGTTCTCTTCTTCTTTAGAACAATCTAAATCTAGGCCTCTAGTTTTCAAAACCTGAAGAAGATATTTTATTGTCTTTGATGTTCTTGTCTGCCAACTTTCTATTATCAAAACTTTTAGTTAATGTGAATTCATCTATTTTTCATACTATGACAACTGATACAATAATGCTTGCGTGCATTAAAATACATTTCAATTTTTGCCTCTTATTTACTGTATCACTTTTTCCTTTTGTATATTTTGTTTTGGTGTCATTGTTATTTTTCTTTTCATCCATCCCCTATGTTGCTCTTCATTTGAACCCTCCTCCTCATACACCTCCCTACAATTGAGCCTTAAGATACCTCTAATGATTGGGTATCCTACTGTCCGTATCCTAATTACTTCAATTTCATTTAATTTATTGCAGTAGAGTTTTAACATTTATTATTGTCTTGGCAGTCCCATCACAGATCATTTCTCCTGACCCATTTCCACGAGAAAACATGGAAAGAGTTTCCTTTTGCCAGCAGTTTAATAAAATAGAATATGAAGCATTTTGTGAAGGTAAGTTTTTCTGTGGCATGATTTGTTCTCTGTATGTGTATTTCAATGCATTAGTGGTAGTGGATATTGGACTGTTTGTGATATTGATGTAATCTAGATCCCATGATATTATTCAAATGAACAAATCAGTACTGCTTGTCCTCAGGCTAAACTTAAGGAATTACGTAGCATAAGTGGCATTTTGAAGGTAAATTAATTTTTGTTGATAATTTAAAATATGATGTGCGGACTGAATTTCAATGTTATTTTCAAAATCTTCATAAATTATAGTATATGTTTAGTTCTTTTGCCTTCAGTCAAAAGTTTGTTTAGCATTGTTATATTCCATCACCTCAAGTTAGCTCCAAATGAAAAGAAAGTTAATACAGGTATGAAGCAGGGTGGTGTGCTTTATGCCGGCAATGCTCTTAGAGGTGATATTTTAAGACTTAAAGAATTTAAATACAATTAATGCATAGTCTACTCTTCTGTATTTGATGTACCCTATATGCATCCATGTCCATTTCTCATCCCTTGTTCCATTTGAAATACATCCACTTGTCAAATTCAACATCCCTTGTAATTTTTAATTTGGAATGAAAAATTACACTACTGCATCCAGTTTGGCATACCTAATGAGTTCCCTTCTAGTTCATATTTCCTAATGTTCGCTGAGTACAATTCTATTGATGAAAATTAAGCAAAGACACAAAAGCTATTCTGTGGTACCTCCATTAGTTCACTTGTGCACAAGGGTTTCAATGCTGCTCATTGAAATTCAGTTAGAAATATTCACTATGTCTCCCATAGGAGGACAGGCAGGAAGGAATGTGATACATGAAGAGAGAATATTCCGCAGCATATAATTGTAACTAAGCAACTAAAGTCTTGTTTCTTTTCTCTTTAATGTTGATTAATACCCATGCTGCTGTTGAAACATTTTGTATGATGAAATTTTCTGTTTTAATAATAATAGGTCATTCATTATTTTTTACCAAGTTATATTTTTTCCTTTTGTTACTAGCCACAGCGCAACATGAGCCCATTCTCCCAACACTCTTAACAAACAGAAGTCTTATCGCAAGTAAAGCATTCTCCACACCAGTAATCATCTTGTCATGCAATTCTCCATCATCATTGTTGCTAACACTGGAGAGCCTTATCCATCAGCCAGGTATCCATCCTCCAAATGTTTTCATCCTTCACTGTGCCGGCCAGACGGAAATATCTAAAATGGCCCGCCTCTTTGGTTTCCAAGTGGTGGAGATAAATGAGACGGTTATGAATAATGGTATGTGAATGACATTTTTATACCCCTTTATGTGCAATAAAAGTGCATGTGCGCCGATTATGGATTTTTTGTAATTTTATTAAGTGTATTGTATATTAAAGCATGCATTTGTGTTTGTTAATTATATTTTGTGTGTCGCCAATAATTTAAAATTTCTTTGATCTTGCAAATTTTTACAAAAATTACTATTGCATGTTTAAAACTAACAATCAGTTGAGGCATCTTTCTCTCCCCTTTGTTAAAAGTATAATTATGTTTAAATATTCAATTTCTACCTCTGGGTCATGGTAGTCCAGGGGTAGAGCCCTGGACTACTGACCGGAGGGCCCGGGTTCAATTCCCAGGCAAGCCTCTCTGGGCACCTGCAGCTCCACCAAAGCTATGTGATTTTTCAGGTACCAAATCTTCTTGGGAAACCATAACAGACACAGGGAAAGGCACTGGCCCTCCCTACCCTGATGCGTGAATTTTACATGCCATTGGGCTTAGTACTGGGTGAACTCCCAGGTGAACTCCCTGAACCTACCAAACCGACCTTCGGGTTAATTACTGTGCTTGTGGTTTTATTCAACTTCTAGGTATTGAAAGAGCTTTTAAGCTCATGAAGGAAATATTCCCTCTTGAGAAAAATGTCATTATTCTGGAAGAAGGTCAGATTTTATCTCCTGACTTTTTATTCTTCATGGCTCAGATGATTCCTGTACTGGAGAAAGACAATTCTCTTCTTGGTGTTTCTTCATGGAATCCTAATGGTGAGTGCTGAAAATAAATTGCTAATTTTCTAATCATGGTTTGATAAAGGAAGTTTGATAACCTCCATCTCTATTTCAGGATTTGTAGGGTTTTCCAGCAATCCTCACAGTGCTTTCAGAGTTGAAGAGTTCCCTGGAGTAGCATTTTTAGTTCCAATGAAGGTATATGAGAACTACTTAGAAGGGCGATTTAACACATGCTGTACCAAATTGTGAGTTGATATACTTCTACAGTATTAGAATAATCAGCATCTGTAATTATCTGTCTTAAAGCACGATTCCTCAATTGTGATGTTTTGTTTATGCCTTGTTTCGAAAGTATCACAGGTATTATGATACTTTGTCATCCTGTTGCAAAATGAAATTTTGAGAAAAATATGTTTTCAATTTGACCCTCAGCTATAGGAATCTTCCCCACTGTAATCTCTTTGTAAGAGAAAGCAAGAAGTGGGGTTTCTTGGAAATTTGCCCTTCCACCTTGTAAAGAGGAAAAATTTTGCATTCAGTGCAGTAGTAGCCTTGGTCATCATAAATAAACATTCATATAATGAATTTGGATGAAAAATGATTTAGTCCATTATCCATCATGGAAAAGAAGCAGCACGAACAAGCAGAAAGTGGAATTGTAAATAAATTGCAATTGTCAAGGATATTAGTTTGAAATGCATGTGATATCCTGAATTTCATAGTATATTGCATTATCTTTGACACATACTATTCACTACATTTCTCTGCCCCTACTGTTAGTGCTAGATTAATTAAAGACCTATGCAAATTTCGACTAGTAGCTGGTGTTCAAACCCATTAATTATATTTCCTTTACTGTTCAGAATCATAGAATATAGTGAAGTAAGTATTGCGAATTGGGAGTAAGCTTTTGTACCTCTATGGATTCCCCTCTTTCTGGAAAATTTCTCTTGCTTGTAGGTGTTAGTCACTCTAAGCAGTTCAATATTTTAAGTATATATGTCACCTTTTGAGTGATGTAACTTAGTTCACTAAGCTATGCTTGTACTATATAAAAATACAAATTTCTTGATTTCAGTATTGATGCAATCCTTAAAAGATCCAATCATGGGATTCTTATAAGATTTCTCAGACTTATTTGGGAATCAATTATTTACAGATAAATTGTGGTTATCCCTTGAAGCATACCTGTTTAATAATGTGGTCACAATCTGCCCTCTGAAACTCCACATAGCAACCAGGGAGTGGTGTAACTCAAATACAGTTTCATTTGATGTGATAAAAAATGGAAATAAAACTAAACTTAAGTCTGAAATGAAACTAACCGACTTACATATTGTCTTATTGAAACAAGATTAGCAATTTTTTATTGTGGTGATATATTTTTGGTCATCATTGTGCCTATTTTTTCTTCAAGTATTTGAAATAACCTCTTTTATTTAACTTTCTAGCACATGGGAAGGGTGGGATACCATTGTCCAAGAAAGTGGTGGTAATATGATTGTTCCTGATGTATCCAGAGTTCTTCAGAGACCACTTGACATAATTGAGCAGTCATTTGGAAACAATAGTTTCACATATATTAAACAAAGGATAACTAACATGTAAATAACATTTATTTACATTTTTCACTTGATTACATTTGTTAATGTCTACATATATGTTTTATCAACTTCCTTAACTTTCATGCGCATGACATTATTTGGTACTTTAGTCAGGTGGGATTACTTTTATCTATGAGTTATTTATGAGCAGGTGTTATACAAAGACACTGGTGAAAAGAGTAAGATTCAGCACTCTTGTAACTAAATAATGACTTCAAATTTCTTATTACTGTTGATGTAAGAAAAAATACAATGAGTTTACAGAGGCAGAAGATAAGTTAGCATGGATGACAAAAAATGATAAATATTTGATAGCACTAAATAAACATTCCCAAGCATTTTATTTTAATGTCCTCTTCGAAATATAATGGCCCACCAGTTAAGGTTTTACTCAATTGGTTAATACATTTCATCATTATTACAAAACAGCAACGAAATCAAGCGAAAGCTGACATGTACAGATTTGCTGTAGATATCTATATTATTACTACTATCTATTTTACACAAAAGATTTGCCTTGGTCATTGACAGCACACAAGGTGATGAAGGAGAAAGGAGCACCAAAGAGAGATGGGATGGAATGAAGAGGGCAATCGCAGAAGTTGCAGAAGAGCAACTGGGGAGAAAGAGAGCTGACATGAAGAAACCATGGGTCACAATGGAGATAAGGGGATTAATAGAAGAAAGAAGAAAATACAAGAACACCAGGAATGATGATGAGGAAAGGCTCTAAAAGAAGGTTGAGAACCAAGTCAACCGAGAATGTAAAAAGGTTAGGAAGAATTAGATAGAAGGCTGCTGCGAGGAAATCAATGAAAATATGAAGATAGGGAATATCAACACAGCATACAAACTGGTGATGAAACATTTCAGAGAAAGGAAAATGAAAAGCAACAACATCAGGAATGTAAACGGGGATATACTGATAGAAGGTGAAGATATTGGCAACAGATGGAAGCATTACATCGAAGAACTCTACCAAGGCATGAGGCTGCTGGGTGAAAACCTGATGAAAGACCAGAGTGAAACGGATGACATGAACCAAGGCCTATACAAACTGAAGAACAAGCTCGATAGAGAAGTACCTTAAGTACAAAGACCTTAAGAAAAAAGCCAAGGACAATCTGTATGGAATAATCAAAGATAGCTACAAAGACGGAGGACTTCCTTAATACTTTACGAGTGTAATGATCGCGATACCAAAGAAGATGAAGAAAAAGAAATATGAGGAACACCTAACCTTGAGTCTTGTGTCACAAGCATCAAAAATACTTACGCAAATAATAAGTCACAGGATGGAAAGGAAAATTGAAGGTAACCTTTTGGAAAACCAATTTGGCTTTAGGAAGAACAGTGGAACCAGGGAAGCCCTACTCTGTCTGAGAATCAAGATGTAGAAAACAATACATGTGAACAAACAACTGTATGTGGCATTCGTGGACTTGGAGGAAGCCTTGAACAATGTGGAATGGAACAAGATATTTGGACTACTGGAAAAACAGATTACAATGACAGAAGAATAATCTATCAGCTACCCAAGAAGCAAGTAGCCGCAATGGGAATGAGAGATGGAAGCCATATAGAGACTAAAATTAATAAAGGAGTTAGACAAGGATGCAACCTTTCACCAGCATCATTCAATATGTACCTGAAGGAGGCAATAAGAGAAGCACAAGGTATCGGATTAAACGGAATTAGGATCAATGCAGATAAGGAAATGATCAAAGAGATAAGCATGCTACACTTCGCCAATGATATTGCAATGATAGCAGAAAACCAGAAGGATCTTCAAAGGTCACTAAATTTATTGGATAAAGTTCTACAAATATACAAAATGAACATAAACAAGATGAAGACTAAAATTTTAGCATGTGGAAGAGAGAAGCAAAATACAGTAGTCACACTAAAGGGACAAAAATTAGAGCAATTGGATTCCTTCCCCTATCTCAGAAGTACCATCACATGGGACAGAAGAAGTACTACAGACATCAAGCGAATAATAGCTCAAGCTAATAAAACATTTACAATGAAAAGACAACTGCTGTGTTCAAAGAAGATAGAACTACAGACGAGGAAACAATACGTGAAAACATTTGTATGGAGCGTGGCACACCATGGATCAGACACATGGACCATTGGGAAAGTAGACCAGAAAAGACTAGAAACCTTCAGCACCTGGTGCTGGGGGAGGATGCTTAAGATAAAATGGATAGATAAAATAAGAAATGAAGAGGTATGCAGAAGAACAGACAAAGAATGGACCTTATGAAACACCATAGAGAAAAGAAGAACCAAATGGATTGGCCACACCCTGAGGCACAATGGATTCGTAAAGAATATAATAGAAGGAAAAAATGAGGGAAAAGTTCCCAGAGGAAGGAAGAGGGATACATAAATGGGACAAATAAAGAAGAAAGTACATTGCAAAAAATACCAGGAAGTAAGCAAATTAGCATCCGATAGGGTAGGATGGAGGGCTGCAGTCAACCAATCTTAGGATTGAATGACCAATGATAGTCTATTTTGCATGGAAAGTAATACATATTCATTACATATAAAATAAATGAATATATATCTTATATACCTCACATATCATATGTAAGGTAAAGCTCGAAAAAGTACCTGATGATGACAGCATGTATTGAAACCTGGGTCATGAAATTAAAAAATTAAGTGGAATTAACTTAGCTGTTTTTTCTTTCCGTAATGGAAAGTTCCACTAAGTCAAGCTGGAAACTACAAAGTTTATTAATATTTTTAGATGGACCCTTCAACTTTATAAACTTTCATTACAGTGATGCCAGTGCCTGGATAGAGAGACCACAAGATTTGGTGCAGGATAAATATTTTCAACATGTGGCTGAAATGATGCAAACAAGCACACCATTGCATCTCTCAAAAGAAGACCTTGAGAAGTGCAAATACAAAGAAAATTCTGCAGCTATGACAATACTTAAAGAATATACAGGGTAAATAAAGAGGTGCCAGTGAACTCCATGATGAGAACCTAATGTACTCTAGAATGTTCACTAGAAAATTAAATTTTAGCAATCATTATTCTAATGAGGCATGAAGTAGAAATTCATTTGTTTATTGTATTCAATATTTTCTTAATATGGTATAATGACCATTTAATTTTAAGCGTTGCAAGAATTTCACCTATTTCTCATTCATATAAAATATATGTCTCAGTCCAGGACACTGAAGTGTCATCCTCACAGAAAATATCCTGTGCCCCATTAATAAATCTGGTCCTCCTGAAGAAGGGTAGTACTTGCCCCTCCAGATTGGCTGCCCATAATTCCTCTATCCTTTGTTTCTCTTCAGCAAACTACTCCCAGGTGATCATCACTACTGGAATGATGAAAACCTTTAAACCCTTGGTTGCCTCAGCATATGACTATTTGCCAGTCTTGATGCTTTTGGGACCCTGGACTATTTCTGGGGGTATCCTCAGGGGCCCATGACCACATATTCATTGCAGCATCAGCAGGCCCCCTTTTGCCTCACAATCAAGAGGCTCCAAAGAGCTCTCCCACTGTGCATCCTCCTGGGCCGAGATGCCCTCCCATCACTTCTTCCTGGCAGATCCGCTTAACCTTTTCTCCCCTTTCCTTGGAGGTGAGAGCTTGCACCTGAGAGGCCAAACCCTGAGGGTAGAGCAACTACAACTCCTCCAACTGCAGGAAGCATTAGAATATGAAGTTGCCCCTTTTGAGGAAGCGCCTGGCTTTGATGTCTCTTGGGAAGGGTTGAGTCAGAGAATTCAGTTGTATGGTTATCCTTCCAACCTCCAAGGGACTTGAGGGGTTGCTGGCAACATTGGATTCCCTCATTTTTGGCATCCAGGAATAGAGTGACAGTAGACAGTTCTTCATCAGGAACCTCCTCAGGGTTCCCAGAGAGTAGTGTCTGTTCTATAGACTGCGTCGGACTTTGAGGTCCATATATAGAGGGCACTCTTCAGTAGCCCCAATCTGTTGATTTTTTTGGCTCCATTTTTGGTCCCTCAAGTGGTGCATGATGGTCTGCCAATACAATGGCTTGCATGTAAGGTTAAGTAGAGCCAAAGATTGCCCATTAATTGTAATTTCACTGCTGAAGACCTGTTGCCCTTTGACTCACAGATGCAGTCACCTTGGCACAGAGAACCATCATGGTGATCAGGGCATTTCATTGACCAGCCAAATCTAGAGCCATAATGTTCTGCAAAAACCAGTGCTACCTTGTGGTGGCTCTTCACTGTGCAAGACATTCTTGAAAGGAATCCATTCATCATCAAGCAGGGATCACAAAACCCAAAACAAAAAAAAATCATTTTGTCTGGGGATTAAGATGAGGGTTGGAATGCCCTCACCTTAAAAGGAATGGTGCTTTTCAGTAACACCTCTGATAATCAAGGGAAAACATTGCATATATTGTATTTGTGTTCCTCCTCAGATGAGTAACCACTTGCGGTGTTGGTCAAATTATTGAAGAACAAGTCCATGTATAATTTTATTTGAATTCAAACATTGAGAAATTAAATTTAGCATTGAATTATTTGTGAATTTCTGTTAAATTAGGAAATCAATTTCTAACAAAACCTGAAAATTTTATCAAAAGATATAAATAATGGTAAAAAAACAATTCGGCAAAAATGTTGGCTTATGTTTGAGCATATATGGTCCTTAAATAAAGGGAGAAATAAGTGAAAAAATTTTAATGCTGTTATTAGAATAAAAACTAAAATAATCAACTTTTCAGGAAAGTGTTTGCTGTATATTTCATTGAAGAGTCATCAGCATCCTACAAAAAAATGGAAGCCCTATCCAAATGCTTAGGTCTGAAAGACACTCAGTTCAGCAATAAGCCTAAGGGAATCTATAAAAATGTTCTAAGGTATTTATTATGAATTCATTTTTTTCCATTGAGACAGTGAATTTCTTACCCACTAATTGAATATTTGAAGATTTTCTGTTTTCATTGTTTGCTCTATCAGTTATCACACATACATGCTCAAAGTCTGTCTGTAAAGGATCCAGCCATTCAATATTTTGATAATAATAGCCTACCTAGAACAATGTGGCCTTAGTCCCCTTCAAAGTATTCTCCCCTTTGGACCACACTCACTCATCCCAGCATCTTTTCCACTGTTCAAAACAATCAGAAAAGTCCTTTTTTGGAATTTCATCAACTGCCTCCTTGCATTTTCCTTTATCCTGTCAGCATCATGAATTTTGTGTGGCAGTTTCAGGGAACTTGATTCAATCCGCAAACTCATAGGCAAACATGTAGATATTTAAATTTACATAAAAATTGTAAATAATCAATTACAGAAGCTTATGATGGTTTACTTAATCAGATGAATTTTCATTACTTTTCCAGATTTAACATCAACTCCAACACAGTACTACTTGTGGAAGCTTCGTCACCTTTCTACAAAACACGGCCTTTAACTTTAGAGCCTTTATAGTTGTGAAATGAACAACTTGTATTCATGTGGGAAATTTTTCTTTGTTTTTAATTTTAACTATACTTTATACAATGTTTTCTAGATTTTAATAATGTTGGGATGTTTTCCATTGAATTCATTTTGTGAAATGATTTCAACTGCACTATTCATACCAGTATTTCCCTTTTACTAATCATTGTATTCATGTGGTAGCATTCCAAAGTAATAGAACCTCTATTTTACAGTGTTAAAGAATCTAGTCTGGACTTTTTAAATTATGACTATTATGCAATCATGCATAATTACTCTATATGAAGTTTGATTATGTTGGATGCATTTTGTTCAATTAAATGGTGATGTTAAGCAGTTTCTGTGATTCACTTCCTGTTCCCTTGGCAGCCATTCAGCCCTTTTCCCTATTGGTTTTCCTTTTTGACCCTAAGAAGTAGTGGTGGAGAGAAAGGAAAGACTTCACACCAAGTCTGATCTAGCAGAGGGACTGCATGAATTTTCAATTAATGCATCATATGTGTATTTGAGTAATGAATCATTTCTAGATTGATAACCCTAATTAATGTTGTCAGAAAGTGGAGAGCAATTAATTATAAGCTATCACAATTTTGTTGTGTTCTTCCACTTTATTGGGGATGTATTTGATCTCACTTGTGTAATTTGACCATTCATCCTCCACATACAACATTCCAACTTGATACAATCTTCATCATTGACCCATTTAATGATCAGTCATACTCATCAGGATGTTTTATCAGGTATTTGGCCAACATAATTTGCTGAGTAGCTTTTTGTTGGAATCAGTCAATAAACTCTTCTGATTACAAATTATGGAGTTAGTTCCGTGACCAATCCTTTGTCAACTGCTTCTCTGTTTCCATTGTTGAAACTCTTCCTAAATCTGCAAACAGAATAGAGATGAGAACATATGAGGTGCCCCATGCATAGGTGTTTAAATTTTTCAAACCTCCCGGGGTTAATATGACCCACTAAAATTATCCAATACCATCCCTCTCATCTCATTGTCCCTTCATCCTTTATTCCTCACCTCCTTCCACCCACACCCCTCCCACACATATTCTCCGTGCTCTCCCCCTGTGGATGGCATTCCAAAGATTCCTGTCTTTTCTTTGTGTTTCTGTGATAAGTTTTGCCCCTAAGTTTATTCATATATTCATATAGGCACTCTCTCTCTCTATATATATATATATATATATACAATAAAGACATAGAGAGGAAAAAAATATATATATATACACACACACAAAATATACATACTTGTTGACTGCGATGTATAAGATAGCAGCCAAGTGAAAAAGAGATTGACAGCTATGGATGACAAAATGAATAAAATAATATTAGGAGAATTTTTGCTGACTTGGATGAATGGCTCATATAAAAATGTGCTTTGGATAAATATCATAACAGTGTCAAAACTTAAGACTCAAATAAAAGTATCAAGAGTTAAAGAACAAAATTGGCATTAAGAGGGTAGCTATTAAGAGAAAAAAATTGAAGTCACATCAATCTCCCCATCAAATCTCCAAGTTTTTGTCAAAAGTTAGAGCTCAGAATAGAGAGTAGGAGAAGCCACGGGGGAGCCGAGTTTGAGGTCCAAGCCAAAAACCCTATTGGGTGGAAAAACCTTAAATGTTGTCAACACACTTGGACTGCAAAGAATTAAACATATGAGAGGAAGATTGTGTGGGCCTCAATGTAATTTTTCATAAAATATTATATGATGGAGGATTTAACAAGTTTCCTTAACATGGACATATCATCGACGGCTCTGAATAAGCTAATTTACAAGAAAATTACACAGGAATGGTTAAACTCTCAAGACATTTATATACTTATTTACATAAACCAGTCAAAAGAAATTTACTATTAGAAAGTTAATACCACATCTCATACATTGATGAAACATGAGTCATGCAATTTAAACAGAATGCAGAGCCTGAAAATGAACTTGATGGATTCATGTACATCTTAACAATGATTGATTTATTTTCCAAATTAGCATGAGTCTTTACATTAAGAGGCCAGAAATCGGATAAAATAATCAAAGCTTTCAGCCTAGTATTTTTGTCACATGAAGGATGGTGGAAACTACTGAAATTACAGAGTGATAATGGAGCAATTTTGTTAATATAATTTTTTTCAATTATGTCACAAACCTTGGTATTAAATTTTAAACTAATGAAAGCCAAGAAGTGAAGAGAGCTTTCATGAAAAGGTTTCCGAGAGTCCTGGGGAGCCAATGGGAATACGTAACACCACTACTTCTTATGTTACCACAGTGGTGAAGCTCTTGATGGTGAATTCTACACATTGAAAAGTCAAACTGGGGCAAGTGGCTAGTCCACTGGTGCTGCTGAATTCTGTTGAAATGAGCACTCCTTTTATACCCACTTCATGGTAGCATAGAAGGAAAAAGTTATGGGATGAGCTTGGGTGTTTCCTGATTAACTCAACTGTTTTCATATCTCTTGGAACTTATATTTGACCTGAGTTTTCATGGTTCTCATACCATACCAATGATGGCCTGGCTTCCCACCCAGAGGGCCTGGGTTCAAATCCCGATGGTGTTGAATATTTTTCAGAGGTATCTCGATCCCTACTTGAGGTACTTTGTGGAGGGCACTTTGAGTGAGTACGCCATCCGTCGGATGGGATGTTAAGCTGCGGACCCCTTGGCGCCTTTCGTAAAGAGTAGGCTAATGCCGACACCGGATTTCTCTCCACCCTTCATCCTTTCTTGTCCATCCCCTATGGTTCAAATACCCTCAGCTGTCGGTTGCCTCCCCTAAATACTACTACTACAACCAATGATGGCATGCTTCTATATCCAAAATTTAGTTTCCTATTACATGGTATTGTTACTTTTCTCCGGTGTTTATTAGTAATAAGATAATTGTAATTGCTCATAAGAGAGCAGATGCTTTTCAGTTAATTAATGCCCACATCAAACTTATTAAGAGATAATGAAAAAAGTTCATAATATATTTTTATGTAGAATTTTATCAGCTTTCACACAGTTTCATTTATGATTTCCTAAGTGCAATATTAAATGAGTGGATTGCTACTGTTTATACAATTAATTCTGATTTCCTTCATTACTGACTCCATTTAGATTAAATTGAAAAGGTATTACAAAATTATTTCTTGTACTCACATGACATAGCTGTTGCATGCTTTCACTGTCATATTTCTGGATTCATTATTTGATATGTAGTTCACAATGACATTCATCGGTTTCATGGTAGTTATACCATCATACGGTTTGGGAGTGGGGATACAATTTGACAGAATTTGATTCAACCTCGAAGTTTTTAACCAGGCGAGTTGAATGGGGTTGCAGTGTGCATGCATGCACACTTGTTGTGCTGGAGGATGGTGGTGGGATGGGGTGACCTTGTGCTTGTTTTCCCACTACTTGTACACATACTAAAGTTCTATGGTTGTGGCTAGTGACTAGCAGTAATGAGGTTTAAGGGTACTTTTTGATAATCAGCACTACTAGCTCTTTCCTTTACAGGTACTCATTAATTTTTGAAAAGGAACTAGTCATTCATGCTTCTCTTGTTATTTTTATTACAGAGTTCACACATCATGTTGCAGAGACGTCACAAGTATCAAGGGGCACAAATATATTTTTTTTTTTGATAAATCAAAAACAACTTAACTGCGTGAAACCTCAAAGGTTGTCAAGCAAGCATCTTAAACAGACCTAGTTAAGCCATAAATTCAGTTACATTACCTATATCCAGGGCGAGGTTATTTGCTGATTCAAGTGTATGGGAAGGAATTGAGTAATGGGTGGTCTACTGAAGCAAGTTCCAAATTTTTCATAGTAGATTAAAATCAAGTTTAAGTAACTCAGTGGGTTAACATTGACTATTTCATTCCTTTTTGAAAATTTACATATTTTACTTTTTTTTGCCATTGAATTTTTGTTTTCCTGCTCTATTCTTTCTGGTTAATTAATTGCTACACCAGACTTGTTTTTGCTGGTGTTCCACATTTAAGTAGGGACTATTGAAGGCTTTTTACAGATTGATTACCAATGTAACTTCTACAGAGGATGGTGCAATTTTGCCAAACTTTGAGTTATGACATATTTACACCACTTTTTAAACAATCGATAAAAGTTTTCCAATTTCTCTTCAGTAATTCAAATCTCAATTCTCTGGTTGCATTGTGTAATTTGCAATAGGTTGGTAATGGTTTATTATGCCTACATTTATCCTACTCGAGGAAATGTAAGTTACTCTCACTTTCACTCAAAAGATAAAATATTGAAACGAACTTCATAACTGTGTTTATGATATGCAATTTTTTCCCATGTACTTTTTAATCTTTTGGAATGTAGGCCAGAGAGCCTTATTTGTAATCCATAGTATTTCAGTGGTAAAACTTATTATCAGACACTTTTGTCAATACATGTATTTTGAAATGCAACATACCGCATTTATTAAGATTAATTTATGAATATTCCTTGAAAACACCCAAAAGAATTTGACATGCATGATCACTACTATTTTTTAAGCATTTCATTTAAATTGTTTACAAATTAATGACAAAATGAGCAACAATCTGTAAGTCACTGGTTCGAAAAATTATTAAATTTTCATTGTTTGAATAATTTAAGTTTTCACTATGCATTTCTGCTTTCATTTATTTTGACAGATGCGAGACTCTTTGAAACAGAACAATAGATATTAGAGTATCTATACAAGTAACCTGTGACTATAATTTCTCATTAGTTAAGCACATACCGTCGAAACATCTATTTATATCCAACTCTAGTTATTCTATTCCAACCCATGTAACTAAAGCTAAGTACATCTACAGGTAAACCCATTCATTAGTGTCTCCATAGAGGAAATAGTACAACTATATATTGATATACCTAAAAGGTATCAACACACCCATACATTACTCAGCCAATGGAAGATTCAAGATAGCCGTAGATGGGTGTAGTTAAAGATCAATTGTCACACTCATTTATGGGGGTACCTGAAACTTGTAAGTAATGAGTGGTTACCGTTTGGCCATCTGACATACTGGGAACTTCAGTCTAGAATCAAGATGGAGGATACTAATACCCTCACTTGATAAATTAAAAATTTTGCTGCCATTATATATTGTTCCCTCACTAATTATTATTCATCTTACTTGAACACCACTGGTCACTGTCTGTAGAAAATAGGTTTATTGTTAATATTTTCATTTAATACAAATGGTTTTTCAATATTCTATTAATATTTGTTTCTCAGTGCGCAATCCAAACATATACTGATATTTGTATTTGAATCACAAATTCACAATAGTAGATATATTCAAACTTTGTCATTCAAGCTAATTGAATGTTAGCAAACACTTGGTAATGGTAGTCAGGGGGAGAGCTCGAGAATGTATGCTTTAATTTTTTACTGTTTCTTTAAGATTTATGTCAAACTATCTCCCAAAAATTTTACCTACATTTGTATTTCCTGGAGAAAGTCACTTCAGGTGCAGTGGAGGGTTTTGTTCTGGATCTTAATATTCTTTTACCATTACCTACTAATTTAACCCAAAAAAGTGTTATCTAGTGACTTATCAGTATTGAATGGCAACAGAAATACGTCAATGTGTCAGCTCCCATCACTTGAGAGCCCTTAAGGGCAATCAGTGCCATATACATAATTTATCAAACCCCTTAATGAATGTGTAATTGTAACTTCCTAAAACTCATAAAGTTTTACCACCTCATGTGCCAACTTCTCTAACAAGAATGACATTAAAACTGCAATTTCAGTTCATAAGCCTGATCAACTTAAGTCCAGTTCTCTTTTTAGGTTTTACCAGCAAGTCAGAATCAATTTCCTTAAACATCCAAGATATTCTAAAATTGAGGACTTGATAATTTCATATCCTCCATTTTATTCAACGTGCTAATTACTGTATTTCGGCGAATGTTACCCAAAACTCACTTAAGATACCAATTTTCTGGATGTCTCTGCACAGGCTTCAGATATTTTTAAGGCATAAAAAAGGACTAAAGATTCTTGCAGGAAAAACATCCTTGATCACCTTGCCAGCCCTTAATTGAACCTAACAAGCCTCTGCTCCAACCACATATGTACAATATTATGCGTACAAATGCACTAATCTGGGAAAAAGTAACTCACCTCCAAAAATTGTACTATCAATGATTACTTAACTCTAAGAGAAAATAACTGGCACTTATTTTGAATTAATCAGAAAAAGACTGCCAATGGAACAAATGTGATGAAAGATGAGACTTTCTAATATACTTCCTCAGTCTATTAAAGACTAGCAGTATCACATCCCTGATATGCAACTTGAAAAGATTCCTGGAACAAATTATTAATTTGCATCATAATGATATTATAATGCAGGAATCGTATATTTTATCTACTTCATATGTACCTGTATGCATTTATATTTTCATAAACCTATCTTATTCTACACATTCAATAGTTATTCATTCACTTGATACTTGATGAATTACTGGATGAATAACTAATTATACTTTTTAAACTCAGCTTCCCTCTCCCAATGCTGATGTAATTTTCAAAATCCACTAAGGTTTTATGGCCTTTAATGATACTTCTAATGAACATTGCCATTCCCTCTCTAACATCCCATGAGTGTAGATTACAATGCAATTATAAAGGCCACACAAAGAGTTTCTCAGCATCTAACTTGGCCAGTTATCACTTAATACAAAAGATCAGGCAAGGCTCTACAAAAAATCTTTCATACAGACGATCACTGACCTTAAGCAAGGAAGCCATTGCTCTTAAAAGACTATTCAGTTGGAATAAATTATTAGAATAATGCTTTCAAAATATTTATTTACATTATTATGCATTATCTTCACTTATCTAGTCACTTTCAAATTAACATTTGGCTTTTATTTACTCAAGACTTATCCTATATTGGTTTAAGTCTTAAATATTGGAGCAAAAAATTGTACTCCGTGCTATTACATTAATAAGTAATCAGATCAATATATTCTACCATTAGCATATCGGTATCAAATGAATTATTGAAAAATGCAAGAACTGCCATTTCTTTTTTCTCAATTATTGCAACACCAATGAAGTTTCAGTCTCCAATAATTTCAAAACCAATGAGATATTTAGATGCCATTTTTTTAATGACATGCAAATTCCTGGTTAGGATGCTGGGGAAATAATGAAATATTATTTGCTACACAAAATTAAACAGGTTTGATAGGCAAGGTTAAAGCTCACCAAATAATAAGCCCTAGGAAGGTATGTGTGAAATTTACAGTAACAGGTTGTGAAGGCGCCTGTTCCTTTCTCCTGCCAATTGCCACCTGTGGTTTCCCAGGAAGATCTGGTGCCCAAAATACCTAAGCACAGTTTTGGTGAATTTGAGGGTGTCCAGGGAATATAAACCTGGGTTCTCTGGTCAGTAACCTAGTGCTCTATCCACTGGACTCCCATGCCTCTCCAATACCACCATGTGAAGGTAAAAATAACACAGATTTTCATGTGACTTAGACCAATTTATTTAATTCTTTATATCAACATTCATTCTCATTTTCCATGTGTGAAAAAGATGTCATACTTGGCTCATAAAACCTTCATGAAGGAGACTGCCTATCACTATAACATGCACAACATAATTAAGAGTGCATTTAGAACACAAAATAAAATGTCTTACCTAAGATGCAAAGTTTAAAAAGTTTGGAACTTTTAAAGTACAAACAATTCAATATTAATAGTATGAATATTATAAGAATTTCATATTCATGATTTTTTCTTTATTACATTTGTGGAAAACATTATTGACCAGCTTTTGGTCTAACAACTATGAGAGTTGACCATGATACATAGATAACATACCAGGAAGCATATGAAAGTAAAACAGCCTTAGTTCATCAGGTCCCTCTTAAAAATGTTGAAATGGCTTAACATTCTAAAGTTACAAGAATTACCAAACCAAATATGGAAGTAAATGGCATGATAATATTGAAGGTTGATGATACTGTCCAATCTAATTAACTATGACATTAATATCAACAACAAAAGAATACAACATGAATAAGTGCCTGCCCATTTCCCTTCAATTTTGTCTAATCAAGTACAATATATCAGGGAAAAATGGCTAAGCCATTCACACAGAAGAACAGCAACCCTTAATCTGCCAAAAATCTATTGCCCAAAATAGTGTTGAGAATATGAAATGAGAAGCAAGAGTGTAGAGCGTCTTCTGGTGAGTCAAACAGTTGCAACTATTCACCTCAATGAAACTGATACAAAAAAAAACCATGAAAGTGGATCTCATGACCAGATCACTATTGCAGGCAAAAATATTTCCCAATACACTAAAAACAGTGAAATATTACCAGTGGGCAATAAAATACACATTTCTTCAAGCAATAAGTGTAATTCCTGTAACAGATATAAATGTAACTATTCTTCACATGCACATAAACCCTGTAATAGCTGAAACATTTTTTTAATTTTAAATTCGGATGAATGTGTGTCCCAACTTCATTATTTTAAACAAACGTTTCACAAGGGTAAACCATTGTTTGGTCATGGTGAGCTCAAAGTAAAAATCACTGTCTCAAGAGCATTCACACCTAATAGAGAATAAAACTAGCCAACATGAAAATAATATTCCTGAAAACGAATTACTCATGGGAAGATTATAATGTAATTGAGACAGTAAGCCCCCTACAATGTTTTTCTGTGTGTCTAAATGAATGGGAGAGGTAGAATGTGCCAGTTAACTAATGATCTTTGTACGGTGATTTTAAAAATTTTATTTATTCCTCATAAAAAATAAAAAAATGATAAATAACATTAGTGACTTAAGTTATGTAAAGATTACTCTCCTCTATTATCAAATAATAAGCAACTGGAATAATTTCTACTGAGAAAAGGTCTATGCAAATACCTCGTAACATAAATGTTACAGACTAATGTAAATATGAACCTCTATAGCTTGAAATTTGAGGGAGGGAATCTCAAGGAATAAAAATATGGCATGAATATTAACTGGGATTAACTAGGTTTGAGCTAAAATCATTCAAGTCTTAGAGGTTCAACTGCATTTCATCATTTGTTGGCAGAGAAGTACAGGTTGGAAGGTGAATTCCCTTCTTACCTAGTTTGTGAATAATTTTCAAATTAAATTTATCCAACAAAAACGATTCGTATTAGCCATAGACTGTAATTTCTCAATAAGTAGGCTCACTATGCAGGATTTAAAAAAAATGTTTCCTCATGATAGGTACTAAACTCTACTGTCAAGTCAATTCTCAAACAGAATTCCAATGCCATTTCAAATAATTAAAAAAAATTATCATATAAAAACTTGGTCAAAACTTTTGAAGTAATTTGACCAAATTTCTGCAAAACAGCAAAAATACATTCAACAGGTAATATGCCAAATAATGCTCTTAAAGACTAGAACACATATTTGTGCTCACTGAAAATAAGATATTTGTACTATCATATTGATTTAATCAACATTTTAACCATATTTTTTCTGTTCCATGGGGGATGGAGAAGTCTAAAAATGGGGGAAACTATGTACAATGTTACATAACTTTTACTTCAGTTGTCAGTCAACAGCTTTGTCAGCATAAGTCAGTTTAACATTTAAAGCAGAGAAAAACTCAAGCAAAGAATTATTAACCAAACACTCAATGTATATTATAAAAATAGAGAAAATATTCATTCAATACGCAAAGCACTTCATACAATAAGAACAATACATTTGTGCTTGACTTTAATACAGAGCATCAACCTTAAAATGAGTAGTGTACGCTTTACAAAAAATATACAGAATGGATAACATCCTTCACCCAAGATAAAATAACTAGCTGCACATATATTAGACAAATGCAGATTGAAAATTAAAAATGAGCTTACATTGGACAGAAACAATAAAAGAAATGTGACTTCACAGCAGTCACTTCTTCAGACAGACAGATTTATAATTTATGATCACCGAGGCGTGCTCTCATATGCAACACTGCATGCTGCCAATTGTAGTGAAGTTTCTTAGAGATAGCTTCTTTGTGATGTGCTGGACTAAGAAAAATGAAGAAAAATTTCTTGTCTATCTGCTTCATCCATAACAAAACCAAAAGATTTCACTGAAATGTCACACAGACGCACAATTTATATTTTTCAGTAAAAATCAGTGTGGCTTTCAAATTTTTTAAGTACAAATTGAAAGCATTAACTAACAACCACCATATATTCTGATGCAATTATTTTATTGCCTCACATTTTTTTAGCCAAGTAGCCAGAACAATAAATAAAAGTTTTAATGCAGGGATGTTTGAGATTGAAAAAATGAAACATCAGTTCCACTACAGAAATAAAGAGCTGAAAATGGAGACAGGTGCAGAAAGGGAGTCATGCCACTAGAATGAATTTTTAATGTAACATGCATTAACATTGAAAATAGAAGAGGGTATGTACTGTGGTAGAAGTAGTCACAAGTATGACTCCATGAAGCTATGTCAACCGACAAGTCTCATGCCCAATGTAAAATGATTGTTATACATTGTTCATTGAAATAATAACACAATAAATAACGTAAATAAACTACCACTTATCTAGGGTGTGGCACATTCAGCTGCCTACATGATCAAAATTTGGAAATTCTGTAATTACAGATCATTAGTGCTGGCACAAATGAAGAAGAGTATGACATTGCTACTTGTGCTCCTGTCATTAAAATTTTGATTGACTGAATTGATATAATTTTAAAATGTCAAATGCAAAGCTAATGAGCAAATAAATATAAAATGCAAAAGAAAGTTAAAATGGTAAATGCAGAAAATTCTCATTTAATAGCAATAACAGGCATCAGAATATCTGCAATGCAAAGAAATACTTCTTTACAGTGGTCAAGCATGTATCCCTTGCTAACTGCCCGGGAGGGGACAAGCAATAAAACAAGATTAATGTGAAAGATAAGTCAATACATAAGTGGACAGGAAAAAGTAGTAGTGTACATTTTAAATGATGTTAAAACAATTGGCATTGCTCAATTTTAAAAGGGAGCAGGCACATATTAGTTGAGAGATTATTTTACATCTTTTAGAGACCAAATGGAATAATGAGCAGGCAACAATGTGAGTTTAAGCGCCTAAAAATGACAATTATATTGAGATGTGAAGGTCAAGAGAGAAAGAATGTAGCATAAATGATGAACCTGAATAATTAGAAAATTCAGTGTCAAGTGCAAAGAATTTTACAACTGACGGTTAATCCAACCATTTAAAGAATGTACAAGGTGAAATAACTTTTATTGGCAGTGACATCAATCATACAGAAAATGCACTATGGTTGAAATTTTGAGAAAATTACTGAATAAGAGGTACAGTGAATTTATTGATGTGTCTAAGCTCTCAGAGCAATTTCAGTTTTGAAAAAGGAGAAAGCATAACTGATTTAATAATTCAACTGGACTTTATAAAAAGGCACTGTTTAAATACAGTGAAACCTCGAATTTATGTTTCCAAGGTGACCAGAGGAATTATGTGGGACACTTGAGGTAAGGAGGTTAAAAATGTACTTGAAAGGTATCTTGATACTTACAAATATCACAAGGTTATAGGAAATGTATAAAAACACTAGCAACTTCTTTGTATAAGCAAGGTATTAAATGTCAATAAAAAGCCCTAGAACTGAAAAACAAGTCCTCACATAGAAATAATGTTACTGTATTCAGTTATGTAAATAGGAATGCCATTAGCTCATTTTTAAGGGTTCTTCACCTTGGTAATATATTTGTCCATCTATTGATAGTGGTCAACCCTTTAAAGGCCACAGGGAAAGAATGACAATGTGTTAATTTTTCATTGTCATCTTCACAACCACATTTCTGTGAGGATTTTAGAGATCATGCGATAACGAACCACTCTTTTTGAGTCTGATGAAATAGCCACATAATATGAAAATCAAAGTCCCTACACAATCCTTTATACAAGCCAGCAAGCTCCTTTGTATTGCAATAAGATTTGAAATGTGAGCATATATTCTTCAACTTTCTAGCAGGGTCTTCACATTCACAGCAACTTGTGGCAGAATTTGCAGCTTCTGCTCAATTTTCAATGTTTATATTTCTATTTTTACCTATTCAAAGCAACATACATCAGTATTAAAATAAAATATGACACTATGGTCAGTCAGATAAGCCTCACAAGTAAATAACTTCCCTGATGATTACTTCACAAATTGATTACTACATCTTCATAACAAATTATAAATCAAAAACTAATTTTTATGCACCAAATAAAACACTAAAAACCATGGTTATGGATGGAACTTGGTTAAATTACAATAAAAATTGGGAAGCTCCTATTAACTCCAGGAAACAATGAGATTTATGCAAAGTTCTTACTGGAGGTATTCATCCAGATGAACAGTCTGGTCTGCAAAAAACCCAACGTAAAGTCTAGGATTACGTATATTTGGAGTAGGTAAATTCGAGGTTTCAGTGTTATCTCTTTTTCACTACTCATTCTAAGTTTAGAATGTCTTTTTTATTTAAGAAGCAAATCTATTATATTCATTGAAAAACACAAGCATAGGACCAAATGTATTTTCTGCTGTAAACACTGCAGCTGGAGTTACACTTTCAGCATCTTTGACCATTCAAAACCATTGATTCTCTCAAATTGAATAACATTCACAACAAAACAATAGTATCATTGAGACAAGGTGGTCAAGAAAAACGTATTAAATGCTGACATAATTAAAGTGCTTAGCTCAAACAAAATATTTCTGAAGTATTTTACATTGCATGGATTTAGGATTAACAGTTACTGTTTCACTGATGTTGCTGACAAAAGCAGAGTTGTAAATTCCAATTCAAAACAGCATCTGTTGAGTGCAATTTCAACATTTTTTTCTTATTTCTGAGGTGTTAAACAAGTAAAAAAGCAACAATCCAGTTTGAAGAAGTAAGAGCAAATGACCACATTTCTCAGCTCTCTTTAAAAACTATTGGTTTAAAAAACTAATTCATTGCACCCTGACAAGGATTTTCATATTACGTTGGTTTCTATTGGGAAGGGCATATTAGGCTACAGCAAGAATGGAAGAGGCTTCCCCCTAAGTGAAACTTTCCATTAGCTCACAGCCCATTATTCAGTGTGTGCACAGCTTTTAAGACATCCTTCATAGCTGCAAAACACTCAAACAACTACACTATCTCAAACACAAATGCATTCAATCAACAATCACCAGAACTTCTCACCAATAGGAAATAAGATCAGCCAGATAAAAACATGCCAGCATTTAATTCCATAACAGCTGTTCACATTTGTGGCCAGTAGAAAAAACTTAGATATTTTATTAATTTACAGGGACAATATCTTTTGGGCTAGTTTTGTACTTCGTTTAACTATTCTTGATTACAATGGCAAAATATACACCTACATGGCAATGCTATGCATACGCATAATATTAACATGCTAAAATAGTGGGTGTTCTTATACAACCTCCTATACTGTTCAAGTGCCTTTTCACCCTGATCTTGGTTATCAGAAATAAGCATTAAATGTCTTTTCTATGCAGCACATAATATAAATTCAATCTAAGAAATCTGTTTCTTCCACATTTCATTCATATCTATTAGCATTTTTACAACAAAATAAACATCAGAACAGGCCAAATATGTTCTTAATTCACTTGATACCATACATTTGCACATATTCATGGAGCACTCTGACAAATGTCTCATAAAATTTTTCTTCAAATAAATCCACATCTACACAAACAAAATTACAGGCAAATTGGTATAAATAATTTTAAATAGGCATTTTATTGCTCCATATTTAAAAATGGTTTATTTAAGTTATCATGATTTCAAAATATCTTGCATAATGCAAGAAAAACAGTTCTTGATTCAATTTTCTATCAGAAATTACTCAATGAACCACCCTTACTCATTAGAAAACATGTCATAGTTTGTCAGGGTATATCAGGTACTTCTTGGAGGACAAAGGTTTTTTTTAAGATGGACAGGAAGGCTTAATCTCAAAAGTGAAGTTCATTTAATTTATACACAGATTCAACACCAGGTGTCCCTGCAAGAATGCTCCCTGAAAGCATTAGCAGGGATACACTGAGGCAAGCCAAACTGCCCCATCACAAAGACTTATTCTTGCAAAGCAAAGTGTGTACTTTGTTCACAGCCCATTATGATAATGAGCAATTGCCAGGCAGAAAAGGGAATGAACATCCTTATCTAAAATTTTTGTATTTATCATGATGTAATGAATTGGCAGTGAAATCAGGCTCTATACATCCATGACAACTAAACAAATAATATCTTCTAAGCTAAAAACCTTTTTCCAGCTAACGAAGAGGGTGAAACAATCACATGCTTTGATAAACATATATGGCCTTGAGGTTAGATTTGAAGACAGGTTACTGTAAGCATTTTGTGAATGTGTCTATATGTATGTAGACATACATACAAAAATACACAGAAAAACACACATGCATCTCATCAGGTTTACACTTCATACTGGAGAAAGCCCTGTATGGACACTAATCCATGTCTACAAATCAACTTCTGTATCCAATGCTTGAAAAATGAAATTATATCTTTATAGATTAAAAAAATACATTGCAATGAAAAGTTTAAGGTTTCCCAGGTGACACAGTAAATAGTGAGTCCTATCATTGAATATATTCATTTGAACAATAATGACATTGCCTTCCCAAGTGTTGAATTTCAACTAAAAATGGAGTTTAAAGAATAAACTGAAATATCAGTTAAAAACTCAAGAATTTTAAAACCAGGAATTCAGCAAACAGTGGCTTAATCTGTTTCCCTGGCTTTTCAATTGGAGATGAAAAAAATGGACAAAAATCAATTGGGAAGTACAGGCACTTACCAAAGCTTACATACCAAAACTTTCTTTTAGAGGAATTCAAAATCCAATAATTAATGCTTCTATAGCAAGTTTGACTGATACTGCTAGTGGTATTCACTATGAAATTAAAAATACCAGATGATACCAAACTTGCTTACAAGATAAATTTTTTTCTCACTCCTTTCTCTCATATTTTCCTTGCTACAGCAATGACTATATTATTTTTTTAAGAATATTTCCTACCATCAAATGAAAACAATAAAGTGAACAAATATTTGTGAATAAGATATAAAAGCAATAAAGATATCTTGCTAATTTTTATGGAAAGAAATATGAGACTCAGAGCAAGAACTATTCCAATTACCATGGGATCAAAGATTTACCAATTTTTCTATCTCTGACCTTTTGTCCATTGGTCCTAATGTTAGGAGTCAATATACACTTGTAGCACCATAACTATCTTATACCCGTTTCTCAATCTCCCCTCTTCCCTCCTCCTCCTCTCCTCCCTCCCGCTCTCTCTCTCTCCCCTTCCTTCTCTCTCCATCTCCCTCCCTCCCCCTATCCGATTCCTCAGCTATGCCAACCTCCCATCAAAGCACTTGAGATCAGGAAATGATTTAAGTTTATTTCAGTTTGTCAGATAACTGCTCAATTCACTATTAACACATCAAAATCTTTTACCTGACAACAGCCTCTCCAAATGGAGATTATTAATATCATACAACCTGCACTTTTGAAGTAAATAAATGTCTAGTGCTGAACAAAATGCAGCACCAATAGTTTGTACTTTCGAAATCGAGAAAAAATAAACTGCCATTGATAAAGTAGCTTTCTACCATGGCAAATAAAAGATTGAAGACCGTAAAAATGAGGCACTGAACTGCCAAAGAAAGCTAGTTCAAGAATGGCCAATCAATCTAGAAAGCCAGGATGGAGAACCACTTCATTATTTTCACTGGATTGACAACTAGTAGGCTTTTCACAATTATTCAAGATGCATGTCTTACCTATAAATCAATTGGCAAAAAATGAACAGATGGATCTCTAACTCAATCAACAAATAATGATATCAAATATATTTTTGAAACCAGTTACTACTCAACACAAAGCAAGCTTTTAAGCTATCCTTTTAAGTGATAGGAATAGCATCACTGCCCAGCACAAATATCACCTATCACCTTGTGTTAGCCTTCACTGGAAGCTCCTTGTCTAGCAGATGAAATTATCAGCAAGATGAATCACTACATCCTCACTCTGAAAGAGGCTCCGTCTTAATGACTGTGTTGACTGGGGAGGGAAGGGACTCGTGAGGACTGGGTGATGACTGAGTTTGTGGACAGGCTGAACCAGGTGCCGATGGTGGTAAAGCTGCAGAGATGGGAGCGGACAATGATGCTAACTTCTCTCGTAATGACTCTAGACGACTCTCCAATACAGCTATTTCTTCTTGGATCGATTCCGCATTTTCCTGGAAATAGTTATCAAAATATTACATAATCAAATGGTTTTCATTGATACTATTCATTTACTACCGTGGCATGCCCAATATCTGTACTTGCAGGTCAAAGCCCTTTGGGAGGGAGCATAACCATTCCAAATTGACGATTCAGACATACTTAAAAACATGTGGCTAACTTGGATCCCAAGAATTACTGCTTAATTAGTATTCACTAATTTAATAGCAGTTCTTTGCCGGATATGTTAAAATGTCATTTAAGGTGGAAAGGATACATTTAGAGGAATTTTAAAAATTTTGTCTTGTTCCTCAGGATGAAATTTGAAAAGGGTGAGCCTGATAACATTGAAATAGAATGGATAATTTTAGCAGAACTTTATGCAGAGGCCCAAAACATTTTATAATAAAATGAATTTATGATACTGAAAATTCTCTTGGGCAGCAAAGTAAGATTTAGGTTAACTGGCATATAGATAGGAGGAATGCGAGGAATACAATTTCATCACACCAACTTCTTGTCCTTTTTGGGGAAGTTGACTATTCAGGTAATAAATGTAAATAAAACTCTACCACTCTTTATGTTTCCACATATCTTTGGGACTGGCCCTTAGCACATGCCCAGAGCTGATCAGGTGGCTCCCGCCTGCTGTAAGAGGTGAATGAGGGCACTTCTATGAGCAATAGCTCCAATGCAATATTGCCATGTGCTCTCTATTTAGGATGTATGGTGAACAAGTCTGCCAACCAATTAAATTCTAGGCCCATAGGCAAAGTGCCCGCATCACTGGTTCAAAGTCTTGGTCACATACATATAACTATTCAAAATAATCACTTCTTGCCATTCTTCTCTCAATCAACTTTGGTCATTCCTGCATCTTTAGCCATAATGGAGATATTGATTATGGCACTGGTTCATTCTGTCATTGTGAAAACTACTACTGGCCTCACTCAACACCAAATGCTGTTCATGCAATCAGCTGTGATGTTCTCCCAGGCATACAGGCCTGTACTGTAGGTTTATGAAGGCTGCTGTTAGTTATTAAGTGTTATAAGACTTCCAAAATGAAAAGATGGATTCTTTCCTATCACCAACAACTAATTCAATGACCTGTTGAATAATTTGTTTCAAATTTATTGCATGTTTACAGATTTACTGTTTACGAACTGTTCAGAATACACCACAGAATAATGTAGCCACTTCTTCACCTGCACGTAACAATTCACCAACCACAGTAGCACTGCTAATACTGAATCACTCTTTCAAATTCTGGTACCAATTATAACTGGCATTGGATGATTTAGGGCATTCATTACCTTTGTCTTTCTTGTAAGTCTCTCATTTCAATTTTAAGCTTTTGTGCAATGACTGCTTGTGCGAGATGCATATCATTTGAATGTCTGAAGTCAATCCATGAAATAAGTAGTTTCTCTACTTTTCCTGATAACAATCTACACAAGGTGGTCAGTTTTTTGGCCAACATTGTCGTTGCAGATGTGAAGGAACTTCTTATTTTTTCCTCATTTAAAATAACGGGATGGCCTTCAACTTCTTAATAACATGCACTGTTGATGTTGTGAAGCTACATTTACGTGCCATGCCATTAAATGACGACCTCCATTTCCACTCCCATCATCCATGGCATTGTGACGCATGGTCAAGCAGCAAGCTCTGAGTCAAAGGCAGCAGAGAGCTTCATCGGCAACTTCAAAAAGCTCATAGATTCTGAGAGGGTAACCTGCCATAACAGGTTTTAAATTGTGACCAGACAGTTCTTTTTGGGAAAAAGATGCCCAAGTGAACCAATACTCGAGTACATAACAGTAGAAGGGAATGCATTGCCAAACCACAAGGTAATGAAAGGCTGTCTCATGCTGCTATTTTGCACAAATGCGAGTAGCGATTTAAAATTAAACCTCTGCTTGTTTATAATTCAGGAAGTCCATGAGCCTTCAAGAAGTATTAAGTCCAAAAACCCATGCTAAATGCAATGTGGAGATCACTGGAAACTATTGCATCATACCATGCATATGAGGCAACACCGCAATAAGGAAGTGGTAGTGCATGCCAGAAATTTATTTAATGATTATTTTGAGTAGCATTTTTACAAAATATTGAAGCATTGGCAAAAACCAAATGTATCTAGACATGCCGATACTTATATGCCAAAACCAAATACTTCTGTTGTCCATGCATCATGAGCATGATATTTCAGGCGAGGAAACTAGATTCAAGTCTTCAACAAATTTGTCCTACAATACTAATTAGATTGTTTTTGATATGTTGGATGAGCTCATTCATGAGTATTCCTGTGCCAGAGCAGTAAGGAGATGGCCATTATGACTTTTCTTTTTTTGATGTCCTTAATATAGCAGTATACAATGCCTTTGTTATTAGGCCAAAAAATAATTATTTTTCTGAAGCTAGTTTGCTTTTTTTTGTACTTGGCAATTTAAATAGTCAATATTTTTGTCCCCCCCCCCAAATGGACTACAATCATGATTTCATGGAATGGCTTTTGTGTTTTGATGAACCCCAGAGCTGCGCTGGGGGCAGCAATGATAATTTCTCCTGGTAGGGTCACCCATGCTAGATAGGTCGAAGGTTACGATCCAGACGAATGGTACTCCGCCCAGTATCTGTTCCTTAGTGAGGCGGCAGCAAAGGAATCTGACCCCAGTGAGGTAGCCATTGGTATCTCATGGTACAATGGTATCACATTAAAAACACTATTGAGGAAGGCAACAGGAAACCACCTCCATTATTATTCCCATATTTATTATGGAAGTATTGAGAAAATGAATCCGGGGCAACTAAGGGACTCAGCCCAATCGGTCATGTGTTGTGCCTGGCAAGGGGAAGGCAAGGATTCCAAAGCCAACTGCCGCATCACAGAAGAATTAGTTCAAATAGGAACAGAATGTCAGGACAATGTTGAGAATGGAAAAATTAGAGAAATTAGATGGAAAGAAGAAATATAGCTTTCCTCCCAATCACCACTGAGGTCATTATCATTGATCACCGAGGTGCTTATCATATGTACTGTAAACTCCTCCATATTTGTCGCACCACCAATACCTTGGGAAAAAAAATATTTTCTCTTCTGTGACTTAGGATACATTTTTTTGTCACCTTCCCAATTCATCACTGTGTAGTATGTATTATAACTTTACAGCGGTGCTAGTCAGCAGTAACACTAATTTCACATCCAACAATCCAATGCTATGATGGAGGGTAGTATTGTTCAGTCATATCACAACCTTACCATTCAAATTCTTTATTTTCATGTTGGAATTGTTGGGCCAAGATTAATAAATGCCAGATGCCACCCAAGCTCTCTTCTTCTTAGCTTCCAACTCAATGCCTTTATGTTTCACAAACTGAGGTGTCTAATGACAAGGGTTTCAATGATTTCCCCATAATCATTCGTGACTCCTTTTCATTCAGAGCATTGCACCATGACATAACAGCAAATCTTTCTCCTTCTGCAGACACCATTCCTGAAGGCTGGAGATTTTCTACACCGATTGAAAGAATAGGCCACTCATGTAAAAAAATAATGAGAGGGATGAAACCTTACGGTATTGATGGCAATCCTGACAACCAGTCATCTGCATCATCCTCATAATGTTGCCTCCACTATAAACAGTATGAAAGGAAATATTTTAGAATTACCTAAAATAGTCCAACCACTCATTGGCTTGGCACACTCATTTCTTCCATCATCTGCCCTGCCCTCTTCTGCAACAACAGTCCATTCAATGTTAACACTTTGCCACATCCTTTGTAAGAATGGAAGAGGATGCATAATAACCGAAGTATATTCCAAAGAATATTGAAATCTTTGGAAAGAAATGTGAGCCGATGGCCAAAAACAGTGTTGCCATTGAAGGAGGGATTCCACCAAATATAGGGTAAATTTAAATTGCTAATATGGGAAATACATTGTTCCACGAAAAATTGGCTACCTGAAGAGGCAACTGCTAAATGGAGGGGGCCATTTAAACAGCATTCACTGCATTTTGTCTCCCTACCAAATTCTTGCTGCACTACTGCCATTATCTCCTCCCTAACAGCCTCAAAGAACTAGACTTGGCAAAATCTTTGAGTTACTGCCCACATAATTTGCCTTTGCTTTACTAGTGGCCATTGTGATTTAATGAATTAGAAGCTTGAACTAGGTAAAAATATAGCATATATAATACTATTTTTCATTTATAAATATATGGTTAGCTTATATTCATCATACGTAATTTAATTCACTTTAAGTCATCATAATCCTACTGCCAAATATTAGCTTCATGCATGAATGTTTTTCGAAAAAAATACCTTAGCACTCCTGCAAATAAATACATTCAGTTCATAATATCTATTTTTGCCACTATTTAATCACTGCATTAATTATTGCATATTTTCAGTCTTGCTGGACCAAAAAGTGGTGAATTTTATAATGATATAATACTATGATATAATAACAATTGGTAAGATTTATTTTGCTCCATCCATTTTCTCCTGGCTTATTAATTTTCATTTAAATTTCCTCACACATGTCTCAACTTCAATTTCAATGGGAGAAAGATTAGAACAATTTCATATCAGTTGCTCTGAAATGTTCCCAACTTCTGGGCATTAACATTACACAGGAACTGATACATAAATTTTTCATGTTGCACCATCACCTAATGCTTACTGTAGCAGAAGTCGCAAGAGCCAACATCTCCAAAGTAGAAAAATCCAAAAGCTAACCTCTATATGGCTAGTGAAATGCACACATTACCAGGGCAGTGGGTCCAGTTCCTTTCCCTGTCCCACCCATGGTTTCCCAGAAAGATCTGGTAAAAGAAAAATTATAGAGCTAGACTAAAGCTGAGATCAAGCAGAGGTATTATCTGGAATCAAACCCAGGCCCTCCAGTCATAATCTAGTCCTCTACACACAGGACTATCATGCTCCCTACGAAAAGGGTCCCAGATAAGGGGCCAAGTGGCACCCTGTGTTACAAGAAATGAGGACAAGAGAATACAAGACAATATCCTTAGAGACCAAGGAAAGCTTAAGTAAAATGGGATCTTTGATGAGATAAAAAACTTCTGACAATGCAGTAGCATTTATGTACTGAATTTCACCATCATATTTTACCACATAGTAATAAGTAATCCTTTATAAGGAGACATGTAATGTGTCAGTGCCCTGGGAAGAGATCTGTAGTGTGATGCCTCCATGTAGTTGTTTATAAATAAAGTTTCACTGAGGTAAGTGTTTATTTCTGTTCCATTCCGAGAACTTTTCAAATCACCCTCATATCTTCAAGTCAAAGAGGATGCAGCAGCATAACTTCCTATTTTGAAATGAGTACCAATCAGGCTGTTGAGGTTGTAGCTAGGTAAGAGAGGTCTCATTCAACAGCCGGGATTGTCAAGTTTTCCCCCCACGGTCAGTTGCCATCATGCGTTGGAACAGTGAGGAGCGTGTGTTTGCCATTATGGCATACTTTTCGAATGGATGTTCTGTAATTGCAACCCAACGGGCCTTCCTAAATCCCTTCAATGTAGCCCCGTTGTGCCCTGTCCTGGACTGGAAATCATTGTTACATGGGTCACTACGTTCAGATAAACCATGAGTGGGACAAGACAAAGATCTGGAGTCCCTCGCCCCATTAGATCAAAGATAATTGAGGCAGTGAGAGCCACCATCTTGCAATCCCCACAGCTTTCTGCGCACAAACATGCATCAGCCCTTGGACTTTCTGATCGTTCAGTGAGGCTAATTCTTCGTGATGACCTTCATTACCATCCTTACAAGTTGGCGATTGTGCCGGAACTCTCCGAACATGACTTCAATTCTCGGAGGAATGAATGTGAGGCTCTTCTTGAAAACTTTCTTAAGGACGAAATTGTATTTTTCAGTGATGAAGCCCATTTTCATGTGAGTGGATGTGTCAACAAACAGAACATGGACTAATGGGCTGACACCAATCCCAGAGAATTGCATCAAATGCCTTGGCATTCAGCCTAAGTCACAGTGTGGTGTGCAATTTCCTCAGTCAGTAATGCTGGTCCCTGTTTTTTTGAAGAAAATGAGGTCACAGTGACAGTGAATTCAGACCAGTAGGTAAACATGTTGGAGGAATTTTTTTTCCATGACTTGATGAACTGGAATTAGGGGACATTTGGTCCTAACAGGACTGAGCAGTCTAACACTTCAAGGGCATCATTGGCCATATTGAGGGAACACTTCCTGTAGCACCTCATCTCAAGTAGGGGCAATTTGCAGTGGCCAGCCTGCTCTCATAATTTGGCCCCTGGCGATTTTTTTGGTGGGATTTTTTTTAAATCCCACATTTATGTCAACCATCCAAGGACCCTGCTAGACCTGAAGGACAACAACCAGGCAAAAATTGCCAACATACCCACTGTTATGCTGGTATGGGTAATGGCAAATACCAAAAATGGGCTTATTCAGTCTATGGACAATGGGATAGTGCATCACCTAACTGATTTCACTTTCAAAACTGTGCAAAACAAAACTTTAAATATGTACCCACATTAAAAAAATAATAAAAAGAATCTGTTTCATAAAATGGATTTTATTGCGTTTTGAATAATGAAGTTATGCTGCCACAACCTGTATATCATTTTTTTCGTTCTATTGCACATTATTTGATTTTATTTTGCATGCCATGTTTTTTTTTATTATCTCCTCATTACTTAGGAGGTGCATTGTGCATGTGTGTTAGCTTTTCATTCGATTTCCCTTGTTTATCCGACATCCCCTCGGAGTGGAGTAATGTCATGAATGTTCATTCATGTTCCATTTATTTAACTGCACCAAGATGTTCACTTGTTCATGAGAATAATGTTGACCAGTGACATCTTGGCTGCAGTCTCTCTCCGACCTCTGAATGAGCCATTTGCATGCATCAATATCTCAGTTTGCACTCATGCATCGTGAAATATACAACACTCAATGTTTTGGTAGTCACTGGCAAGTTCTAAAGAAAATTGGAATGTATTCACACCATCTTTGCTTAAAAACTTTTCCTAGTATCATTTCAGTAGCCAAATTAAGCCATTCAATACAAGTACATGAGCATTATGAACTGTGATATTTTGCATCAACTGTCCAATGGTCTTCCTGAAAGAAAGGTTCATAAGATTTTCGAATGGAATTTATAATTTTCAAACCCGCAAGACTAATCTTTCTTCTCCACAAGCTACACACTTGACTCACAAATGGTTAGAATACCATCTTTATTCAATTTTAATTGTCATTTTAAAGACAATATATTCAATCCAAAAATGAAATCAACCAAAACCTGTAGATGCTTGAATGTACCTCTCTGAAAACTTTAGACGCCATTTCCTTAGATGACATCACAACGCTGGAGTGGGTGATTTTTTCCCAGTGACGTCTCACCACCTGTAGGACCGCTTGCCCCACTTCACCTTCAGCTAACTCTTCGCCTAACACAGCCAATACTTCGGCAACTGGATCCTCAGGTTCATTACAGGTTTCGACATCGCCTAAAAATAAAAAAAATCATCATTTAATAATAAAAGATGCAACTAAAAACAAAAACGGCAAATGTGTTTGCAATACAACAGACTCCTGGAGTATAAACTCAGTTTTAAGGACCCTAATAACACCAGTACATTAATATTGAGCCTCAACTATTTCAACATTGTTGCACGAGGATGGAATGATTAAATTTTACATTCTTTTGAGAAGTAAGTACATTTTATTACATAACATCTTTATTATTTATTGCCACTGGCCTTTAATTATTACATACTCGAAGAAATTAGTAAAAGAAAGATAGTAATGACCAACATACTGACGATACGTGGAATTACTTCCTTGAGATCACGCACTCAGCAGTCAACAAGTTCATTCCCAGTAAATTTATAAAAGATAACACAGAAACTAGATGATACAACGCAGATGTTAGAAAGGCATTGAAACGTCAAAGGCTATAAAGAAGAAAGGGGAAGAAAACTCCAATGGCCGTAAGGATTAGTTGCCAATCTCTCGTCAGACCAATTGTTGTGTTGGTGTGACGGGAATCACGTCAGGGACCAACCACAACCTCTCGACCAGAATACCCTCTGTGGTGGTTTACGGGAGATTAATCCGCGTCAGGGACCAACACACAGCCACACGCACACTATCCTGCCTGAAATCCTTCACGAGGCTGTGAGACCCTGTTAAAGAATTTCAGATGGAGATGGAATCCTTCACGAGGCTGTAGAGTAGACCCCGTTAAAGATTCCAGGATATTCTCAAGCACACACTCTGTGGCGGTTTACGGGAGATTAATCCGCGTCAGGGACCAACACACAGCCACACGCACACTATCCTGTCTGAAATCCTTCACGAGGCTGTGAGACCCTGTTAAAGAATTTCAGATGGAGATGGAATCCTTCACGAGGCTGTAGAGTAGACCCCGTTAAAGATTCCAGGATATTCTCAAGCACACACTCTGTGGCGGTTTACGGGAGATTAATCCGCGTCAGGGACCAACACACAGCCACACGCACACTATCCTGTCTGAAATCCTTCACGAGGCTGTGAGACCCTGTTAAAGAATTTCAGATGGAGATGGAATCCTTCACGAGGCTGTAGAGTAGACCCCGTTAAAGATTCCAGGATATTCTCAAGCACACACTCTGTGGATGGCACAGACCAAACACACACACAAGCACTCGAGAAACGCACACACACTCAAAAGGGCCCAACTTCTGGGAGAATCTGGACACAGGTAAAAAGCAACTAGGAAGTGCGACTTTCAACCTTGTGTTGGAGGTGTTTTCCCTTCGGTTCGCTGAAGAGGGCCACTTTGTGGCCGAAACACGCGTGTTCGACGCACTTCCTAGTTGCTTTTTACCTGTGTCCAGATTCTCCCAGAAGTTGGGCCCTTTTGAGTGTGTGTGCGTTTCTCGAGTGCTTGTGTGTGTGTTTGGTCTGAGCCATCCACAGAGTGTGTGCTTGAGAATATCCTGGAATCTTTAACGGGGTCTACTCTACAGCCTCGTGAAGGATTCCATCTCCATCTGAAATTCTTTAACAGGGTCTCACAGCCTCGTGAAGGATTTCAGGCAGGATAGTGTGCGTGTGGCTGTGTGTTGGTCCCTGACGCGGATTAATCTCCCGTAAACCACCACAGAGGGTATTCTGGTCGAGAGGTTGTGGTTGGTCCCTGACGTGATTCCCGTCACACCAACACAACAATTGGTCTGACGAGAGATTGGCAACTAATCCTTACGGCCATTGGAGTTTTCTTCCCCTTTCTTCTTTATTGAGAGGCCGTAGAGCTCATTATTTCTTGCTATGTCAAAGGCTATGTTATGCCAAAACAAAAATATTAGGGATGATATCCCTAGCGACAAAAGAATGAGATCACTTATGATTTCAAGATATCTAGGGCAAATGCCAACAATGAATTTCAAAAAGCGCCCAGCGAATTCAAAAGGAAAAGGTTGGTGGAAAATTTGAAAGGGAATCCAAAAACATTTTGGTCATACATCTGAGATGATCAGGGAAATGCGAGGAAGTCAACAGTTAACTCACTCAAAAATGATAAAGGCGAAAGAGTAACCAGCAGTTTAGAAAAGGCTGACTTATTAAATTCCTTCTTTCAAATCGTCTTCACAAATATCTCACCGAATACTCCCAATAGCTTACCAAATCGTGCCAGTCAACTGATGCCCAAAATTGAAATCTCATATCATAGAAGGGAACATTTGCTGAAAAATATTAAGCCTGATAAATCCTCTAGGCCCAATGAAATGCCCGTTCATATATTTTAGGATCTAGCTTTGGATATTGTGCCGTATCTAAAAAAACAATTTTTAAGAAGTCACTGGTAGATCACAAAGTTCCTAGAGATTGAAAAACAGCCAACATAACACCAATATTCAAAAACAGAGACAAGGAAGAACCGAGTAATTACAGACCTATTTCCCTCACATCCATTTCATGTAAGGTTACGGAACATATAGTTGCTAGCTCAATCGTGAGGCACCTCTATAATCAGAAGTAATTAATGAAAAATGAGCACAGTTTCTGAAAAAGTAGATCCTGCGGGACACAACTTGTGCTTTTTGTTCATGATATTCTGATTTTGGGAGAGAGCAATGTTCCAGTGGATGCAGTTTTTCTTGCTTTTAGGAAAGCCTTCGCCAAAGTACCTCATAGTTAAATACTCAAAAAGCTAGAAGCATATGGCACACATAAAAATATCTGGGGTTGAATTAAAGACTTCATGAATGGTCGGGTTCAAAGATTAGTGATAGATGGAGTTAGCTCACATGCAGTAGAAGTTACTTCAGGTGCTCCCAAGGGAAGTATTATTGGACCTCTTTTATTCCTAATTTATGCTAACAACATTGACCCCATAGTCACTAGTAAGATACATTTATTTGCCAATGATGCAGTGTTTAACCATGATATTCATGATTCTGAGGACACACCAGCTTTGTCAGATGACCTTAATGCTATGCAACGCTGGTGCGACACTTGGCAATTGGAATTAAACTTAAAAAAATGCATAGTCAAAATATTTGGGAAAAGAGCAATTCCTTCCTGAATGCCTACTGCATTGGGAACACCAAAATGGAATGAGTAGATTCAATTGAATACCTAAGTGCTACCCTAACTCACATCTCTCCTGGGTGAAACACTTACAGAGAATGTGCGGACAAGCTAACAAAAATTAGAGTACTTGGTAAATATGATGAAAAGGTCAAAGAGAAATGTTATCCGTCATTGGCTAGGCCCCATTTAGAATATGCTGCAAGTATATAGGATCCCCATGAAGTTGGATTAATTGCCGAATTGGATCGCATACAGCATAGAAGAGCTAGATTTTTAAAACACTATTATTATAAATTTATTAGCGTATCCAAAATATTAGAGCAGCTAGGCAGGGAATCACTCATGGAGCAAAGGTTAAATTACAGATTAAAGCTCTTGAATAAATTGGAAGGAGGTCTCTTTAGCAGGGATGTTGAAAATATATTATTACCCCATCATACTATGGTAGGAGAGATCATGCTAGTAAAATTATAAAGATTAAGAGTAGAACAGATAGATTTAAGTTGGCATTTTTTCCACGAACAATAGGGGATCATAATGACATTGTTCGATTGAAGTAGGCTCATGTTCAGGGCAAAATATTCTTGTGTGCATTCACCCTCTGCCACACAACCTGGCGGTGGCCTGCAGGGTATATATAAATAAAAATAAAATAAATTTAAAAAAATTTAAAAGATTGCAGGAGATGTCACGACAATAACTTTTGATGGAGTAATCCGCTAATGCACATTACTATACAACAATTTCAGATTAAAAAATCAATCACCTTGACTGGTATCCAACAAAGCGTTTAAACCAGTTAAGCTACCAAGGTACTCTCTGGCACTTACAAATAGTAAGAGGACGCCTTGGTAGGCTAAAGCACTTCACTGGACATCAAGGGATCTGGGTTCTAATCCCAGTCAAGGCGAATCCTTTTTCAATTTGAAACTGTTGCATTGTATTACATTTTGGCCAAGATTTTTCTGATTTGTATTGGAAAACTGGTATCTGATCAGTAATCATAATGGAGTATATTAACTTCCTAAAAATGATTGGAAAGTCAAAAGAGAGCAGGCATTCGGTTCATCAAACTGCATATAAGTATCGAATAGAAAATACTTTCATATTTATATTTTTAAAATTTAACTTTTGCCATTACTATCAAAAATAGATACTGAGGTCACTCAATGCCTTCCATTTATTGTCATTAATCCATATATCAAACCAATATGTTATGCCAGTCAGCAGTACAAATCCAACAATTGCAACACACATTTTGAAGAAGTGAAGACTATATTTTTTTAATTAATTACTTCATGTACTTCCTTCCTTTAATTATCACTGATAACTTAAATTATATATTCCTATGAAAAGGAAAATTTGTTGGTGACCATCATTTAAACAATTTATGATAGACTACTTTCTACATAAATTCATTTTCTCGACATTCAAAGAAAGTATAGTAAACATAATTTATCAAACAAATGCATATACTGTTCAACATGAGAACCACTAAGTATTGACTGTGAAGTACATTTACACTCAATCATAGAATGTTTCATGACTGCACACTCACCTTCGTTCCTCTGCACCTCCTTCGCTAATAAGAATTCCGAAGCCACTCCTTCCTCAGGTAAACTTGAATCCTGCAAACAGATAGGAGACTGGCTGTATGTTGACAAGGGCCTTGTTTGTACAGGGGAGGAAGGATCACCTGATGCAGCAGCGCAAGGAGACTGATTCCCACCTGCTTCACTAACACTTTCATCTGCAATCACAGCCTTTTTGCCCACTTGTAACTAAAAGTAAAAGTAGTCATAATATGCATGCACCAATCCAAAGGGAACTAACAAAATATGAATAAAAGGCAGAAAAGTAACATTTCAACTAAAACATACTTTATCTCAAGAGAACTATCAAAAAGCATATCAAGGGGGCATCAGAGGAGGACCTTAAAAACAATGACATTTCATTTCAAAATTAATAAAAATGATGAGGCAAATTGTTGAGTGGCCAGCAAAAAAAAATATCTTTTGACGATATAAACACTTCAGCTGCATTAAAATGATATGGATGCAGAAATTTGACAACCAATGACTGGATATAAATAACTTGGACAGAAATTTAATCAACAATTCTAATGATTGATTAACTTTCCAAAAACATGTATTAATGCATACACACACAACAAAAAACTCCGTTGATTTTTCCCAGACAAATATTTCAAGAATTTTGGTTGTAACTACAACAGGAGGATGTGATAAAACATGCAATTTTTATATAAACATGAACTTGAGTTTTGGGTGCACTGTAGCAGAATAGCAGGGTGATTATGCCCAAAAAAAAGACTGCAATATTCTAGTCATGCTTTTTAAAGGCTGAATTTTCAAGATCCTTGACTAACTGCTCAACATATTTCGGAAGAACCATTTTAATTTCACCATTGTTCATCATGAATTACTAACATTACCTCAAATTATTATACAGCTAATTCCATGCTTGCAACATCCCCTACAAAACTTTCTTAATTTGAAATATCTGGACATTTAAGTGTTCATTAATGATAAAATATACTAAAGCCAACCCACAAGGCATATGATATTGATTGAATATTTAAATAAGCCTCAAAATTTATGACAATAAGATCAGTTCCTTAACACCTATAGAAAGTACACAGGTATTTGCAATAGAAATTTAATTCATAACATTTGAAGATATTCAATCTCAGATATTGAATTACTACCATATTAATATGGAATTGGGCCCATAGTGAAAGAGCAGTCATCAACTTTGCTCTTTTGGGAGGAGCTCTGGAACTTTTTCTTTTATTATTTAATAACTTTTAATAATTTTATTTGCGAGTAGCACATGGTGCTTAGGGGATTTGCATACCGCTTCATTTATCATGCCTTGCCCTGCACAAGTGTTCCCCCAAAAGCACAGTGGGGCAAAATCGGAACAAAATAATTCCTTCGTGTGAAACTAGATGAGACCAAAGGTGGAGTGCCACTCTGTGGTGGGTTTTCATATAGGCTCAGCCCGCACGCTGAACCAAGTCCTTAACAGCCACTCGGCCCACTTCCTGAGCCATCTCACACCGGGTTCCAGATTTCATAAAAAAGCATGCCAGCACTAAACTCTCAACTGTTGAGAACCTCACACATTGAACATTCAATAATTTCTCAAGACTATTACTTAGATAGAAAGGTTCAAAACAAAATACTGTATTTTTTCTCAATCAAAGACACTTTTCTTTGATATTCCAGATGGAAAAGCCACTTGGTTTGAAAAAATAATTCTCTGAATTAAGAGTTTTGGGCTGGAACACAATGGGCACACTTAAAGAGTTGGGGTTAACATAGCATTGTAATTAACAATAAACACCTAAAATACTACCTCTGTGACAAAAGACTTGGATATCACAACAACAGGAATCTCCAATGCCTTCACTTTTAGCATTAAGCTTTCTCAAGAATAATATTCTTACCAAATTCAACAATATAAAAAATAATTGAATTTCTTTCATAATACTAATTTCAGTTAAATATCCTCTCGGAATTATTAAACATATATACATTCAAAAACAAAAACCCACCAAGGTGAACACATTCATTCACATATATACAGATACAAGGAAAATGGAACACACACAAAAGATATATATATATATATATATATATATATATATATATATATATATATATTGGGAGAAGTATTGGATATATATACATATATATTTGTATATATAATTATATATATATTTATATATATAATTATATATATATTTATATATATATTATATATATATGTATATATAATAATTCCAAAATGTATGTACATACATATATACATACATTTATATCTTCTTTCCCTTGAGGAAGGTGGTTTGGTCGCCAAATATTCGGAATACACAAGAGTTTTATTTGTATGTATGTGTTTCTCTGTGTTTTTGTTCACTTGCGCTATCCTACTTCTCCTTTTAATTTGTACATATACGTATATATGTTTGTGTGTGTGTGTATGTAAATTTACATATATATATATATATATATATATATATATATATATATATATATGTATATGTATATGTATATGTATATGTATATATATATATACATGTATATATATATACACATGTATATGTATATATATATATATATATATATATATATATATATATATAAAAACACAGATGTAGATTTTTAGAATATAGAGACACAAAGAAAGGACACTCACAATTTGTTATTTTACGTTTCGACAGCACGGGTGTCGTCTTCAGAAACTTCTGAAGACGACAGCCGTGCTGTCGAAACGTAAAATAACAAATTGTGAGTGTCCTTTCTTTGTGTCTCTATATTCTAAAAATCTACATCTGTGTTTTTATATATTTGTGTGTCGCCAAAGAGCGTTCCATTTCGAAGATATTTATATATATATATATATATATATATATATATATATATATATATATATATATATATATATATATATATATATAGATAAGGAGAGAGAGAGATACAGGTCCTGTATGTACATTAGAGATATGTATCACATGCTCAAGGGACATCATTTCATATTTTATATTGTTTAGATACTCAACATCCAATTCCAACACAATAATGCATACTTGAGGGCAATTTAGGGACACAAGGGAGATGGGAGAACTGAAAAATATCATTACATCTAGAAATGACACAAATATGCACTCTTTGTTGACAGCAGCAAGTCTCCAGCAAAGGAATGTACATCTAGGTGGGATTTGGACATCACCTTACCATTTCATCTGTAGGAGGTAGACTTCTTGGGATTTGTGGTGGAGTATTTAAAGGTCGTGAAGGGCGTACAGCTCCTCTGCGCCTCCGCTGAGCAGGGGCTAGGGCCACATTTGGCTGGAAAGTCCGCTCAAATCGCTCTGATTCAGACAATGGAACAACTCTTTCAGGGTGCAATAAGACAGGAGGCCCACGAGAGAGATATGAAGGAGCCACACTGAAAGCATAACAATAATAATTACATCTTGCTATTCTTGCTGCATATATGGGATCAAATACCACTAAAACTTATCTTCATACTAAATATGTGATCACAACTCCACATTCGCTCAAAAATTTTGCTGCAGTTTATTCACACACTTAAATCTTATTTAATAGCTAATTAATGAAAATTAACCATCATTATGTCCAGTTAGTCAGTCAGTTCATACAATTTACCTCTTGAGGGGCAGGCTAACAGGGCATTAGAGTCAATGCATCCATTTTTCCCAATACATCCAAAGAATCACATTATGCTTTACAATTGCTACCCAAAAAAGCTATAGAATTTCCAGCAACTATCTCAGGATACTGAACCAAATTGATGCAGGGAGTCTTTTCTAAGGGAGAAGCCTAATACACAGGCAGAGTTCTAAGATATTTCTTAGAATGAGAAAAAATGTACACAGAAGCATTCTTGGTTGGGAATACATTTTTTGTTTCTAAAAATATTTTGCTTTTATTTTTCCAATACTTTTTGGGAGCCACACAAATTTGGCTGTAAATTGAAAAAATCCATGAGATACGTTAAAATCACGAGTGACTTTTAACAAAAAAAGGTGAAATTTTAATGGTAGATATGCAAGTATCTTGAGAATATTCCAATCAACATCAAATGGCCTGAATATGGTCCTGCATCCATTAGCTTCAATAGGCAGACTGAATACATTTTAGTACCCATACAAATATTATACAATTTGTGAAATAAATTGTTAAGATCCATTTTTAACTGGCAAGAAAAAGTGTTTCAAGTGACAGGGTAGCTGCTCATGGCTTGTGTACATGGAATTACAACAGTAAGGTTCATTCCCACTACAGAGGTGGTATTCTACTGGTTATGCACCAGTACAACCATTTCAATTGTTAAAATTTTCAGTTTTCCACATCAGTGCTTAAGGAATTACTCAGCTATATAAGAATGCTATATTTAGAGAATTAAAATAAAAAATTTTAAAAATCAAATAAAAAGATAGTTTTCCCCTTTGACATAACATTTACTTTTTTTAACCAGTAGCCAAATGTCATAAATATCTTCTCTTCTGCTTTACTAGGTTTGACTTAAAATGGAAAATCCTAATTTGCTCTCATTATTCATCAATGCATCGTTATTTAAGCGGTCTGTACAATAAACATGCTAACTGGTGCAATCTGGCAGCCATGACGCGGACTATAGCCTAGCCCACTATCAGGGCTAGTTGCCTGAGACCCAATGAGCCGTCTCGGTTTGGCGGATCATCTAGCTGTGCGTATGGTGCCAGTTATGTTAGTTTCTGTTTTCCTTGTTTCCACTGATTGTCGAAAATGGAAATTGACGAAATCACGGAGAAACGAATCAACAAAAAATGTTTGCTGGTGAAGTGCGGTAAAACTTATCAAGAAATTACTGAAATGTTGACAGCTGTTTACGATGATAATGCTCTGAAGAAAACATCCATTTTCAAATGGATTAAGCAAGCACTTTAAAGATGGCCACCAAGATGCCATGGACGCAAGGCCGGGACAACCTTCAACCACCAGTGTTGGCGATTGATCATGTGCGGTCCCGTGTCCTTACCAATCATCGAAAAACTCTTCAAATAATCGCTGATGAACTGAATTTAGGAAAATCAACAGTGCATACTATTTTAACTACACATGTTGGATGGATCCTTTACCATGACAATGCACCTGCACATTAAGCATTGATTGCTTGCCAGTTTCTGGCAAAAAATTCAATCAACATCCTTGATCATCAACCTTATTCACCAGATATCACTCCCTGTAACTTTTTCCTCATCACAAAATGCAAAAATGTGATGAGGGGACATCACTGGGAAGATGTGGACAAAATAAAGCAGGAAACGATGAGAAAACTAAAAAGCCTAACTGCCAAGGACTTCCAAGGGTGTTTTAAAAAGTGGAAAAGAAGATGGAATAAGTGCAACAAATGGAGAGTACTTTGAAGGGGACAAAATCAATGCAGACTAAATTTTGCATAATTAAGTTTTTATGGCTTCAGTGTGTGTATTTTTTGGTCAAGGTAGTACATATGGTACAATGAAAGATGAAGTGGTAATCCCCCACATAGAGAGTACCTCTTTGCAACTTATTCTGCAAGTTAGAGTTGTAGTTCTAACCTAATTGCAGCTATTGCTACTGCACACCTTACTTTGATCTACCAAGCATTCTTGGTCAAATCTCACAAATTATGAACAAACAAATATTATCAAATAAGGAAGAGCTCACGAGCAATTTGTATCATTATTTTTTGTTTTGAAATATTATGCCCATGTTCATCTAATGCTTTGATTTGGAATATTTTCATCTGTAATGTTTACATTAGGTTCAATAATTAATCATTGCTTACACTAATAATTTATTATCATCTCCAAATGAAAATGGGATAGTCCTCGGACAATTGTTTCAAGCATTTCATATAAGTAAATAAAATCACTTCCATTAAATGCATTGACTTTATGTCCCTAACTAGAAATACATACATTTACAGCTGATAATCCATAAATGATATTCTACGCGAGTTCAAATTCAATTCAACATGCTTGATAGAGAATGGATACCATTGAGAATTGGTTTGATTGTGTCGGTGCATTATTTGTGGCATGGACATTTATTAATCTGATGTAGCCCATATTCTTACAACAGTGCCTTAGTATAGATAACAATTTATGGTAGAAGTTCATGGAATAATAATTATGCCCCTGGGAATGAGGCTTAGCATTGAGAGAGTATTGTGAAAGGTTAACTGTATTTCTTTAAGTCCAGAAGATGGTAAGTGTGATTAAATCTAGTTACACCATCCCCTCCACTTTACCATCAGGTACTAAGAACATGGCACAGCATCAACTACATAATCTTATAAATTGAAGAGGATCACAAGGAAGCAAGAAAACAACACACAATCTTCCATCAAAATCAATACATTCCTACAACAATTCTTTACGCTCTGAGTATGCCATGTGCTACCTACGTGCCAGCTAAAGGAAAATAAAAGAAATACAGTTAATGCCATCAATTATTATTGTGACAAGCAAAAACGTTGATCAATGGTTCAGATCTTTGAAACTACATATTTACTTGGGCCATTAAAATGCATAATTTGAAGAAATATCTCTCAATGGATGTCGGATGCCACCAGACCAGGTGACTCCAGGCTGGACTTTTCTTTAAGTGGCTCGCACTGCTGGTAGAGATCATTTCATACCACTCACAACTTGCAACAAAAATGATTAAATCAAAGGCAGCGCTACAACAAAGTCATGGTAAGACTTCACTCAAAGAGAAACTCAATTCATCATGATTTTTGTTAGACTCATTACAATGTATACACTTAACAAATCAGTTCTAGCGCTTCCTTTGGTGGATTTTTCATTAATCAAAATGTTGAATTATTTGTTCTTAGCCACTTGAGGTTCAAAAGAAAGATGCTTTATAATAATGGCATAGTTCATGAAATAAAGATGAATGTCCTGGTCATTGCATCAATTTGCCTTCAGACTAGCTTTCGGCATATTAACCACTAACAGAACTAAGTCCAAGTCATTGAGGAAGTCAAAGAAATCTCTATCATTACACCTATTATATTAGCCTTTAGAAATATAAACTGCAGCATGCTCGTACAAGAAGTACAATTTGTCTGACATATATGGCCTCTTGACTAGTAATCAGAAAAGAAACAGTTAAATTGGTTTAATTACTTGTCTGTGAATGAAGTGATATAGGCTCGACTCCCAGTCAAGGCTAATGAATTTTATGCTTGAAAATTGCTACATTTAGAATTGTACCACTTCAGAAGGTCAAGTACTCGAAGATGACTAGGTGAGTAGAAATGCAAGTTGTTCCTTAAAACTTATTGGGTGAATAAGTGCTAAAAATTTTTATAATTATATATTCATTCCACTACATCAAGCTGGAAACTAAGAAACTTACAGACCTTGCAACCCCACAAGTTGATTTCCGTTTCCCAAGGGAGGGGCGGGTTGCGATAATATGTTGATACTCCAAAGGTGCTTAATGACCGGCTTGCACTAGGAGAATCGCCTCTCGATTGTCTCTCAAACTGGCCACTACACCAAAGGACTCTGAATCTCGCAATCATTTCGACATTGCGGGAACATTCGGAAGTTTGTCCACAGAGGGTTTTCATCGGATATCACTCACCCCCCACCCCTCCCCGAAATGACCCACGTCTCTAATATTTTCCTTATCCCAAACTATCTAAGCAAGGGCATCTACCAAAGTGGGGTGTAAGGTTTTCGGCCGTAGGGAAAATGGGACACACACACAAGACGGGACGAGTTCGAAACTTTGCTTTCGTCTTCCGCGAAGATTAAACTTGCATCGCTTCCGTCGCCCAATTTTTCCAACATTCGGGCAGCGGGGCAATCTCTCCGCGCTCGTGCATACCTGTAAGTCGGACGCTCCGTGTGACGATATCGTCATTAGGAAGGAAGCGACTGGCCATTTCCCAGCCACGTACTCTTCGATTGCTTTGCGGAATTCCGCATATTCCAAGGAATACTGCAAGGCATTCTTTAATAGACCCTTCCTCCATTCATCCTTCCTCCCGAGAATTTGGAAACATGGTTTGGCAAAACTTGCACTACCTTAAACGCCAACATTTTGGGGAGTTAGTCCTCCCCAATCCGGCGCCCTGCTAAGTTGTTTCCGCGAAAGCTTTTTTTAAAGAATCTGCACTTAGATTTAATTGGGCCGCAACCTTTAACAAGGAATGCACGTGCACTGCGTCACTAAGCTTCAGAAAGGTCGTGCATTTGTTGAACTCAACTGAAATACTGGATACAATAGATAAGTATAACGCAGTCATTTCAGTTTGCTTGGGTTTAACATGAGGAGGCTGCTAAAATTAATTTTTGCGCTATCTAACTTAACTACAAGTGCTGGGATCCTATTTGAATCGGAAATTGGTGAGCATCTTACGGCCACATTAGGCGATGGGATTGAAACTTGGAATTGACGAAAGCTATCAACTTTGAAGAGCAGAAGAGAGGAACTTTGGCGTTTTTATTACGGCGAGGGAGGGTTTTGTAATAGAGCAATTGGACCCGACTCGCGTCGGGTCGAATTCTTCCGGTTAAGATGGGGGGTCGCACCATTGTAAGCATCTAAGGATTCGGCGTTGTAGATCGAAAAATAGAGACATTTATACGGACATGCTAAGCCCTTATTTAATATAATACACGGGGAGCCATTCTGGCGGGTGATTTGACTGAATTTACGAATGGGAGGATGGCGAGTCAAACTCAGATAAGGTGACGTACCACCCCAACTCGTTACTTAATAAACTAATAGGGTCCTGGCACCGCATAGATGCCCTAAAAATGTGACCGGAAGGACAACACATCCCCCAAATACATCAAGGACGTGCATCGATTTTCTTCAATAAATCGGAAACGCTGAGAAATGACATAATAGGAGGGTGTACTACTGATTCGTTCTCGAATCGCAGCGCTTTCCATTGAGAGAACTCCCGCCTCGATAGTCACATTCCCTCCTCGGCCACTGAGACAATGGCGCCTGGACGTCCATATACATCCTGGAGGTCAATTAGGAAAAAATGATGGAAATTGAGAGGTTCGTAGCGCAGAAATCACACCGGCAGGCCTGCGACGAGTGGTGGGAATTCGTGCCCAACCCCTCAATCGCCTCTAACAGAAGCTTATGCTTCTCAGAGGGAAAGAAGAGAACGGTACCCTGCACTTGTACCGCCGAGGCTTTGAAGAAACTCCTTTTGGCACAAGATCGACCACCTGATTATCATTAGCAAATGCGCAAGCCGAAACGTATTATTTTGGAAGGGGTAAAGGAGAAAAACTAAGTGCCTGGTCCAAAGGAAGCGTGTGAAAGGGGGACGGATTTTCGTCCGGAGATGAAAGCGAAAAACATTTGCTTGGCGAGGCGATTAGAATGTGACTCCCTCACGGGAGGGTGGATCACTTCTCGAGATACGGAGGGAAGAGGGTGCCGACGGAGACAGGGAATGGGAGGCTAGGGAAACTGAAGAAGGGAAACTAGCTGAACGCCATAAGAAAGAACCCTCCTCAAGGGAAAGCACTTAGCTAGGGCGACTTCCAGTCTCATTTTTACGCAAAGGCAGGGTGGCTTTACGAGATATGTTTCTCGGGGTCTTCAGTAAACTTGGGCGCGATGAACATTTGTCAGAATCGCAAAGCTTCGCGCACATAACGTTGATTCACATGATTAAATTGCACAAGAGCTTCAATGATTTCAGACGGAAACTATCTCACTTGGCTTTTCACATCAGGAATTAATTAAGGCTCATTATTTCATGATTCGTTTGGCCATCTCGCTGGATCCTGTCCTGCGACGAACAGAAAGGCAAGGAATGGGAATACGATCATGGGTGCCAATGCGTCGCCATTACATCCGCAGATGACGTCACTTTTCATATCGTCTCCCATTGACATACGTCCAGTGGAGGCAATCTTTCTTGATTTTAGACATTGGGAGATTTGGATCACGAGAGAGAAATTCTGCCAGGTGTTGCTGATCGGACACTGGGAAGAGGAGGGCCCCGAATGGAAGTCGAGGTCCTCGGGCAAAATTCTAGGGCTCTCCAGGGGAAAAGCCAAGGGGAATGTAATTGAGAGATACAAGGCGATCTCCTAGCTTAAATGAAAATCAGCGGTATTAATGGACAACAACCGTACCATCACGATTACGGCTACCTTTATTAAGCAAGTAGTATTGCCGATATTGTGTTTTGTCGCACAAACTTGGCAATGCACGAAGAAATCAAAAGCATTAGCGATCTAACATGCCAACTGGCTCTCGTGGGACGGACCTTTCGAAAAAAGGTGGCACACGTGCACTTGTATGCACAAAAAGAGAAGGGAAGCCTGGCATTGACGGATGTTGAATGAAAGTGAAGGTGTGTTGTTCTCCAAGAACGCGAATCGAGCACTCGGAGACGGGGCGGGGGGAGGGAGGAAGTCGATGCTGGAGGAAGTCTATGCTGAAGGAAGCGCGGAACGCAGCGAACGCGGGCCTTCGGCGCGGATGGATAGGGAGACTGGACGAGGGCGGCGCCGGACTCTCAAAAGGGGACAATGACGGCCAAACGTTATATGGGAAGGGGTGGAGGTCTCCTCACTGGAACACCTGGCAGTCGACAACATCCCCGCCCGCTGTCAAGAGTCAATGTTTGGATTCCTATGAAACCTAGGAGTGAGGAGAAATGTGGGGGGTTCACTTAGCCCATCGCCGCCCTGCACCTGATGTGTGAAAATAGATTACTTGTGCCACCAGTTACTGACCGGAGGATCGACGAAAATCATGGGAAGCAATAAAAAGGCTTTTCAGAAAATGTATTTAGAAAAGTATATTTGGGGGAGGGATAAGGGTCTTGTTCTTCGAATTTCGGCTTTTTCCTAAGGCGGGCAACGGTTGGACTAGAGAAAATGTTAGCATTCCGAACATACTTCAGGAACAAAGTTAAGGTATTCCACTTCGAAATTAAGTTTCCTTGAAGGGGTGATTTGGAAATTAAATTTTAAATAGTACGAACGCGGGAAATACTGTTAACATTTTTGCCTGTTGATGATTAATTCTTGTAAATGATTCTTTTTCCTGCATTCCATTTTCACGTGATATATATGGAAGACGCATGAATTGCGATAAGTACTCCCTTTCACTAAACTCCGGGTCCGATCCCGCCTGAATTGGATAAAGAACTCACCCTAAAATCAAGAGAATCAGGTTCAACGCCTGGTTGAGGCGAATTGTCTTTAGGATTTGAAATACAGCGGATGACTGCTTATAAATATCCCCAGCAGTTTTTAATTCATGTTGGTACCAATAACTATTTCCAGTCCATTGGCCACCAAGAAAAACAAAAACATCTTGTCGACTGTCACCTTTTTATTTTCATCGTAATTGGGGGAAGACACCATTAAACAGAGTTTCCTTCTTTCTTATTCCAATTAAATCAATTTTTTCACGCACAAATATTCAATGTTAATCATGATACCCGATATGCAGGTATATGCAAGAAATATGAAAACCCTGACCCTGTCCAAAATTTCCTTTTACTTTCTGCTGGCACGTGTATTGGGTTGAAAAACAATTTTCCAGGGACAAGAATCACGATTGCAGATCCAAAAAACATTGCACATATTTTCTACAGCATTGTCCCAAAAAATAATCAATCTTTTATTCTCTCCACCTCCAAAATATATTTGGAAATAACTCTACAGCCTCAGTGAATTATCTATCAACGATTTTTAATAACCATTTTTTCACAGTAAAACGGATGAAAACTTTTAAATATGAAGTGTGTAATGAGATCTTCGGTTAAATTATATGTTACACAAAAGGCCAAGGTAAATGTTGTAAACATCTAGGCACCCACTTACACCAGTCCCCCTTCACTTGACTCACTTTAAATGTTTGCCATCAGAAATTGTTACCATCCCCACAGTCATCAAAATAAAGGCAGATGTCACAGTTGGTGGAAGATCTAGCCTGATACTAAGCACTCTATGATATTCACCGAGGGAAGCAGCCAATTTCATTGGCGGCCAAATCATCCACCCATTAAGTGACAAAACATAATATATCTTTTTTTACACGCTCCTGACTTTATAAATGTGATGCATAGTATATGCTGCTACCACGCCGGCAAAGTAACACTATTCTCGAATACCAAAAATGTTAGGTATATTTTCATGCCATAAGTATGGGCTGGTCAACATTTTTCATCTGATCAAAACGCGACTGTGGATGTGGATGAGTACTTTGCAGCACTTACAGAAGAACCCTAAAAAGATGGGATAATGGAGACGGAACTCCGCTGGATGAATGTATTACTATTAGTGAAGATTATGTGGGAAAATAAAACTTTTTTGTAAACATAAATTTCCATTTTCAATATCAGGCCGAGAACTTTCCACATCATCCTCATAATTTAAATAAATATTAAAGCCCTTGATAATTAACTAATTTCTTAGTGTGACTATTTTCCATTAAATATGGCAATTTTGCATTACAAAATGTTTTCAGTGTCTTCATCAAAGAATTAGATTCTAAAAACAAGTAATATACATTTGTTTTATATGATAAAACCAAACAAAGATTAATGGCTGAATTAAAATTTTAAGGCATAATAAGTTATACAAAAAACTAATTTTTTTACTGTCACATTAAGCAAATTCTTCAGTCACGAATACAACATTTACATGCATTTCCCTCAATATTGTCATTTGGCTGAAATCTCACCGATGATATGGAAATATAATTGAACTGATCCTGATTTTTGTGGAATAGGAAAGATTAGAACACAATACGAGTAGGCTTCAGAATAGATTAAAACCCAGCTTCAGAATAGATTAAAACCCAAACATTTTCACTGAGTGTGTGAATTCATTCTGAATTTTGCTCTAGAATGAATAATATTATCAAAGTAAAAATTTAAAATATACTCTAGGGAGATAATGATAATTCTCTAATACTTTAATTCAATTTACCTTTGTGGCACAGTGAAAATTTTATTTAAAACGAGTAGATATATTGAATGAAATAAAATGTTAAAAAGTTTTTCATTTTATTGTGATTTAATGAACGCCCACATTTATGATTCATGTTTGCAAGGCACTGTGGGATTTTAATTGAATAATATGGAAAATGCCTGAGTATATTTCACAAGGTTTGTACAAAAAATATCGGTAACAATTTTTTCCTGATATCTGCATGAAGTGCTGAATTCAGACTGTCCGTTATGTGTGTGCATGATCGCAGATTGTATCATCGACAGTGCACACCATTATGCAGCAGAAGTGTGTCAATGCTCAAGGGATGTAATTTGAAGAATTTTGAGGCATTTAAGAAAAATCTAAAATAAATCTACTTTTCCAAAATTTTTCGGAATACCTTTACACAAACCATTTATGTTTGAGCCAGATAATTGCAGCTGTTTGAAATGCAAAAGGTATTATCAAATGCTACTGATAGTGTTTGTGTACAAATGTATTAATTAATGAAAGGCTTGTGTCATTAGGCCTAATCATTTCATCATCACAATTTAGTGGCTAATATTAAAAATAAATCTAAGCCTGGATTCAGTGCTTTTTGGCCGGAGAAAAGGCAGATCAAGGATATATATATGGTTTCATAACATAACAAGCACATGAATTCCTAAAACATAGAAAGAGACTGTGAATATCTTAACACAGATTATGTAAACTACCTAAATGTTAACTTTACCACCGATTCTCCTACACATTTACTTTCACTGAACTAAATATATGGTAAAACTTAGCTAACCTGCCACAACTTAGACTCTGTTTTTACCTGTCAAATAAAAAACTTCACAAACCTGCCTCCTGAAATATTTCAAATCTGTACCTCACTCAATATCTAAACGAAGTCTTCATTATTCTCTGCTTCCAGGTAGGAAGGAATTTGGTTGGTATCAGTGAAATTACCTTAGCCTAAAACCTACCTACATCAAAATGGCATAGATGAATAATTTATTTATTTTATTTATGTAAACTATACATTTGCTAAAAAAACACCACCACATTGGAGCATGGGTTACCTATGCAAAAAACAATTTTTAATGTTGAAGGTACCTATGTTATCAGCATTAACCGCAAATCTTGCTCTCAAAACAATCAGAAATATTCATCATCCTTCAGTTCTCCTTGCCACTTAAAATTACAATGAATGTTTCCAAGAAATTGAAAGTCTACAATCACACTTTGTCAACAAATTAACTGGCTGAAGAGAGGTCAAAACCAAAACACTTGAGCAATGCAACATGCAAGGTAGGGACTTGGTGTCATCGAAAACCAAATATTAAAGAAATCTAAAAACACTTCCACAGAAGTGCAAGTTATTGCATATCCTCTATATACTCCTAAAATGTGGAAATTAATCTCTCCTCGCCCACCACGAGAGAACCTTTCGGAAAAAACTGATGAAACCTGGTCACAATAATAAATTCTCTTGGAGATAGAGATAAAACTTAAGGATGGGCACCATTAAAATCTCGCAGCATCCGTCTCTCGCAGAAGTTTCTTTATGAGTAACAGGACTTCAGCTAGGAGACTAAGTCTCTCTGGGAGATTCCCCTTCCCCTCTAAGGTCATTGAAGCCATTAGGGATAGATGGGAAAGGAAGGGTGGAGAGAAACCCGGCATCAGTATTAGCCTACTCATGTCGAAAGGCACCAAGGGGTCTGCAGCTTAACGTCCAATGGGCAGGGTACTCACTCAAAGTGCTCTCCACAAAGCACCTCAAGTAGGGATCGGGATACCACTGAAAAATATTTGTCATCTCCAGGATTTGAACCCGGGCCCTCTCAGTGGGAAGCCTGTATGTTAGCCACCGCACTATCCAAATCCCCCTCACCTTCCTCTAGAATTCTTTTGATTTATTCAGGCAATATCTCTGATTGACAAATTTTTCATTAGCATTCCTAATGCCCTGTATATCCCCCTTGCATGCTACTCATTGCAAGCCCATTGAAAGAGCATGCAGCACACACACGTTCATTATGCCAAGGGCTCAGCATCTACTCTGCACGACCTACGAGAGGACTTGAAAGGTCACTACATATATTGGTATTTAATCCACTAAGGGCTAAGGATTAATTCTATCAGGGATGAGATCCCAGAGTCACACTCCCACCCATCCACACGCAATGGTTTCATCTGTCACCTTGCTCATCGAGGAAAGGCTTTGCGTGGCACTCTAGTGGTCAGGCCAGCATTCAGCTGAGTCGCATTCTGCTGGATCCATATCTCCGCAGCATTCAGTTACCTCCACTGCAGGGTTTTAACACCGCTGGACAAGCAAGCAGTTTGAGCAGGCTGCATCAGGATTTACTAACTTCTTTAGTAAGTAGCTGCACTATTAATGAAGGAAAAAGTTAATGACTTTCTCCTAGTAACTGAATAATATGATTGATATCTCCTAACTGCTACCCAGTGTTGATGTTAATGCTTCAGTTCATTATTTTAGAGTTAAAAACATATTTATTACTCCTTTTTATAAACAAAATGATTCTTACTATCTCCCCAAACCAAGATTTATAATAGATACAAATAAAATCGATATTTATGATTTTCACTGCCCCCAGCAATATCTAAAAAGAATGCTTCACAATTTGTAAGTTCTTTTATAGTTTCCATACTATTCTTCTTTGCTTCATATTGACCTATTATTTGTTTTTCCAGTTATGTAAGTTAAACATTTTGTTTAAAAAGTATTCTATTCCTCATGCTCACTACAGGGTACCACTAGAACCACTTGAATAAGAAGTAAATTTATTTTTCATATTCTATTTAATTTTAGTAAAGAGATTTTTCATATTTTTTATTCTAACTTTGTGATATTTTGTATCTGCATTAAAACACAAATCCCCTTCTTTCCAATTTGCTTATCTGATAACGTTTTTGAATATTCAAGTTGATGATTTTTTTATGCGGGAATCCTTTTTTTCTATTCCTTACATCATTTACAATAAAATACTAAACTAAACACACTCACACATATATACATAAGTAAGTGTGGATCGGACATATTTATGTTACCTTTACTTTATAATGCACCTCCTCGATGTATTCGATTCATTTCCCTTGATCTTTCCTAAGTTAATTAATAATTTTCCTGTCATCTCTTTGATGGCATACGTTAATTTTCCTTTCTTACTCCCTGATATGGCTGTTACCTTCCTGTACATTGGGATCATTTCCCCTTCTTCCATTAACTGTGCATATCCTTGCACTGCTTCTTCCACCATTTTTATTTTTCCCTACAAGTCAAAGTAATAACATTAACTGCCCTTTCTTTGTATTAAAAATTGGTTGGGGACTCATATCACTATCATTACTACTGCATTTTACAATAACTATCATTATTATTATTAATCTAAGAAAAGTGAAAAAGTAAAAAATCCTACTCTCATTCAAAAATTTATAGCCATGAGAAAATGCCACTTGATAGCAGAAAAATTAAATAAGTAGTGGCAAAGCCAGGCCTACCCTGTTTATCAGCCAGGGGAGCTGGTTTAAACCAAACTGCATTGTCAACTGTGATACCTAACTGAAGAATACGCATGAGATATACCAGGTTAATATACTCTAATGTGTACTAAATGCAATGGAATTTCCCGAGAGTATGCATTAATTATGATTCATTTCTAGGGTCAAAGTCTGTAACTTGTTTTCTTGAGAAAAGTCATTTCTGAATCTTCCAAAACAGCCGATTCTCCGAACCCAAGTCTGTCACTTGTTTTCCCCCATAAGGGAAAAAGATGATTCTCTCTCGAGAGAAAATGAGTCCCCTAGCCCAAGTCTGCAACTCTCGAAGCAACATCTGGGAGACTGGTAGGAAAATATTTCACATCAGTCCTGGAAGAGGGTTCTTAAAGTTTTATTCTAGGTAAAACTGCATATTTCAACAATAATTAGTCAATTCATCCTGATATTGTGAGGCATGATACGGACCACTGAGATTAATTTCTGCATTTTAGGAGTAGTTAGATGAAAGCAATTATGCACGATTCTGAGGAAAGCTTTTAGATCCTTCTCAAATAATTTTCTCGGATCACTGAATCCCTAGGTAACCCATTAATATGGTACTGTCTTTTGGTGCTATGCCTATCTTCAGCCTGTTTGTTTACGATTGTAGAAATACCATTTCACATAAATAATAATTGTAATTTATGTTCCAAGCAGTAAGTAGTCGATGGGTATTACTAATGTAGCAAATAAATAATGATCATAATACCTACGGTACAAACGAGCAAGATTGCAGCCAATGTAAATGAAGTATGGACTTCTTTGAAAATTGTTACTCTTCTAGGCAACCCAGCCTCCAACACGAATGTCTTTTTTGGGAAAATGGATAGATTCGTGCATGCATTAAAAATAAAATGTTATTCTGTGTAGACTTGATATTGGTTGGTTCTGGTCAAGGTGCTTTATACGCATCAACCAAATTCCTTCCTACTATGAGATAGAGACAAAGGAAAACACTATAGAAAGGTAATTTCTTTAATTTTAATCTGACTGCTTTAAATCAGTTGCAGCATATAAATAAAAGTATTATGTTTTTCCAGGTTATAAGCTAATTGGTTATTTGTTATCATAATTTTCTGTAAAAATCATGAATGGGCTGTATTAAATTATAGAGTCATACCACTGATTGATTGACATGCATCATTGACTATCGCTACTATTTAGAATTTGAGTTTCAAGTATTCATGTAATTGAACTATATTATGAATGTTCATAATATCATTTCATTTGCTCATAAATGATTGTTTTGTATCAATATTGAACTGATATTAATTACTCATCATATATTGTATAATTGTTTGTTTTCATTAATTTGGTATTCATAGATTAAATTGTAATCATATGTTTTCATGGACTATGCTTATGAACAGACTTCGTTTAGTCTGAGTGAGGTAAGAATTAGTAATTTTACAAGAGCCGGTTTATGAAGTTTTTTATTTATAAAATAAGTTTCTAAATCGTACTAGGTTAACTGACTAGCTCGGCTGGTGTGAATTTACATTATAATGGAAGAACAGGATTACTTTTAGACAGAGAGTACAGATATTTGAAGTCTGCTATCTACCCCCAGGAAGTCACTTTTTAACTAGGTATGGCATAAAACTTTATTATCTCTACCTACCTCTTCCTGCCAAAAAGAACTCTTAACATTTTCTGCTAAGAACTGTAATTATATATGGCATGACGATATGATAATTGAGGACATTGACCTTTCATTAACTAATACCTTTAAGCACAGGTATTATCAGTAGAATGCAGTGCCATTTACCATGATTAAAAAGCTGCAATTCCCTAATTCTGTTGTCAAATGTACATACCATACCTACTATCATGTTGACTAAAATCCCGCAGTCACATGCACATGAAGCCATTACAGCTGTTTGTCTAATGATGACAATAAAATACCTTCCAACATTTACTTCACTGAAGCAGTACATCTCATTGATCAGTCATTCACAATGGCAAATGAAATTGAAGTGTCAGAGAGCCATCATTTTCTCTCTCACATATCTTTCAAAAGTTGCAGTACTTTCAAATTACCATTTCACAGCCAAAATCAGAATGCGCTTAGGTTTTAAAAATAAAATTTGACTGTCTATTCAGGGCATCTCACCGTGATTTGCACTGGTAAATAAACTTCAACTACATAAAATATCACAAACATATTTCTTGAAGATGAAATAATAACCAAGTGCCTACTTTTCTTCGATGATAAAATGACGGAACACAGTTTTATTTTGAGTGGCTTAATTCAGTACTTAAATATTTATAGAAGGTTAAAATTTGGAAGAAGCTATTCCTTTGTTTTACACTCCAGCTGATGGAATGAGCTGGGTGTGGTTCTGCTGACATAGTTTTTGATCCACAAGTTTTCCTCATCTTCCCATTGCTTTCTATGATTACATCAATAACTTTTAGCAGAACAGCTACTGCTGTATTTGCATTCAAATGTATTGTGTAAAGATTAATTTTAATCCTTAAATATGAAATTACCTATTATCCACTTATGAAAATAACTATATTGATACTAATCACCAACATTATTTTTTTAAGAATTCATCTTCCTTCAATGCATATATCCTGGCAGGTTGTTGCAGTAACACCCTCAACCAATTTATTTATCAAAATATTTATTAAATATGAAATATACAAACTCATACATAGTCGGCATTATACTAAATGCATGACAACCAAATTTTTCATTGAATTACGCAAGTAACTTATAAAAAACAAGCACAAAATTTGCTGAATTTCAACCTAAATATCTAATGCCATAACAATCGCTTCGAGGAATTGGTACCAGTGTGCTCATGGGAAATTAAATAGGAATACACTACATGCAGGAAAGTTACAGAGTTCTTAATTGAATTGGTAACTACACCATTCAGTAGGGCATGGATGGAAGCAGCAAGTTGATATAACAATGGTGGATTAGCAGGAGCCCCTACATACTACCTTGATCAAAAAGTTCCCGGAATAACCACCGTGTGGCGCTCCCATCGTTCCGATTTGAGTTCTGTTTTTTTTTGTTAAATTGGTACATCTGTTGTTGATATTCCCTTTAAATCTTAGTGTCATAACTTGACATTTGCAAAAGTTACGGTCGGTTTTCGGTATGTCCATCAGTGCTTCCTGCGATTTTTCCATTACTTCCTCTCGGCTGCTAAAACGCGTTCCCCGTAATGGTTTTTTAACTCGATTGAACAGAAAGAAGTCACAGGGAGCCAAATCAGGTGAATTCGGTGGCTGTTGGATGGTATTTGTTGCATTTTTCGTCAAAAAATTACGAATAATGATAGCACTGTGCGACGGTGCGTTATCATGGTGCAAAATCCACGAGTTTTCTGCCCACATTTCTGGTCTCTTTCGGAGAATTGCTTCACGCAAACGTCTCATAACGCCCAAATAATACTCTTTGTTTACTGTCTGGCCTTCTGGCAAAAATTCATGATGCACTACACCGTTGTAATCCATGAAAACCGTCAGCATTGCCTTCTTTTTTGACTGAAAACGACGTGGTTTTTTTGGTCTCGGCTCATTTGGTGAACGCCATTCACTTGCCTGATGTCTGGATTGCGTGTCGTACTCATAAACCCACGTCTCGTCTCCAGTAATGATCCTTTTGATGAATGTGGGATCGGATTCAGCCTCGCAAATCATGTCTTTTGCGACGTCAACACGGTCTCTTTTTTGCATGAAATTGAGGTCTTTTTGCTGCTACACGACGGAAACCCAAATCATTAACCACAATGTCTTGGGCGGATCCATAGGCAATGTTCAAGTCCTCCGCTATTTCTCTGATGGTTAATTTGCGGTTATTGACCAACATTTCTTTTACTTTATCAATTTTTTCACCGACTTTCGATGTCGATGGTCTGCCACTGCGTTCATCATCTTCGATTGACTCACGACCACTTCTGAACCGCTCGTGCCACTGGTAAACGACCGTTTTTTTTAGAGAATCGTTGCCGAAACACTTTTCCAACATTTCCTACGTCCGTGCGCCACTAAATCCGTTTTTTACGCAAAATTTAATACAAGTTCGTTGTTGCAAATTTAAATCCATTTCTGAAATTGTAAAAAATCGCCAACACACACAGAGATAGATGTACTCTTGGCTACGTAACTTTTGCAAATGTCAAGTTATGACACTAAGATTTAAAGGGAATATCAACAACAGATGTACCAATTTAACAAAAAAAACAGAACTCAAATCGGAACGATGGGAGCGCCACACGGTGGCTATTCCGGGAACTTTTTGATCAAGGTAGTATATATTTATTGTGCCCATCAAACCATTAATGCATAATATAACTTCACACAAGCTAATGTGACAAGTGATGAAACAATAAGAATTAGTCCAGAGGCAGTCAAAGCAACTTTCAACACTCTAATGGCAAAATGGCATTTAATTCAAGTTAAAGAATGTCCTCAACCATAGATTTTTGCCATGGATACTAGTGCTGGATTTTAAAAATTTGACAGGTGAGGCTACACATACAATATTTATTTTGTCAAAGAATATCCATTATAATATAACCTGTAACCTTTAAAAAGTGTGTTTCAAACCTACCAGCTGGAGTTTGGACAAGGAGTGTTTACTACTCACTGGACTGACCTGACTGGCTATTATGGACCTTATGGTCCCACATTAATTCAAACTTTAGAGTTCATTCAACAAGATCTTGAATTCTGATGAATAAGTCCTTCCAAGTTGGTCACAAATAAATGAAAATAGAGACCAAACACAACGCTTTGAGAGCATTGCATCGATACTTCGTTAGTTGTCGTTGATTGTGTTTAGTGTGGAATGCTCCTCTCTATATTGTGCACTCATTTTTCAAAGTTAAAGGGTATGTTTATTGCACGGGTTTCCAGTTGGGCAAGAGCTGTGCTATCATAAGGCATTTTTAAACAAACTTCCTAAACTAAATTCTATTCTATTAACACACAGAAAAAACTAGAGCAAATTATTTAAAATGATTGCAAGAAATCACTAAAAATCTAATGCAATGGCACAACTGTAACTAGAGATAGTCTACGAAGAAATAACCATTGATGGTTGAGAAATCAGCAAGGATTTTCAATATTTTAACATCAATAGTATTGCATAGATGCATGATCAAGGGTGAGAGTGGCATAATTCCCTGTCAATCATATCTTCCTCAGAAACCAATGCTGCCTAATGGAAAAGGACTGGCCCCCTGACTTGGACACTAATCACATGCTATAGGGCCATGCACTACAGTTTCAGCTCTACTCAAACCAATCAAAATCAACCTTACCATCAATTACTGCAGTTTTTGGCATGACTTGGAATTAGATAACAGGGAACTCTAATTACTCAGGATATGAACTAACAGATTTAACATAAAATAAATTCTTTGAAGAAATTGAATGATAAAAAGAAGGGTTCATAAAAAGTGAGTACAATGGCAAATTTTCCAGGAGAAAATTTAAAATAAATGAAGGCATTGTAGGCTAAAATGTATGGAGTAAAAATAACACAGGACAGATTATTTTATTAAGTCCATAGAAAAGTAATCAATAGAAGATGCATGAGGTATTTTAATGAATTTAAAATGAGCACCAACTTTGTACATTTAGTTGAAAAGCTGTGGGTCATGTATCCACTTGGGTGTACCTGGTACAGGTAATGATACTTGAATGGATAGTGATTCGGTAATTATATTGATTGCTATAGGATATTTCCATACTTGAGACTGTTAAAGTTCACGCCGCTTAACCAGTCACAAAATGTGTGATATGTGTCTGAATGCCCATGTGTGAGTCAGTGTGTGTGTAGGAGTAATTGTGCTCATTTCGGTGCATTCATGTAACCATGAATGTGCATATGCATACATATATTGTCATCACAGCATCTGTTCCTCAGTGAGGTAGCTACAAAAATGCCTGAATGGAGGGATGTGACATCCAAAACCTGTGTAAACAGCATCCTACTTGGTATTTACGAGGGTCATCCGGAAAGTAGTACCCCTTCGTGAAATAAAGACACAAAAGTAAATATTAACAAACATAAAAAATTTTATTTGAAAGAGGATACTTTAAACTACTTCTCAACATAATCTCCAAGCAAATTAAGGCATTTGTCATAACGTGTGACAAGTTTCTGTATTCCTGCTGCATAGTCCTTCGCCGCCAGCTCATTGAGATACGCGAGGGACCCATCTTGCACAAATTTTTGCATAATGCAGATGGTGTTTAACAATTTCATGAACAATTGTTCGAGAAACATTGGGAAAATGCTCACAGATGTCATCAATTGTGACGCGCCGATCGTTCCTCACGAATTCGTCAACTGAGCTCACCAGTTGGTCTGTAATGACAGACGGTCTCCCCGAACGCTCATCGTCGTGTGTGTTCCCCCTCCCCATGTTGAAGTTGCGACACCACCGCCGAACAGACGACTCGTCCATTACATTGTCTCCATACACCTCCTTTAATTGGCGATGAATATCACATGGGCGAACGTTTCTTGCATTGAGGAATTTAATCACTGCCCTCACTTCACAACTGGCGGCGTTCTCAATTTTTTTAAACATTGTAAACAATCACAGAAACAACACAGGCAATGCTAGCGTCACGCAACTTGGCTCAGAGAAGGCAGACAAGCCACTGAAGCTATCTGACCTCGTCCAGCGGCTACTCGCGTCGTCAGCACTTCATGCGGCACGAACGGGTACTACTTTCCGGATGACCCTCGTACTTCATGTATGCCTTTCAATAACAAATATTTAATGGCAGCTTGACACTCATTTTTTTCATTTTCACAAAACCCCTCAAAATTACTTTCTCAAAGGATTGTCAAACAACACCTGAGAGCCCAAAACGGCTTACACTTTGGTGAGTACCTTGCAACACATGGGCAAAAACATTCCCCAAATATTGTTGAAGCATGCTGCCATCCACATGTTGAGGTTGAAAAGTTTTCAGATGCATACAGACTAATGTGAAGGGGTAACAAATGGTGCAAAGCAACAATGGCTAAAATGTGTAAAAAAAAGAAACAAAATTAAGCGGAGGATACATAAAAGACACACGCACATTGGTTCATATATTGACAGCTCATGTTGTTTTCATCATAAAGAGTATACAGGACTATTTACTCTTCTGAGGACAACAGCTAATACTTTCAAAATGCAAAACAATGTCAGAGTGCCCTTTTCTGTGTTGTTCTATGCTTGGTCTTATTCATATACACACATGGGCATAAGAAGATAAGATGTGTGTGTGTGTGCATGAGTACATATATATTTATTTTTACATACTTTTAAAAACAGAGGATATCTGCTTTATGGTTCACCTGTTTTGATTTATGAATTAGCACATGCATTCATGAGCCCCAGTATTTTGTTAGTTTATTAGCGTGACCCTCAAGCAACTCTTTAAACAAAAATTGTTTGCTGAAACTCTAGAAGCAGACCAATTCATTTCAGTCCTTAGGATAATGGCAGGAGATATCAAGGAGCACATTCCTGCAATATTTGATCAGTGAACTCTAACGGCTGATTTCATGAATTCGAGCAATGACTCTTTCTGATTATAGTACCATCTCATGAAAGGATACTTGCACACTTAAGTTTCCTTGAGGCCTTCACGGCCATGCTAATTTTAATCTATGACATCACAGGGATTAAAATAATTTTTTAATTATTAAACTGGATGCACCCTTGTCCCTAAACAATTGATGGCATTTTCTAGATCAAACAATAACATCCTATTGTAGCATCAAAGAGATATGAAAATCTCAAAATGAAGCCGGTCATAAAAAACTCCATGGCAATGGTCTCAGCTGCAGGATACCTCCACAGTTTAGAGAAACAGCACTATACGGCTGTTCAATCAAATTTTGGAAAAATGCTAAATTTTCAATTGTTCCCAGCTCAACTTTGTGGAAATTCATGTTTGAAGAATACAATTTATCTTTCCACTGACCTTTATTCACGTACAACTAGTTTCAACGCTCAAGCATCATCATCAGGTACCTGATGATGATGCTTGAGCATTGAAACTAGTTGTACATGAAGACACATTGTATTCTTCATTTTATAAATACTAAATTCCTCATTATTGACATAATCATACTGTTTGTAAAGCATTTCAAGTCACACGATATTGAGTTTGTACATTGTTAATTCATTTAATGTAGTGCTGGAAGGACTATAAATTATGCACTCCCTGTTTGGGAGTACAATTCTAGGACTGCACTATCAGATTTCTAATACAAGAGGAAACAATTCTTGCTTTTTCCCAAGAGAAAAGAGAATTCTTATTCGAACATCAACTTTATAATAGTTCAAAACTCCCTGAATCACTGTCAGGCACTCACTGGCCACTAGATGTCTAAAAACTCTCGGCGTGCACACGGTCAGTAACACAAAAGCCTTATCTTCCCTAATGGCATTTTTTCATACACGTAAAAAGATACAGGCAGACTTAAGATGTCAATTTTCCCATAAACAATAAGGGATCAGAATAAAATAATGATTGCCTGACTGCACTAGGAGGGAAAGGTATACTGGGTCAAGGGTATTCTGGTGTGTAATCGCCCCTGGCCACACTCTAGTAGAGGCTCACAGGGTACTAAATAAACTTAAATACTTAATTAGCCTATTAATACTCTCATTTCAGCATGGCTTTGATAGAATGATGCCTGATGTACATATATGAGAATAGCCAGTCTAAAATCTTCTCACTTTGGTAATAAAAACATATTATTTTGGGATGGCTTTGCTTTCAGTACCTTTAATTATGCTTTTGCTTTAGAAAATAATAATAATTTCATGCATAATAAAGTTTGCAAAATGCTCAATGAATGTGCGGGCTCCTAATATCTTGGCTACATTGATTACAGCAAAATCTCAGCCTCAATAGGTTGAGGCCCCAGTGAAATTAGTAATGGTAAAAAAGTTGAAAAGTAAAAATAATGAGGGAAAATCTTAGTTCCAAGCAAATGTGAGAAGATGAGAAGAGGAATAATTCATAAAAAGAGGAATTTTCTAATTAATATTGTATTAAGTGCCAACGAACAGATGGACATTGCAGAGGGAAACAGACATTGGAAAATACAGTTCCAACACAGTTGAATTAAAGAAATGGAAAACCAGGGATGCAATAACACATTGTGTCATCATTAGCTAAAAAGGTATTACGATATACAAGTTCCATCTGTCAAGGATCCAGCCACACAATATTTTGAGAAAAACAGCATAACTAGAACAAAGAAGCTTTGGTCCCCTTAAAGTATTCTCCCCCTGGGACCTCACACACTCATCCCAGCCCTTTTTCAAAATGGTCATCAGCTACCTTGTCACATTCTCCTTCATCTCATCAACCGACTGTTGGGAAGACTGGGCTTTTGTTTCAAGGTCATAGCTAGACCCACAACTCATCTGCAGTTGTGAGAATTCTTTTAGAAACCCCGGGTCACCGTATTCGGCTAGGAGCAAATCCCCTGTAACTGCAACACGAAATTCGTGACGTTGAGAATATGAAGGAGAATGCAATGAGGCAGCTGATGACCATTCCAAAATAGGACTCAGCCAATGGTTTTGAAAAGTGGAAGAGATGCTGGGATAAGTGTGTGAGGTCCCAAGTGACAACAACAGCCTTATTGTTCTGGGCAGCCTACCTTTCTCAAAATATTACATAGCTAGATACTTATCGGACAAACCTCATATATTGCTCTGTATCACTTGGAAAGAATAAGAACATATGACACATTTAACAACAAATCACATGGGCTATCACCCTTAAATGACAAGATGATCATTCCCAAATTCAATAACCAATTCCCCCTGGAGAATACCAGCACATCAAGAGCATATGGGACTTTGTGAGTCATAAAGATGAACCCAATAGTAGCTATTAAAGGGAGGTGACCAATTGGTTGGAGTTAATAGGGATAGTTGGGTAATTTGATACGGGCTCGTCCTTTCTCCATCAGAGGATGGAGAAAGGACAAAGAGAAATCTGGCATCAGCACTGGCATACTCTTGAATAAAAGGTGCAAAATGTTTTATTGTTAAAACTCCATCCCTTTCAACATGGTACTTGATACAAAACTTGTAAAGAAAACAATGGTGACAAAGGAAAATCAAATCATGCACACATTGTGCATACTGAAATTTAATGGAGATAAATATAATTTATATTAAGTTAATTGTGTGCCAGAACTTATTAGAATTCCTTGGCCAGAGAGTACAATAACTGAAAATAGTGGAGTTCCTACAAAGAATGATATCAAAGTGTGTAGAGAGAGCACGGAGAGTGAGTTAAGAGTTGAAAATGAAAGCACTGCTAATGCAGAGCTATTAATCTAAAATGGCACATGATGGAATTAAGACGCATGAGCTTCAAAAATCTTTGAGAGGTATCACTTTTTTGTAATGGTGCATGTTTCTGTATTTTACTAATTGTGTAGGCAACATCATTTGTTGCGCATGAATTGCCTGTTTTAACTATAAGGGTTCGAGCCACATGACCACTACTAATTGTACAAACTGATACGCGAGCGCAAACAGATAGTCAAACACACTACGGTAAGAAATATTTTAAAACCTTTGTAGATGATAACATATATGAAAATTTGTACAGAGCATTAGTATTTAACTATGCAACTCCTAAACCATGAATAGCTATAGATCCATTGAGAGGTGTAATATCAATGTTGCTTAATGCCATGCTATTTCTGATGCACCTTTCATATTCATTATTTACTCAGTTTTGAAAATAATAGCAGTCATTACAGGATTCCACCCTGAAATACAACTCTAAGTCATCTGCAAATTTATGAAGTTTACCTGGTTTAATTACAAAAGCAATATCATCATTACACAAGTTACAAAGAAAAGGCCCTACAAAGGAGATCCCTCAGCTATCACAGATGTGATCATTATTACTTCAGCCATTCAAGATTTCATTCTCACTGCATTCTCCATCGTTCAAATAACTTTCAAACCAGCATAGGAGATTAGAATCACCAACTCTGATAAGAGTGTAACTTATTCATTAACTGATTAACACTAAAAGTATCAAATGTTTTTCTAAAATCTGTACACACAGCATCAACTTAAAATCCATCACTGAAAGCTTCAAGAATTGAATTACTATTGGCGTTGACTATATCACATTAGTGTTGACTGATCTGGATAAGATTATTCCTCCTCATCTATGAGAATATTAGTGAAGACCAGTCTTATGTAGTCAAGAACTGTTTTCAAAGACCAAAACAAGACAGCATTGAATTGCTAGAGGTCAATAATTTTTTGCATCAGCTTTATCCTCTTATTTATGGATATGTGCAAAATGGCTTAGCTTTATACTATGAGGGAAGACACCAAAAGACGAGGAGTGATAATACAAAACTGTAACAAGTTCAGCAAGGATCCCATTAGAGTATTTCAAACAAATTTTGGGATTCAATGTGGTCCTGGTCCTTTTGTTTGAATCCAAGGCTGTGCATTTCTCATCTACATCTTGCACAGATACAGATATAGAGTTAAATCATTAATCCTATTTTACATGCTCACATCACACACAAAAAGAGAAGGTTGTAAACCCCATAGAAAAAGGTCAGCAAAAAGATTAGCCACTTCTTCATGATTATTGCCACCATATGTATCAAAATACATATGACTAGGTACATCATTATTTTTCAAAAATCAGTTCTCATACGTAGTTCATGAAAAATGTAATGCTGTAAGGAATTGACCTTTGAAGATATATAATCCAGTTGTCATTAAATTCATGTGTTTTTTCCTTGCAATTTTTGCCGGCTATACAGAACTCCAAGGACCATTTTCACTCCTTATATATATGAAGCTGTTTTTTCTTGGGAATGACATTATTAATAATACCTGAGTCAATCCATAGGGGAAAATTTCTTTTGCCAATTTTCTTAACTGAAATACTTTGTGAAATTGAGAAATTCATTTCTTCAAAGTTACAGAACCTCTTTTCCATACCGAGACATGAAAAGACAGTACTACAATTAATATTAGAAAGTCTATCATGTAAGCTATTCGTGTCAAACTTTCTTCAGCCTAAATTCTCAGAAGTTTTCCTGAGATCACCAAAGCATTCATAAGTATCAATGGAAAAGGATAGCACTAGACAGTAACTTTCAACTGGAAGGACAGTTTTTCAGATTAGTTAACCTAGAGTTCCTCCAAAGAGGAAAATAATAGATCCAAGAGTGGATGGCTTGAGCCACGTATCTTGTTTACCCGTTTTATGCCCTAATATGAACACATGTCACTGGCAATCTGCACCATTTGCATTACGAAGTTGCATTTGGTAGGACGGTTTTACCTCTCTAGTTACTACCGGAGAAATTAAAGTCACCACTAACTAACACCGAAAAATTCACCTCACATGAACTCTCATGTTTTTGTTGGAAAAGGATATATAGGATGTGTTCCTTTGTAAATGCAAAGAGTTTGTGTTTTTACATTTTGCTCTCAAGGGATGATGTCAATCAAATCATGTTTTCTCAACTAAGGATTAACAAAAAATTATTTTGATTTACTATTGCAGCCAACACAGCATTATGCCTCTGCTTTCCGCGTATATTACACTTTTATGAGCGATAATGTTTCCCATACGGCTGAGAAATGTGTGTTAACTCATTTTTTTAAATCCACAGACTTCAAAACAGCCTTCTTCTTCTGAATAAGTCGCAGGGATGACAAAACTTGTCTACAAAACATAAAATCTGTCTTTCTTTTCTTAAAAAAAATGAAATGATTCCAAATGGTTGGTGGCATTGCTGAATGATTATTACATGTGACTAGTAGAGTTCTGTCCCCTTAAGTAAGTTAGCCTATTCAACAAGAGAATATCATCAACAAATAGTACCTTAACACAAATTCAGCATTCTCCTTAATGCTAACACTAATGCTTATACTTACACACATCAAGCAAGATTAATACTATAATGGGAGAACATACATTTGAAAAATGGAGGGCAAATTTCCTTATCTTCTGTTTAAAACGGACCATGCTAGCAAAACTGTTTCTCCAAATAAACCTAAGAAATATATGCAAGAGAATAATACACTTTGCTGTCATTGGCATCTTAGGTACTTTATATATTTATTTATTTAATGGCTTTATTGGGGCGAGATTGAGACTATATAGTTCCTTCTTCCACCTAACCCCTGTACATTACATTTAAGACTATTACAAACACCCAATGACTTTATGACTGAAATGCACTGCAAGTCTACGTGTACATTATGTTGCCTAAAATTGGCAAAAACTAATGTTTATGGATAAACTTCCATCGGTGAGATGAGGAGAAATGAAGACATAATATAGCATTTGTAAACTGAATTCAACAGTTCACGTATCATTAAAAATGCAAAACAAAAAATTAATTTCATTATTGCAGAGAAAATATATAATTACAATAATTCAATGATTATTAAGAGTTTCACTGAAGTTAGTTCTTTCTTATAGCCCCATAAATAATTAGAAATTGGCATGGTATTAGAATAACACTAGCATAGTGAGTAATGTGAAATCCTGTCACAGTTTGTGCCCAACACCTCCAAAAAGCAGTGATATCTGGCACAAACAGCCCAACATGAACCTCAAACTGAAATGAACCCCGAACCTCCCAGTCAATCTTCAAGGTTTTTAGAGCATATTGCACAACACAATTAGATCTAAAAACCACACTAATTAGTACACAATGAAAATTATCACAAAAGTCAAAAAGCTATAGCCACTTTTGAACCAATTTCTTCTCATTCAAATGTGGACTTCACTTTATAGGCATTGACCTAAAGCACTGTGAACATAGCCTCACACTAATTTCAGACAAATAATTCAAATTTGAAATTAGCCATGAGGACCATGCCACACCTAATCAAACAAAGGGACAACTGGGTATATAACACTGCTCAGAGAACCACATACTCTAATCTCGATCTACATTGATCTTTCGAAATTGTCATGTGGATTACCATAGTAACGGATGGGAGGCAATGAGAAATGACACCAGGTCATCTGAAATTATATGCTTAACTTGCTAAGTCAGCATCTAAAAATTCTTATATCGCACAGCAAATACATTTTGAAAAAAATAAGCTACACTAAGTATTTTGAGAAGGGGAAAGTTTTCAGTATAGTTTTACTGTCCAAAGTGAGATGATATTAATATCTCAAAAATTATCACCTCCCACAACTTTTCCATGAAGAATCACAAGTTTTTAATTCTGCATACAGACTTAAAACTGGCTCTCAGTTATAGAAGTGGTTTGTTTACAAAACTGAAACTAATAAAAACTGCCAAGTGATTACAGGAGCAGATGATAAATGCAATGGTTTCTCATTCCTATGAGAATGACCTCCTCAATGCTTTTCCACTCATCGGAGATGACTTTTCATTTTCACACAAAACTCAATTCTGCCTTTAGATGCACTGAAGTGCCTATTTCATTACATTAACTGTTCAGGCTTTAAGAGTATTATAGAGCTATAATCAGTCAACCTATTCATATTGTGTAGCTACATTTGATATCAGTAAATGATTACTGAAAAGTTGATGACACAATAAATTCTTCAAAAGTGACTGTTTTCAACCTCATACAATGGGCTTTTCCAAGCATCATTATTATCAATATACAATGAGTAAAGTAAGAGTACAGCCATTGCTTTCCTATCAGCTAAAACCTTTGTTACAAGCTTCATAAAATACATTTGATATAATAATAGGAGATTCAATACGATCAAATGTTTATTGACAATGATTATTTTTGCTTGTTTAAGTATGCGAGTCACGGGAGGGAAAGGCCACCTAAAATGGCTGACATGGGTTAAAAACGGGCAATCTACATTAACATCTTTTACCAAATAATTATGGTGATATCTGGAAATTTTAAACCAGAAAACTCAATGTAATACTGCAATATCATAAATTAAATTATGTTTTGGTGAGAATTAACTGCCTTAATATCATTTGATTGACCTCGACCCTACTGAGAGATAATGTTAAATTTCAGTTCTACATATCACTCTAACAAATGACAAGAAGTCCTCATCAATGGAACAGACTCAGGATTCAGAAATCTAAGGGTACGTTTGCAGGATTAGATGACAATATAATTACTAGGAATATCTAGAACACTAAATCCAGATATTAACAGGAAGTTGATGATTAGGCACTGATAAATGGAGATTATTTAGTGGTAACATTCACCAAAAACCTCAGTCACAATTCTTGCTATGACCAAGTTATGTAGTACTGCAAGGATCCAGACAAAGACAAGCCAGGTTTGCCAATTATTAAAAGAGAATAGAGGGAGAGAAAATGGGTCAGCCATCTTGCAAATAAAATGCATGGAATCAGGCTCCACACCAACCCACTTTATGAAAAAAATAATGGAGGACAGAAAAATACACTATTCAATTGGGAATTTCTTACTTTCTATGAATCTAATACTATACTGTTGACTCTTACATTCTATTACCCAGACAGATCAATTGTTTAATCAATTCATATTCACTAGTAGGGAGGAATATATTGCAGTCCAACTTCAATAAAATAAATACCCTGTTCAACAAGTTTAATTAAATTCGATCACATTACATAATGTCAATGTAGTTGATATAATATTTGCTCTGTTTATTGAGCATGGGTAATTTGATATGGAGTATTGAAAACTTAAGATAGGAAAATTTCTCTTAAGTCCACAAAGAAACAAGTTATTAAACAGTCAAGTTCATGTTATAGAAGTTGTACCACAATTGACAATGCATGATGGATATTTTCTCTTACCTATCACGAAGAATGGGTGGAGTGGAAGGCTGAAGATTGCTCCTATGCATTGGTTGAGAGAGAAGCAGCCCTTTCGCTTCTTTTGACATGAATGATGATGGCCAAGGAATGAAGGGAGATAACTGTGGCCACAAATCATACCATGGGGCATGATATGGATCAGCTGCAGCATAAAGATGGCAAGGTCCATTTGAACTATCATACTTGGCTTTCTTTCTTGTATCTTCTTTACAATCAGGTACTTCAACCTGTCAAGTAAGAATAATCTTGGTTATAAAACATTGATAATTAACCATTATATATGTGTATATATATAGATGATGAAGTAGCACTCACAAGATCAATATAACATTTGGACGGCACCATAGAACACAAAATAAAATAGAGATTGTTTGAGCATTCGGCCTTCTTCAGGTCAGACTGGAAGATCTTGGAAGGGGACTATGGAGTGTTTGGCGGGGGGGGGGGCAGGGTATGCTAGGAAAGGAATTAAAGATAGCGGTTAAGGGTGGGAATTTTAAAATATCGGAAAGCTAGCATATATGCGGATTCGTGAGTTCTCACCTCTATATTGGTTGCTGAAACAGGTCGGGATTCTACGATTCTCGATTTCTAGATTCCAGGGAGAGATTCTAGGAGTTAGGGTCCTTTTACGTGTAAATATTTTATTTTGGTTTCATTGTGCCATCCAAATGTTATAAATACATAATACATGAACACAAAATCGAACGTATCAACGAATGTCACGGCTATTATTGATTCTTCCAGTCCGTGGATTTTCACCCAAATCGGCGGCGCCGGCATTCCCACCGCAGGGTGAAAACCGCCCACCATCTCCTCTCCTCCCGACGGCAATGGACCACGAAGGGGGGCGTGGTGACCAACTCATATCGTACGCCTAAAGCTCCTTCAATTTGCCCCGACATTTTTTTATAAAATGATGGGCCGGCAAGTCCTACTGTAAACATTTCCTGTATTAGCGATTTCACGTCCCTTTTCAGGCTTCCTCAATGAATAAGGTGAACTGTGCACGGAGTAAAGAAACAACGTCCATTACACATCCGGTAAATTACTTGTCATGCATTACAAGATCGTGGTTTAGTGCTTTTCTCCTCTGAGAGGATTCACTTCAGCCGCCTTATCCTCAAATCAATACGGAGACTTGCCGAAGGGAAGTGGATCGGCCATTTCCGAACGGTGTCTTATTTTAGCCGTATTTTAACTGACGTCTGAACGACGAGCAACAGGAATCCACCAAAGTAGGAAAACGGTCGAAAAAGAACACTCAAAAGAGGCAATGTGGGTAAAAATGGCATGTGCACAGCTTTTTTGCTCCCTCTGTATGAAAGAAAAAAATCAGTATTTACGCAAATGACAGTTTAAATTGGCATCCCCGCAACTTAAAACCAAGGCTCAATACCCATGTGGATTTCTCGTTCAAGAAAGTATTATTCTTGGGGCAAATTAAGGGTCATACGGCGGGGTTAATAGAATCATTACTGTCAGGCCATACACAGTGCGACTTCAATCACTAAATCCCACTGGTTGCTAAAGACATTGAATATTTTCCAAGTGCAGAATAATTGACGATAACAAGGGACTTGAACATGGCCCTTCATAGTACGTCATGAGCAGATGACTTCAGGTAGGTACAATACATTATGCGCTTCGTACTTGTTCTTAATGAGAAGTTAATTGCCGACGCAAGGCTTATATTTCCTTCCTCCCGTGGCCAAGAATCTATGCTGCCCTCCCATCGCTCATACTCCATTCTGAAAAAAAAGCTTCGCAGCTCGATACCGTCTACTATAACCACTGATCACATCATTATACTACGAAATTCCCCGAAAAATAACATATGTTACTTGTTCAGGGCTTTTTTGGAACAACTAACGAATACATTCAATTCCAAGAGAGAAATGAAAGAACTGACGAAAAAACTGAAAAGACGAAGAAAATTATTGAAGGGAAAATGAGGTTGAAGAATAACAATGATATTGGTTGGATTAGGTAACTGATAAACACAATGGTACCAAACGTAAAAACAGAAAAGGAGAGGTGAGGTATGCGATGGCAGAAAATGCGTGGTTTTTTGTGCCCAACCAACCCTAAGAATGATGAGAAACCATGATAACGTCTTTGCATTACCGGGCGAGCTATCTGCCTCAAGAAAATCGATTCATTTAAATCATCTTCTCCAAAATGCAGACATCTACCTAGGCAGTGCCACACAGTGGCATGCCCCTGAAGCAGACACATATCCCAAATAAAGCGCTCACGTTTTATCATCCGCTCTTGGGCAACTATGCAGCTCAGGGCAACTACCCACGAGACAGACATTCACTGACCGACACTATCGTCTCTCGAGTGTCTGTCTGCTTCGACCACAAACGGCATTTCAAGTCTTCGTTCTGACCTCGGGAATTGCGGGTCACCGACACGGCGGCGCTAGGATCGTGGAGTCGACTGGGCGCGAGCCGAGTCTGTCGCCCACAGCGAAAGTCCCTTCCACGCGAGCGCGGCTGAGGGAGTTGGCCCGCCCGGGCATACTCAGCCTTTCACAAAGGGATACTATTGCCAGAGGCACGCCTGTATAGCTACATCTCCAATAACAATTAGAAAAATTCCATCAAAATTTGCCCTCCCATTAAAGAGTGGCACTGAATACATTCACTTCAATGTCAAATTTGGGGCAACGTGGAATCCAAATTGGGGGTGGGCATTAACCAGTAAAATAATTTGTGATTAGGATAAAAATTATTTTAAAAAGAGAAACATCCTATTATGTCCATTTACAACATATTTATAAGACTCATTTTCCTGAGGGTAAAGTCTCAGGGTAAAGAACAAATCCGAACAAATCCAATAATGGTTTAATCCAACACTATGGCTTCCTAACATTTATTTTACTCGATTGCGTGAGGCACACGCTGGGCTAGATGCGGGGTGTGTGGGGGGAGGGGAAACCCAGTGCCCACTGCGTTGGCCCCAACTCCCAAATGAGAGGAGCTTCTGCAGGGCTCGAAGGACCACGCATCGAACCACGCCTGCTTCGAGACCGTAATTCCACACAAAGCCCAGGGCGAACATTGTGAGGCTGCCCCATCTGTGCCTTAGGTTGACGAAAAATCACTTCTGAGACAATGGAAAACGAATTAGGGAGGAATAATAACGCCACGAATTCCGAATATTAACGGAAAATATGTATCATAAAAAAATTATTCTTAATGCGCCAATATTCCGCATTGGCTGAAACAAACTTTAAGATAGACGTTAATGAGGAAAGGAAAAGAAGAAATAAATTAAATAAAAAGAGGTGAAACAAAATTAACCATCTGCAAAAGATATTTTTATGCCCTAGACAAAACTGTTAGCGTTAAATTATCATGATTTATTGTATCAACGGGAAGCTAATGTGGGGTACTAAAGGAAGTAAGTTCCCCACATTACTAAGTAGTCGCGAACAATACACGAGTACAAGCATTCTTATTAACGAATATTTCATTGCACTCTTTTTGCTTTTCCCGCCGGGTAGTTTCGCCAATTTATTGGTTAGCGCCCCAAAATATTTGCTGCACCAGGTTCAGTGTTCCCCGATGAACCTATGTAATTTATTTGTGAAGAAAGAAGCAACTGAATTTCAGTAAAAAACACTGAAAACCGAGAAAAAGACATTCGGAATAAAAATATACCGTAAAAGTAATCGATTATTAACACTTCGGCAGAAAAACATGTACACTCTAGTGCCTTCAAAAATAAAATTTCTTGGGATTCCAACCCAGTAATTCCCATTAATTTAATATCCATTGGTCAGTTTATTTTTTATTTTTTGTTAATTATTGGTAGAATTTGCTTGCCTTGGGTCAGGGAGTCGCGTGAAGAGAGGCAAATATGACGAGCCGGAATATCACGTGATAGTGAGCCGTTTGGAAATTGCACAATCGCCGTCATCAAATTAATCCCTCAGATGGTCAGGCACAAAAAAGGACCACATACACACAATGCAACGCACTCTACTTAGTATATTATTATGAATTGCAATACGACGACCCCTAAATTTTTCCGGCATAAATTGTGTCTTTCTCTCATCGACATTTTTATTTCACTTAGCGTCCTGGATGGCACTTGATCTACGTAATGTGGATTTTAAAGGCATTCTGAAGAAAATATCATCCTTTAGAAATCAATATTCTATCGTAAATAGAATTATTATACGTACTGAATTAAAGGTATGACATTGCCTAGGATTGTTTTACTGCATAAGCTTTTCATCGGCACTTATCCTTTATACTCGTATTGGAACTAACGGTTAAGAAATAAAAGTTATTTTTCCATTGTTATCGCATTATTTAAAGAAAGGGGCCGTAAAAGGATGCTCATATTTTCAAATTCCTTTTAATACATCTTTATCGACGCACTAAGCGTTGATTTGTTGTACAGTAGTTATTTTGAACCAAGTTCTCAAATACAATAAAAAATAGAATGGGTATAAAAACACATCTCGGCTTAAAAATCAACTACTTTTGTACTCGCATATTAAAAACACTTAAGAAAGGAATTTTGAAGATCATAGGAGATCATGAGAGCAGACCTTAATTAACTAGCAGCCTCTTTACCATTGCCAACAGACCTCAGGGGTTAGAATACGACATTTAATTTTACATAAGCATTCTATCGCTCCAATCGTCAGTTAATCTTAACATATTCGCAAGACATTTTAACTTTGGGTCCTGTCCTTATCATTTATTTTATCCATTATTTTATTAATTAATTATAGCCCACTCGCGGGAGAGGATTTCTGATCACTTGGACAAGGTAGTTTGTTTAAAAAGAATTGGCTTTGTTTCTGGTTTCCAGTTGCGATTGTCAGTTTTTTACTACAAAATATTAAAAGAATTATTTCTACCGCAACAATTAGGTGAGGCCGCGTTATGTCCAAAAATGGTTCTATAAATTATTATTTTTCTACACATTAGAAACGAAGGGCATTTAGCATATCATTTGATGTTCTTCGAGGCCAACCCTCGGGAACTCGGTAGTCCAATGAGTAGAGCCCTAGTCTTAACTACAGACCGGAGGGCCCGGGTTCGATTCCCAGGGTAACTTCTATGGGTGCCCTCAGCTCCCCCAAGCTGTGTGATTTTTCTAGCAGCAGATGTTCCCGGGAAACCATAACCGGCACAGGGAAAGGAACAAGCCCTGCTAATGTGCTCATTTCACACCCCGTATAGGGCTTAGTATAGGTTGAGCTCTACCTTCACCCACCAAACCGATCTTCGGGTTTATTACTGTAATTAATTACAATGCTCATAATCTCCGATTCTGCAATCTTTAATATTTTCCTTGCTTTTGTGAAATAGAATTGAGGAAGTCATGTGAATGAGGGGCTATTATCGATTATGATACCACGAGTCTCGTTCAAATTGATTAACTACTACTCGTATTATTTTGGGGAACAATGAAATCTTTTCAATGATTTTTTTAAATTCCTGATTGACATGGTTTTTAAACTTTGGAGAGAATCAGTTTTCACGACTTAGTACTTCCATTAGGTACTCCAATATTTGGCCCTATAGTTCTATCCGCGAGGGATGTTTTTTTAACCCCACTTTCTGCTTCATATTTGAAATTTAACCAGAATTGATACAGTTTTCATAAATGCATTTGAAACCATTTTTTAACTCTTTAAGTCCGTATTCAGAGCGCTACAAAAACAAAATACTTCTTGATGATGCATACACGAATGCATCATCTACAAATATATGCATAGATACATTTGACGGCACATTTCAAAAGAAAATAGTAAAGCATTTATCACTCATGTAAGGTCCTGCTAACATTTCCTTGGGGGACATTTAAATTGCTTCCTAACTTTTGCGATTTGTATTTCTCTCTGAACCTGAACTCTTACAGTTAAATTATCATTGAGCCATTCTATAACGATGCCCCTGTATTCAAAATTTTGCATTATTTTGACAAAATATCCACATTTACAGTTCCATACACTCTTTTGAGTTATAACACCAAACCAATTAAAATTGGCTCATCATTCTTAACTTAATAAACATTAGTTTTATTGAAATTTATTAATTGATTAGATGCTAAAATCTGACTGATGAGAATAGATCATTTTACGAGAGTCATTCAATAAGAGACAAATGCTCTCATTTTGAAAATATTCAATTAATTTTTACCATCTTTTTCAAGGGTGTTCCTTGGAAACCTTGGGATCAGCTCTGATCACCCATTTGATTATTGTACGCCAAAAAAACAAAAAAACACTTCAATTTAAGATGACTAGTCCACTAGAATATTGCACCTTAGAAGAGCAGTGCCCTGTCATTAGATTTTTAGTTGCAGGAGGTGTAAAAGCAATGAAATACTTTCTAGAATACTATATAATACGGGGAAAATTGTTAGAACCGTGCGAATGTTTACAATTGGGTTGATCGGTTTAAAAGTGGCCGAACAAGTGTGGGCGATGAACCCCGAAGTGGACGTCCAGTCGAAGTTTCTGGTCCCTGCATGGAATCGAGGATCGATGGACATTCGCGATAACAGAAGAATTACTATTGAAATTATAGCTAAGGAAGTTCAAGTAAGCTGTGAAACTGTTCACAATACCATTCATAACCTTTTAAAGTACAGAAAAACGTGTGCGAGAAGTGTCCCCCGGCAGCTTACTGATGTTCATAAAGAATCGATATTTTCCATTAGTCATAACGTAAAGCAACGAAGTTTGATACAAGGAGACACTTTATTTCTAAAGAATAGTGACTTGCGATTAGGTCTGGAGCCATCACTACGATCCAGAGACCAAAAAACAAGAGTATGGAGTGAAAACACACCAGCTCCCCCGTTCGCAAATAATTAAAGGTTCAACTTTCCGCGGGCAAAGATACTGATCACCTTTTGGTACTCACAGGGCACAGTCTACTGAGATTTCCTTCACGATCAGCGAACTATCAATAGCCAGGACTACTCTGAGATGCTGGAACACAAACTTAAACCAGCTATCAGGCGCAAACGCCGTGGACTCTTGGCAAAAGGAGTCATTTTTCAGCACAACGCTCGCTCTCATGCATACCAGCTGACCCTCGATAAGCTTCAAGAATTGGATTTTGAGGTCTTACCGCGCATCCTGCGTCTAGACCAGACCTAGCCACGTCTTATTTTTACCTGCATGGACCACTCAAATACGCCTTACGTGGAGAAAGATAAGCCCACAACGAGTAAGTCAAGGAAGCGTTGCAAAAGTTGCTTTGGAGCCAACCGAAAGAATTCTTTGCCAAAGGAAATAGGAAGCTACAAGAAAGATAAGACAAGTGCATGAATGTTAGCGGCGATTATATTGAAAAATGGTCAATTTTTTGTACGAGTCCAATAGACCGTTTTTGAGTTGCAATTAGTCTCTTTACTCAATGAATGACCCTCATATTATTATTAATTTGTTTTTCTTCAATTTTGTCAACAACTTCAACCTCCTTGAATTGCTTGGATTTGATTTTATAGCGTTTTCAGCTAAAACTTCAATTGAACTTTTTCCATGCCAAATGACCAGATAAAATAATTAGTTTTTAGGAAAATATGGCAGACAACATCTTGAGCGACCCCTTGGCTTCCCTCACACTGGACATGCTCCACTCACTTCAGCCTTTGCTGTGGCTATTCTCCGATAAAGGCCGTGCATATGCAACACATATATACTCGCATTTCCCTCGGAATAGTACCTTTCAGACATTTCTCTTGCCATAATAATGGGCATTCTTGGCAATTGAGAGTAAAAGTTCCTTAACATTACCAGTATATAGCATGAGGGTGGCTGTGATCTAAAAGAAAAGTGGCGCGAGTTCGTTATTCTACGGAGGGGAGGCGGGTTCTAACGACATTTAACTCTCTAACAACGTTCCACCCACATTTTTTGCAGAAAGGGCTTGGGAGGTTGGGAGTCACCCATGCTATGTCTGCAAACCATGCAGACTACCACAGACAGTCTACTCACTCATGACGCATTTTCCACGCAGAAAATCCAATTTCTTAGGAAGAAGTGAACAACACTGAAAAATTTCTCCTCGAGAAGATAAAACTGAATATTGTACTTTTACGCGGCCTCTACACGGTTAATAAAAACAAGTATCGGTACCAATTTTTTTCTGACGTGTGCGTGAAGTGCTGAATTCAGACCGCTGGTTAAGTGTGCGAAGATCCCATTGTCATTGGTAAGATTACAATGCATATTATAATCACCTAAATTTGGCGATGCGAAAGATCTGCGCTAAACTCGTCCCGATGGTCTTGACGACGCCATGAGCGACGCGACGCGATGGCCAAGAGCAGAGTCGAGTGTGCTTGCGAAGACCTTCTGCAACGACATTGCGACGATTCCCTAACCCCCTTTCAGTCCCTACCTGGCACCAGCAGACTATTTCCTATTCCCAAAAGTGAAATCCTCCCTTAAAAAGCGCCACCATAGTGCAGTCAAAGAAGTTTTCACGCGTACCCTCAAGGACCCTCCGGAATCCGTCTACCAGGCAGCCTTCGAGTCGCGGAAAAGCTCCTGGAAAAAGTGTGTCGATGCGCAAGGGATGTATTTTGAAGAATTTTAGGCATCGTAGAAACATTGAAATAAATCTGTTTTTCCGAAAATTTTCCTTCAAATACGATAACCACTTGTCATGACAACTCGGTAGAGAAGAGACAATGTTGGAATGTCGGAATTGCATTCTCAAAGAGGGATATTCAATTTTTTTCGGAAAACCCCCACCTAATGCACGCTAAAAGGATATTTTCTTCTTTTGACAATCCGTTTCATTAGACTTCATAGGAACGGAATAAAACAACAGAATCACAATAATTTCTATGCCCATTCCCTTCTTCTATAAGTTTCTAACGACGATGGGATAATAAATCTTTTAAATGCTCATAATGCTCGCTCTAAATGAAACATTTTCTTCCTTAAATGCTTCCCGTCATTTCCTCAATGAAAACACCGATAACTCGATGCTACGAGTATTTCTCTGAAACAGACCCAAGGGACATAAAATTTCTCTTTGAACAAAGTACAATGCCACGACAATTCGATGACGGGCGTGCTCGTTTGCCAAAGCGCATATATCGTGTAATGGGCCAATTTGCCAAATGAAACAATGCTCTTACGTCATGAATGGCTACTATAAAACTCTTCTTCGAATCAACCACTAACTTTTTTCACTCGGCAAGCGCTCCACCATTCGCCGTAATCCCACGAGCTTCCAAATCTCACTCAAGTTATCATAAGATGCCAAGAGGGAATACAAGTACGTAATACTTTGGCTGCTACACTTGAATAGTTGGATGTAATACTTCAGCTGTTCCAAACACATCAAACAAAGTAACTGATCAAAATTATCAACTAATCCTTCTCTTAAATAAATTCAGCATCCTCTCCAAGTAGTAAACGATTAACGCTGAAGACAATCCAAACCGAATAACAGCAATATCTCAATTCTATTGCAAAGGATTTACTTTATCCCAAATCATAGTCACGGAATTTTTATGGCTTTTTTAAACATGCCCGGTCTTTCAAAGGTTCCCTTGTATTTAATATGTCAGTTGATTTTTTTTCCTATTACAACCATTAGAAAAAAATTGCCACCGTTTTTACACATCTCCTAAAGGAAGCTGAGAGATGTGCAGAGATTGAAACCCATACAATTCGTACAAGAGCACCGCCTGCTATGCTGAGTTCAGAAAGGGAACCTATACGCACCTTAAAAGGCATGTTTCCCTACGTTTATTTGGAAATCAAGGGGTTTAAATGAAAATATTTTCAGCTCAACGTCCATCAAACGGCGAAATGTAAGTTATTTGCCCAATTGCACGACTCAATTGACAAATATGAAGTGCCGTGGCCTAAGTTGAGCACTTACCATCCATGGCATCTACGTAAAGAGATAAGAAAGTTGATCTACGGAATACTATGGTTTTCTCTCTTCAGTTATAGAAAGAGCTGATTCACTAGATAAATGATTCCACACTGGTCACATTAATTGCACTAAGGTTATATTCAGGGTCTAATGAAAAGCTGAAACTAGTCTTATCATCTCTGCTATGTTAAATCTAACCTTGGGAATATTTTTAAAACACCCACTGCGTGCAATCACCAAATAAATCAGAGCAAATGATGGTTAACGTGCATCATTGATCGAATTCGATATCTCTTAGTGTCATATGCAGTAACATTGTCAGCAAGAATCTTAGGCATTCACTTAAATAGGAATATTTCACGAATAAGAAAAGGCCGGTACCTACTAATTAATAGCTGAAGAGGAGCAATTTAAATTGAATATTTTTAAGGACACTCTGTTTTAAGATAGCAATGAAAATTGCCAGAACTAAGTTTGTCCTAAGATATAACGAATTACGCACAAGTCCATGAAGCGCTTAGGTTCACTAATGTTTAACCGAGTTTTAAACTCGGGGAGAGCGATGTTCCAGTGGACGCGGTTTTTCTAGATTTTAAGAACGCCTTTGACAAAGCATCTAATAGTAAACTAATTAAAAATCTAGAAGCATATGGCATAGATAAAAATAAACGGGTTGGATTAAAGAATTTTTGAAATGTTGGTTACAAATAGCTGTCATAGATGGAGTTAGCTCAAAGGCAGTAGAAGTTACTTCGGGTGTTCCCCAGGTAAGTGTTATCGGACCTCTTTTATTCGTACTCTACGTTAACGACACCTTGCCATCCCTTGCCACACACCCTAGCGGTGGTTTGCAGGGTACCAAAAAACATAAAACATAAGAAAGACATTAAATTGAGAATAATAACGTTTGCATACAAATTTGAGTTGAAAATGTGTTACTGGGATATAAAAAGCGACGTTAGCGACATTGACTCCATAGTCACTAGCAGGATATGATTATTTGCCGACGATGCAACGGTTTACCGTGATTCTAAGGACACAGCAGCTTTTTCAGATGACCTTAATGCTATAAAATGCTGGAGCGACACTTGGCAATTAGATCTAAACTTAAAAAATTGCGTAGTCATATACTTTTGGAACAAGAGTAATTCCCACCCGAACGCCAACTGCATTGGAAACACCGAAATGGATTGCGTAGACTCGATTAAATACCTAGACATTACCCTCATTCACGACCTCTACTGAGTGAAACGAATACAGGGAATATGTCGAGAAGCTAACAAAAAATTAGGATCTATTAGAAGAGTGCTGGGTTAATATGATGAAAGGTCAAACAGAAATGTTTATCGTTCGCTGGTTAGGCGCCATTTAGAATATACTGCTAGTATAAGGGATCCTCACGAAATTGGATTGATTGCCGATTTGAATCGCGTGGAGCGTAGAGGAGCAAGATTTGCAAAACGTTGTTATGATAAACTTAGTAACGTATCAAAATTATTAGAAGAGTTAGGCTGAGAATCACTCACGGAGCGAAGGTTAAATTACAGATTGAATCTCTTGAATAAATTGGAAGGATGTCTCTTAAGCAGTGATGTTGAAAATGTATTATTACCCCCATCGCACTACGGTCGGCGAGATCACGTCAATTAAACTGGAGAGATTAAGTGTAGAATAGCTAGCTAACTTCTTTCCACAAACGACAAGGGATTAGAATAATATTGTCCGATGGCGGCAGGGGTAAAAATATTCGGGTCAAAATTAGTATGGGGTGTTTTTACCCCCTGCCAAACACGCTATCGGTGGTTTGCAGGGTAATAAAATATATACATGTGTATACATAAATTGAGGGAGTACTTGGTATGGTGGGTGAAGAAAGGGGTTTGTTGGGAGAAATCCTATGGAGGCAGGAAAAGTGGATGAAGGGGGTATTGACCGGCAGCGGGATGTTGAAGACTGTAATTGAGGGGAGAATGTTAGGCAAACGAGGAAAGGGAAGGAACAGGATAGGGATGTTGGACGGGATGAAGGGAGGAAGAAAGTACTCAGAGCTGAAGAGGGATCTGACGTAGAGTAGGATGTTGTGTTTTGCTAGGGGTCACAAATTATTTAATTAGTAATTATGTCCATCCAAAAACCTACCTTAACCGGTAGATTACCTAATAATATATATATATATATATATATATATATATATATATATATATATATATATATATATATATATATATATATATATATAGGGGTAGAGCGTTCGACTACTGACCGGAGGGTCCCGAATTCGATTCCCGGGCAAGTCTATTGGGCAACTGCAGCTCCACACAAGCTAAGTGATTTTTCGGGTACCAGATCTTCCTGGGAAACCATAACCGGCACAGGGAAAGGAATTGGCCCCCTACCCTGATGTGTGAATTTCCCACACCGTCGGGCTTAGTACTGGGTGAACTCTACCATCCCCTACCAAACCGACCTTCGGGTTGATTACTGTGTTTATTGTTATATATATATATATATATATATATATATATATATATATATATATATATATACACACACACACATATGTACATATATATATATATATATATACACACATATATACATTTTCATATATATATATATATATATCTTCATCCGTAACTCGGGGTTTAAACTCTAGTTTCTACACCCGCACCAGTAACCGTGGGTTTCAAATCCGCCTAAAAATGCCACACCACCTTGATACCCGATGCTGAGCATTTAGGCGGCCCAAACCGGGCTTGCTTTTCGTCACTTTGTGCCGGACAGACTCTCGCCTCTCCCCAACCCTCGACCATTTCCTGGCTGCCACCCTGGGTGCCGCCACCGGGGATTATGCTCACATTTCTCTGATCTCGTGAGAGTCAGCTGTTACCCGCTAGCGTCCAATCTCGGGTCACACCATACTACCGCCCCAGATGCAAGTGCTTCTTTCCTTAACCACTCCATTCCCAGGCACAGCGTTCCATTGTCAACCTGCTCGCCCGTGGTGGTCGAAATCCTCCCACCATCCCTTAGAGGTGAGAAACGACACTACTTAACGTAGACACACTGGCCTTACCAGAATACTAGTGTTGCTTCTTCTAATAATCCGTATCCAGAGACACGAGTCTTACAACTCTTCTCGTAGAGGGAGATTTGGCTATGTCGCCTTATCTTTTTTCCTTTTGCGTGAGAATACCATCTACTTTTTCATCGATTTTTGACGGGAACCGGCCGAACTAGCCGGGACAAATAAAATACGATATGAACTGGCGTGCTACCAGCCAAAGCAGAGGTTATTAATGTGAACTTCACGTCGCAGACACTTGAAATGAATCAGATATCAAAGCCTGTTAGAGATTAAATAAGACCGACGCTGTGAGTACGGCGGTCACGAAAAAGGCATGGAAGAAAGTTGAAACGAAATTCTTTGTTCGAGGGCAACTAATGTTGGTTACCTCTGACCGAAAGGCAACAATGTTTTTGTTTCTTTGTGCAGTTGTATTCAAACAGAGGTGATCATACTGCACTCGGGTATTATTACGTAGCTGGTATGTGTGTACTCTGGTCTTACACTGTGCTGGAAGTAATGGTGCGTAGGAGGGCGAAAATGAAGGTGAGAGGGCATGTGGTGATGGGATGAAGAGGAAAGGAAAACGTGGCGGAGAAGAGGCCTCCACGGACCTGCCAACGGAATATGACCAATACTGATGATCGTACTGTGAAATAAATGTTATTCATATTTCAAATTCTTCAAAATGAGTTCGATCTTGGGGTCATAATTGTATTTTCAAATGTTTACTTCATCACAGCGCACTGAAAAGCAGTCAAGGAAAGCTGGGTTAAATAAAAGGCAAAGAAGAAAAGACGGCATGTGGTCGTCTCAACGTCGAAGAATGAGAGGAGAAGCTGGTCCGTGCAAAGCGAATACCATCGAGACGACGCTGGCGTTAGGAGGAGGCCTTTCTGACATTATTCACTTGTGTAATAACTTAGGTGTTTTCTATCGACGCCGTTGGTGTGGCTCTAAGAAAGCTCAAATTCAAGACAGAGTCATGACTATTTTATGAATACTGTTTGATATGCAAATGGGGGCATGAAGTTGAATTGTTAATTCTTTTCAGATCTCCAAATTGTAAGACATTTCACATTTCTACACAGATTTCAAAAGCAAAGTTGTTTATACTGAAACAAAGTTTCCATTTCCTCTTCGCGGATGATTTTTTTTGAAAATAATGCTTTCTAATACGGGAAATATCTTATTCACAGCTCCGTTGATGTTTGAGAATGTATTTATTTAGCCATGGCCATTTTGCCGATTTCCTTCTCCTGTTCATCATTTCCAGATCTGAGCCTTAAGTTTTACCCTACGAGTGAACTCTTTCAGCTATATTTCTTGTCATTAGAAGAGAATGCTCTCCGAGCTTCCTTGGTTAAACAATGAAGAAACTCGGGGATTGTACTTGCAGCATTGTTTCGGCCATGTGATGCTGGGCTACTCCCTCCCAACCCCCTACCTGTGTTAGCGTTGCGTGAAGGATGGCCAAACGGCTTTCCCTAATGCCTATTTTCTGTGGCACCTGTTTTTTCATGACATTTTGGTCCATGTTACAGACACTTGCACACCCATGCGAATATACCAAACCTCCTTTCTTAAGTCCCACTTATGCCACAGGATCGAGTTTTTTCCCTCTGTAACATTAATATGGTTTCTACTTGGCTGAATCGAAAGTGCAGTAAATAATTAATATTAAAATACACTTTATCATGAAACTTTGTGTCCGCGGCTTTAACTCCCGATCTCATTGACTATTGTAGGTGCTCAACCCATGCGCCCATTTCGGAATACCAAGAGAAAATGTAACACACAAAAGGAATGGAATAAATTCCCTTTGATGTATCAACGCGCATGCAGTAGTGGATGGTTTATTCTTTGCTACCGACAAATTAAACCTATGATTCAACTGTCGAAAGATCCTTGGTTCAAGTCCCGGCCACGAAAATATTTTTCCACTTGTGATCTGTTCGATTCCGCCTTATCCACCTCCCTGTGTTCGTCTTTTTGAGGTATTCCTATCCATTTTCCTGATATCTATTTCCATGTGAATAGATACACACACGAGTGAATAGATAAACATACCAAAACTCGTTTTTATGCGAATACATGTCCTTGTGAATATACATAATCACATGAATTAAGATACAAGGAAATGACTAATTACCGTCCCGGCATAAAGATGGTACAGATAAGGTCACTCACTACTGTTTTGACTCTGTCGGTGGCACAACCACCTTTTTCACCGGGAGGAGGAAGGATGACTGAGAGCAGGGGTGATGGGCGAGCTGGGGGAGAGCAGGAGGGTAGGAGATGGGGAGGGGAAAGGGGCGGGGGGTATCCCCTAGAAATCTCCTTTATTGGGGACGAGTCAATTGATAGAATTTGGTAGTCACCTAATGCCGAGCCAACTTCAGGTCCGGCTCCGTCAAAGACAGTCGGGGCCGAATTTCCGTGCTACGGAACAAATATCGGCTCTATTGGCATTTTGGTCAATGCATCCTCCTAACACATTGGCCAAATTTAAAGCATGCTTACGAGTGAGTAGCTCGTAGATCGACGACAAAAACTCTAAAAACGACCCTTCAGCCGGATTCTGTACATGTTTCTCTATCGGCGTCGATGTCCTCTTGACAGTTGTCCTTACCGGTTCGACCAGTCAAGTCTGCACGCATCACGAACCGCAACTGACCACAGTTCAACGGACAGACGTCCTTTATGCGAGGCGTTATGCAACAGAGAGGTAAATATGATGAATTATCACCTTAGGTACGAGGCTACAGCTTTTGACCGATGATGCATGGTAAAACTAGAAAAAAGATAGTCGAGGTGCACGTAGATGTAACAGAAAACATGTACATGTATTTGTCATAAAAATTGCAATGAGGTTTGCGCAGACTTCGCGAGATTATTTTTTATTATTTTATGTATCTACATATAATATTAAGTTTTAAAGTTCAATTCTCAACATTGCACGAGGATTTACAGTATTTTCGTCCAACCAAGTCATCGATTTGTAAAAATAATTCCACTCCATATTTTACCAACAAATAAAATACAAATAAATACGCATCATATTGAACAACCACTATGTTCTCCATTTCAAAGAAAGTGAATTCCTATGATCAAGCCCCATTTTAAAACAAACAAAAAAATGAGTACGAAAAATATTCTCAGCCATGATCTATTTAGATATGCAGAGACCATCACGATGAATAAATGTTTAATTAATATGTTCCATGAATCGTATTTTACTTAAACACATGAAAGAAATTGAAACCTCGGTTCCCTTTAAATTTATCGCACCATTCTTACCCATTAAAAGAATCGATAAAAAGTTGAGGTGATGGAAGAAATTCATGTTTCGAATACGTTGGTTAGAAAAAATTCGTTACGCATTACACTGTACTATTGTGGTATTAGGAGAATGGTGACATATCGTTCATTTCCCAATTGCTGCATCTTGTGCTGATTAGAAATTATTGAAGTTATGGTAGTTGTTAACAATCCCAAATACTTAGAAATACGAAGAAACGAGGTTAGTCTTTGGAATCCTTGCGGGGCAGGCTTATTAAAAGAATTAGATCGTGCAAGGAGTACGAAGCGTAGGGTGACGAGAAGGAAATTGCGACACACAGTGGTCCTTTATTCTGCTGCCTGATATGGAGGAAATGTTCCCCAACTTCCCGCATTGAACGCGCGGAGAGCCACATATCGCGCGCGCCCTCTGTACGCCTGACGCGTGTGGCACGGCCGGCACGTGACCTCAGCCGCAGATCGCCTCCACCATGGGCTTGCGCCGTTGTCTTCCCCAAAGCGAATCTCCACGACGAGACGGCGGCAATATGAACACTCTTTGAATGTCAACTATCTGCCCCGCTCCAATCACTGCCTTTAGCAGATCTTAATTGTTTTTTACAGAGCTAGATGCTCCTGAAAGGTTATGCTCACAAGGTGGGGCGACATTCCATTTTCACACTCAAGGGCCACGAGTATGAACGCCATCTCGAAGCAGGGGCACGCACGCTCGCCCAATCTCCGCTCGTCGGAGAGATAATTCGAATTGGACCCTCATTGCTCAAATAACCAAAAGGAAATTATCTCATAGAGCCAACCCGTCCACATACATGTGATATTTATAAAAATCTACCGACTAACATAATATGTATGTGAAATTTCGTGAATACATTGAAGGTAGCACAAATCTGTTTGTAAATACTACCGAGAGGCCGCGCGATTGTACTTTCGCAGTTCCGCTCGCCACTCTGCCCGTGATGACGCATCGCACCGTCAATTACCCGTCGAAGGGCAGACTCAAGAGGAAGTAAACGGTGGGCAACAGGTGCAACACCGAAATTACACATTAACACCAAGCGTAGAGAAAACATTTTCGCATATTTCCAAGCCATCAGAGCCTGGACCATCAACACATTCGGCCGGAAACGCATGCCCATGTCGCAGAGGAAATAGTATATCAGAAGGCGACTGAGTTACTCATTCACTTCATGGGAGACACTTTTCCAGCAGTGGGCTGCTTATTCATTTCGAAAACACTTCTCGTCATTTTGCTCAGAGTCTCTTTGAAACGCCTTCCCAGGACTGTCTAAATTGCAATTTCAGGTGGCTTGCGGGGCCTATTGTAGATGAAGAAATAAGGGAGGAGAGATAGGTGAGAGACAGACGAATGGGCGAAAATAGAAAGGGAGAGAATGAACGAAAAAATGATATAAAGCAGAGAAAGGAGACACAGAATATAACCGAAGACTAATTATACAGCGTACATGGAAAAGGAGAGAGAAAGGACGAGAAAAGAGACGGGAGATGGAGAAGAGAGAGGGAGGGAGAGAGAGGGAGGGAGGGAGAGAGAGGGAGGGAGAGAGAGGGAGGGAGAGAGAGGGAGGGAGAGAGAGGGAGGGAGAGAGAGGGAGGGAGAGAGAGGGAGGGAGAGAGAGGGAGGGAGAGAGAGGGAGGGAGAGAGAGGGAGGGAGAGGGAGGGAGGGAGGGAGAGGGAGGGAGGGAGGGAGAGAGGGAGGGAGGGAGAGAGGGAGGGAGGGAGGGAGAGAGGGAGGGAGGGAGAGAGGGAGGGAGAGAGGGAGGGAGGGAGAGAGGGAGGGAGGGAGGGAGAGAGGGAGGGAGGGAGAGGGGAGGGAGGGAGAGGGGGAGGGAGAGAGGAAGAGAGCGAGGGAGAGAGGAAGAGAGCGAGGGAGAGAGGAAGAGAGCGAGGGAGAGAGGAAGAGAGCGAGGGAGAGAGGAAGAGAGCGAGGGAGAGAGGAAGAGAGCGAGGGAGAGAGGAAGAGAGCGAGGGAGAGAGGAAGAGAGCGAGGGAGAGAGGAAGAGAGCGAGGGAGAGAGGAAGAGAGCGAGGGAGAGAGGAAGAGAGCGAGGGAGAGAGGAAGAGAGCGAGGGAGAGAGGAAGAGAGCGAGGGAGAGAGGAAGAGAGCGAGGGAGAGAGGAAGAGAGGAAGAGAGGAAGAGAGCGAGGGAGAGAGGAAGAGAGCGAGGGAGAGAGGAAGAGAGCGAGGGAGAGAGGAAGAGAGCGAGGGAGAGAGGAAGAGAGCGAGGGAGAGAGGAAGAGAGGGAGAGGGTGGATGTCACGAGGACAGTGAGCAGATAGAGAGAGGGGCCGGAGAGAAGAGAAAGAGGAGAATAGAGGAGAGTGTGAGGTGTTTAGGAAGGAACGGTAGAAGAACGCATAGGAGAGCATGAATGGAGACATCAGCACGGAGGGTGAGCAGATTGATGCAAGTATCTTACCAGGGCGGGATTGGAGGTCAACATCCCCTCTTTTCCCCGGCCCTCCACTCAAAAAGATTTTAAAATATACACTTAGTACTTGTAAGATATTCATGTTCATGGACTGAATAAAGGACTCATGTTGCATGTTTTCAAGTTTCCCCCAGTACTATTTTCGTTAGCGAAAGCATTAAACGCGGCGAAATATTGGGTTAATGCTCCATGGGTTGAATCAGCAAGGCATTGTAAGATGTTCTGAATGATTGCAGGAGGTAGGTATCTTTAGCCATGGCCGCTCCGTGCCTCGGGGCCGCGTACAGAGTGGTGTGCCGCGTCCTCCCGTCGACCTTGACTCCGTGCAACGCCCAAGCAACTGGCCTTACCTCGACAGGCATTTAGATCCTGACCTCAACATCCTTATCTGTTACCCCAGCTCAAATTTAAGTAGCTTCACTGCCACATATATGTGTTTGCGGAACCGTAGGCGGAAGGATCATTCTGGGGGCGGGAATTAATGGCCAGGGAATGGCCGGCGTAGGCCGTGGTATTATCTACCCACAACGTACGGAAGTTTGTTTACCCCAAGACTGGTTTTCCGTTAAGATGTTTGTAAAGCATTGAATTTGACGGGTATAGGGGATTCGATCCATACCTAGATGATATTTCGCTCGCTGATAGAGTAGAAAAGAAGAATGGAATTCGCTGAGAACTAACGATTAAGACCTTAGGCTAGAACAACGAACGTAGGAAGACAATAAAATCCCAGCACATTTCGTAGCTATGTCAAAACATCAGAAATATTCAGTACTTTTGCTCCTAGGTAAAAAGTTTAGTAAAGGAGAAAGTTTCCAACACTTTGGAATCGATAGTGATGAAATCCCAAAACCAAAAAAGACTGATCATGGCGCCTCAACTTCTGCGTCGGCTAATCATTAAATGGCACCACGATTCTGTTTTCGAAGGACGCCTAGGGTTTGAGAAAACCCTCTACAATATATCGAGGAATTTTTAACAGGAAGGGCTACGTGGAGACATTTTTAATTCGTGAAATTTTACCGGCTTTACATCAAGTGATGTGGATTCACGCTTAAAAATTGTCACTCTCTTACTGGCGTCTTGAGAGAGTGAGTTTTCACTGACCACGTGGGGCGCAAATCATCTGGACGATAAATGGAAATGGAACCATCTCAGTCTATCCACACCTTCACAACGTTCGCAAATAGAGGTGTAGAGGCAATAAAGAAGTTAAGGTGGGCGGGCGAGCAAGTGGCGGCTAAAAAAAACGCGCGCGGGCAGGAGCACGATTTTACATTGGGAGAAAAGATCTTTGTAAGAACTAACCCGGTGAGTTCTGCAGCGGAAAACAATCGGTGAAGCTTATAGGACAGTGGTCGAGGACATTCATCGCTCCCAAATTTGTATCTCAGTAACGAGGAGATTAGTATATTCTGATTCAAATTAATTAGTTATGCAGAGTATGGATCTGGAGTAAACAATTCATAGAAGATGATCAAGACCGATCACAAGTGAGAGATATATATGATTAGCGGTGGAATGGGCGCACCATTATTTTCATTTGTCGACATTCCCTGCTGTTGCTTCAGCGCGGGTAGGCACTGAACACACCTTTCAGGCAGATGAGATGTTGCGGTCTGGGGCCGTCATGCCAAATGGAGAGCCCGGCCGGAGGCACTGCACGCACACGGAATTTGACCGGGCGATGTGCAGCAGCCACGCGGTGGTCGGGAGGAGCAGAGGAAGTGAGTCCTTAATGCGGTGGAGCTAAAGAGAGTGGGTCAATAAACATTCGTCGCAATGTGAAGAATGAGCGGAAAGAAAGGTCAGGTTATTCCGAAAACACATCGAGAAAGAGCGAGATTAAGAAAAGGCAGCACTGAGAGAGATTGGAGATGGCAGAGAAAGGAAGAGAGTGAAGAGGCAAGGAGCAAAGGAAGGTCAGAGAGAGTGAGAAGAGAGCGAGACATGGGAGGAAGAAGAAATTAGGTAGAGCATAGAAAGGGAGGGAGAATCGGCAAATTGTGACAGAGAAAGAGCTAAGTGTGTTTAGGGAGAGGGTTGAGTCGCGAGCAGAAAGGGCGATCGCGGGGAGAAAAGAGTTGAGCAGGGAAAGAGCAAAGAGGAGAGAAGATGGGAGAGAGAGGTGAGGAGGAAACATCGAAGAGATGGGAGAGAAGGGTGAAAGGAAGGGTTGGGCTGGGGAGAGAGTGATAGCAGACTCATTACTACGAAATGCATCCCTGCCACTAGCAAAGATATTTAATTACCCGAAAAAATTATTCGCTTGATCAAATTATTAGAATCAACTCGTCACTTGATGTACTATGAGAAATCGGCCCACACTAAATCGACGAGGCTTGATGAAAAAGATTTCCAAACGATATCTGGGAGCCATCAAGCTCTCCGCATCACCATTGACTCACACACCTTCTCGACTATCGCACCACCATCAACATTTTCACACACGTATCTTCGGGAGTGAGCCGAGGGGCGTGTGTGGTCAGCATCGATCGGGCACGCCTCACTGAGGAGGTGGCGACGGGACGCTCTCTTTGAAAGAGAAACAAAATTGCCATGCGTGCTCTTTTTCGGTGCACGCGACGGAGGAGACAACCGCACGAAATACTGTAATGTTCTTTGTCTAAGTCTCGTGCCATTCCAGGGAAATCTTGCGAGGAAATAGCCCCCCAATGGCTCCTATGAAGGAAGAGTGGGCCGCGAAAGACAGGCCGACACCACGGTCCCTTAATAATAGGGAAGGCCTTGGTTGTCACTTTCTTCACGGTGGGGGCTCATCTTTAAAATTGTCTCCTTTCTTCTGGGGAGAGTTGCCCGGATAAATTACTTCGATGATTTTCAAGTGACTATTTGCAAACTAATGGTATTACATTTAACTTCTACTGGGTGATCATAAAAAATATCATGAGCATATTGCTGGCGATAACTAGTTTGACCTAACAGCAAACGGCATGCACATCCGCTGTCTTTCACCGATTAGTCTCGATAATTTTTTTCAAAAATACTGGATAAGTCCTCGGTAAAATACCGTCGTGAGGTGAGGATGCAACGAATGATGATGGCGAATTTGACAGGTAGACATGAAAGAGAAAAGGAAATACAGAGAAAAGAATGAGAGAAAGGGAAGGACATAAGGAGGGACGGAAATCCAGAGATGAGGAGGAAAAGAAGGAAGCGGGGAAGAAATAAAACAGAAAATAAATCACGATGGGAATCCAAGCAGATGGAGACAACGGGGGTTTGGCAGTGTGGCGTGCGGTTTCACGAAAGGACCAACACAAACGAGGAGAACGACGGGATTCCCCAGAGGATGAGACTCGGCCCGGCCGCTTGCACCCCAGTTCCCACGAGTCACGTGATCCATTCCCGCCGCTCCAAATAACTTTGGTCATCCCTCGTCCCAAAGATATTTGGGAACGACTACAGAGTCCCCCCACGGCACCACGTCACCAATTCTGGGCTGGAGGAAAGAGTTCCCGCCGCCACCAAGGGTGCATAGCGTCTGCCACTGCCGCCTGTGCCACTCACAGAGTGACTTCAATCTTCCCTTTTCATGAAACGATCGAGGATATTAGCAACCGAGGCACCAGAACGAGTAAATCCTATTTTTGAACACGTCAATTTATTTCATATTAATCCGAAAACAGCACTTTGGACTTAACATAGGACTTTTAACAATGATATAATAATAGAAGTAATTACAAACACCCAAGACCTAGATGGAGAAAAACCCACATAGGCAGGCATCGAACCAGCGACCTCTGGGTTGACGGGCAAGGAGACACATTAAAACGGACATTATAGCAACCAACATCAAAATTATTAATAACAGATCGATATAATGCATAACTTCATCACGAAGGATGGTGTTACTCACCGAAACCAAACGGTCACTAATAATTTTCATAGAAAATGCAACTTTTTTCATTTAATCTCTGCATACGAGTGATTAAATTGTCAGTGATACACTGTTTGTTCGGCATAATACGAAAAAGATGATACGCCGTATATAACAAATTATGGTGCCACATGACAAAAGTCCAAGAAATGAAAGCAGGAAAATTTTGTTGTTCCACCAAATGCCTAAATTCTGTGGCTCAGCAAAGTTTCGTTGCTTAATCATCGACAATGAAAGCTATTGAAACCCACGATTGTTACCACAAGGGTTAGAAATGTATTCAGAATATTTGGTGACCACTTGGAATTGTGCGAGACCCTACGATGAAATATCTTAATTTAATTTCATACCAATATTCGACATTCCCCTCTCGGAGAAAAAACGACATGCCCGACATAATGTCCGTCGGGCATGTCGTTGTTTTCTAGGCAAACGTGTATTTATATTAGAATAAATGTGCACAATGCGATCTGATGGTTGCACATCACTGTTGGAAGCGCTACAAGCCAACGGAAGACGTATTCGAGGAATGCCTCTTCCGAGAGGTAAAACCTAGCAAAGACAGGTCAGGAGGAAGACAGCATCCCAGCGGAGAATCACTTCAGCCGCAAGGCTCAAATGAAAGACGCAAAAGAAAAAAGGATATTATCAATTTTTTCGGACGCCTCGATTTTTTTAAATTTGTAAATGTAGGAAAAGTCTTCGAAACACACACAAAAACAAATCACATACCATTTATTCACTGAACGATAATTTCGCACTACAAGATTCAATTTAGAGTGTTCATTTCTTTATTCCCTAGATTTATTGCGTGCAAAATAATAAATTGAGTACAAATGACAGATTCAGTTTCATTGATTTTAGTCGGGTGTTGCGTCAGTGGAAGCCGCTACAAATTGAAAGGCATAGTTCGCCTACACCTAACCCCGATGACGAAAATCGACTTCCACGTGGGTGGAAATTCCTTCACTGGCGCAAATGACCTTAGCTGTCGGTCGCCTCTCGTAAAAAACCTAAGAAAAAAAATCCACCACATTCATACATAGGAACAGGGAAGAGCCACGCGATGCTAGAGATCCGGGCCGTAGGGAGGGCGAGGAACACACTTCACATGGGTTTGCAAGAGTCAATCACAATTCCGCGGTGGATATAAGAGAGCCAGCCCACCGCGCACAAACGTCTCGGGCGTCAAATTTCTGTTGTGTGGCACCCAATGAAATTATCAGTCTTTCTGATACTGCTCCTGAGGTTCTTCGACTGTCTTCTCTCACAATGATAACAACGGTGTTACAGTTTACTGCCTTAGGAGCCCTGCCATTCGATCAGTGAACAATACGCTAAGGGAGATGACATCGAACAAGGCATTACACGTAGATTATATCGCCGGGGAATTACTTCGGAGAGTCCCGGGGTAAATGAAAGCAAGGGGTCTTTGAACTCATAAGTAGTATTTGTGAGGGAGGAAAACGGCCAGAAGATCTACTAGGTTCAGATTTGATCCCGGAAGCGGACCTGCGTGAGGACCACAGGACGATCGGTCTAATTTAACATGCAGCAGAGGTTATTATTATTATTCATCAATAGACAATGACAAAACAGTGCAAACAACTACCTTGGCGAATATCTGCATGGATACGGATAGGGGAGAGGAACGCATGACGTGATTGCAATGACAGGAACGCTGAACGGGAATTTCTTCGGAAAAGTAGCCGAGTCCGACTTAGCTGCAATGAAGAAGCCGAGGAGATACTGATACCGCCGATCCACAGAGCCGCTATGAGAGAACGAAGACGAAAACAATACGTCATAGGAGACAAATACCGTATGGGAAGACGTCAAGAACGTCTCGGCATATAGAGGACGTAGCAAAGAAGAGAGTAAACGTTAGTAGACAGGAACCATGGAATCTAATCAGGATGTCTTTGTGTGCTTCGTGGATGTTGAGAAGGCGTTCAATTGCGCACACAGAGAAAAGTTAATGGAATTAAAGTGGAATATGGAAGTAGACTAGAGGGACAGTTGGCTCAATCAAAAATCGAGTCCTAACGGAAGTTCGATCGTTTAATCGTCTCGCAACATGACCCCATCAAATAATGAACACATCCTGATTTCAGTGCTGATATCTGTAACTGAAGTAAACATCGTGGAAAACGACCCTTCACTACGAAGTATCACGAGAATTTACTCTTTCTTCACCGTAAATTATTTCCTTCTTCGTGACTCCTGCCTGCCTTCCAGAGACAGCCGCCTCCTTTCCCTCCTCTACTCTCCTTGCCCAGAATTCTCTCTTCTGTCACGGCCCCCGCCTTTCAACGTCTCCTCCGCCTCTTTCCGGATTCCCCTTCAGTGAGTTCTTCCTTTCCCCCAACCCACTTAAAACCTCAACTTTTGCCTCCCAGCCTCTTTTCATTTCCTCCATTCTACGCTTCACTCGTTTCTCAATAGCCTCCAATCCTACATATGATCCATTAAGCTCCACACCGAAGTCTTCCTTACTCAGCGTTCACACCATCGCTCCTCTTCTCATCGTTAATCCCTCCATGGATCACGCAAGTCGTCATTCTCCTTTGGCCCCCGCTACCTTCACCCTTTTCCTCTGATATACTACCCAAATGCATGTCCTCATATACGTACATATACATGCACCTAACACTCAAAATACTATTACATACCTTACCCACGGGGTCTCAGTTGTTGCCTCCCATTTTTACATTCAATTTAGCTTTTCTAGTTCAAGAGAATCTCATTTACTTTCGTTTTATTGTGGTTTATACTCATTTCAATCAAAATTCATTCTGTGTCATTGTAGGGAAGAGGTGTGTAGGAACCTGTTTTTGAAATCAAGTAAAATAATTGTTTTTACGCCTTTGGAATCACTTTTTAATAATCCCATGAAGTATTAAATTTGCACTCAATTTGGTATTGGTTTAGCTATATATAAATATTTCAAAACTAAATTGGGTGGATTTTTATTGCTCTATGTAACAAGTAGTAGTATTTAGGGGAGGCGACCGACAGCTGAGGTCATTTGCGCCATAGGGGACGGACAGGAAAGGATGAAGGGTGGAGAGAAACCCGGCGTCGGCATTAGCCTACTCTTTACGAAAGGCGCCAAGGGGTCCGCAGTTTAACGTCCCATCCGACGGACGGCGTACTCACTCAAAGTGCCCTCCACAAAGCACCTCAAGTAGGGATCGAGATACCTCTGAAAAATATTCAACACCGCCGGGATTTGAACCCGCGCCCTCAGGGTGGGAAGCCAGTACGTTAGCCCCCGCACCATCTCGATCCCCCTCTATGTAACAACCTCAAAATGATATCCTGCTTTCTTTTGAAATGTGCAGTGCCCTTTCAGGGTTCAGGGATAGATTATTTGTTTCTTCTATTCATGAATTCATAAATAAGGGCATATACCATATTTGATGGCATACTTATAAGATGTGAGAGGATATAAAATCAAGGAACATCATGAAATGAGACATTGAGTGTATAAGAGAGAGCTTTAAGGCGTCCTTTTCCGACGAACGATAAGGAGTAATAAGAATATTGTTGCCTAACCAATCTAAGGGGGGGGAGTATTCTGGGTCAAAAGTAGTCTGGTGTGTAACCACTCCCTGCTACACACTCAAGCGGTGGCTTGCGGAGTAATATGTAATAAATAAATAAAACAATGATATTAATAATAAATCATCAAGATACCAAAACCAGATTAAACCAGAGTTCGTGTATTTAACAAAATCACCAAGCATCCAAAGATTACTGCGAATTCGAAAATTTTCCTTCCCAATTGTCTACAAATGATTTCACGGTTAACCCCCGATTTCGAGGTCCTTATCCATTTTTCCCCAGTCTCCAATAGTGTGTGCCATGTAGTCAGAGGGCGTCATACTAGTGCACTAATAGTAACCGAAGTACTTGAGCACCAACGCCAACTGGCTCCACTCCAGTTGGTGAATTATTTTTCACCTGTAAATTTGGGGCCGACAAGAAATGTTGGTGACGGTTTCGCGCCATTTTTCAACCTCCCCGCCCTTGTCGGACTACGCCCGTTACCATTATCCAGCCTCCTTCAATAAGACGCCCCAACATTTCAGAAACTCTCAAAAAGCGTTGAATTTGATTCAAGTTGCCATTAATAAAATATCACTCCAACTTTCTTTCCTTATTTCTATTAAGCGACAGCAATCGATGGCATAGCTCATGATTGAATGATGCTATTGATTCAGTGAGAACCTGGAAGTCTATTTATATGTTAGGTTGAATCAAGTGCTTCAGTGGAAATGATCTTCAAAGGATCAGCTGCTGCTTATCTGTGCACCCACTCCCGATTATCATAGCGCCGTCGTCCCTCCCGTCAGTTGACCTGCTTTCGCACGACAGCAACTCCATTTCACTCCGAGACGGCGCACTACGCGCACGGGATTCACTCCCACTAGTTACGTATGCGTTTTATTCTAAAGGCTTACAACGGTTCTTGTAAGCTTCTGCAGGCCACTTATTCATTTAATGATTCAGTTCAACCCTTTAATAATTCGATTTAATCCCAAGAAGTCGTTGTGCTCTGGTAGAGTTACGATGCTTATGCTATCCCTGAGAGAAAATTTTGAATACTAAGGGAAGAAAATCATCGCTCTTTCTATATTGAGACATCTTTATTTGCCGTCTTCAATACGATTAAATCGACTAAAACCTGGCCAATCGCGATGCAGATGCATGCTGGCCAAAGGACACAAACCGCAAACTGCCTGGAGCTGCTCCGAGCAGAATGTGGACTCAAAGAGTCGTTTATAAACTTTGAGAGAGCGAACAATGACGAATGGAACGCTATCACCCAGAAGATGCACCAAGGAGGTACCTGCGCTTTGAAGTACTGAGTTCATAAGAATAATACTATTGATGAAAACGAGTCTATTAGGTTGAGTATTGCATTTTAGACTAAATTAATGTCTTAAGAGCTCTGTAAGGTAGTAATGCATTATACGAAGCATATTAAAAAATTGTCGTTATCTTATATTTAAATATTAGCGGGTCAGATAAGAGTTAACGCAAAGCAATACCATCTATTGAGTGTTTTCGAAACCACCAAATTTATTGTTTTGATTCAGTGCACGTTTGCCTGTCCATGAATGCAGATAAAAATCTGCAAAAATCGTTCCTCCTGGCAGTTGCGAAGTGCGTCCTGTGATTTGATTGTCCGTAAGGATCATCAACTACCCTAAGTCATCGGGAGTTGTGCCTAGTTTTATGGACAGCCTACAATAATAAGTGAAGGAATGGTTAGACAATGGGTGTCGAGACATCAATAGTGGCCGTACAATTGTGCATAATGAAGAAGAGCGGAGTGACAGGCCCTGAGCCCAGAACGATGACATTTTTCAACTAAATGAACCAAGAACTGCGATATGCTCGACGACTGAGGATTGGAGCAGTGACTTATAAATTTCCTTTAGTTTGAAGCACCACTGTTTACAAGACTGTTACGGAAAACCTTGGACATTACATATAATGTGCAAGGTGGGCACCGGATATGCTTACCTACCAACACAAGAAGTAAAGAAATTGAACTGGACAAACGTTTTTGAAGATTTGATCGCAATGAATAATATGTTATAAATAGAAAAAATATTAACATTTAGTTGTAGGCGAATATAGGTGTTTGGTATGTTCCCAAGGAGGTGTTAAGACTAATATTATTTGTAAAATCATTAGTAATTATTATCTGATGCTCTAGCTCCTCTAAGATCAGCAGCCTTGTCCTGTTAATTGATCGTGGATCTCTGGTTTGGAGCCGAGTGGAAGGCATCAATCCGGGGTTGCGTGGTTTCTACAGAAATAACGGGGCGTCCTTCGTCGACCTTCAGCCGGTGATCCAATTGTGTAGGAACCCCGTGAACCGTTCTGGTGTGTACATGACGACTGAGGCCGCCAGGTGTGTTGCGGATTTTTGATAACCGCAGGTCTTTTTCAGATAAACGAGTAGGTCAAAGAGTGGGTCTCTAAAGTCTTCTTTGTCAAATTATTTAGCTTTAAATCAGGTGAAGGTCATTGCTATAAATACACACATTAGTTCATTCAACACGAATCAGATAGCATTGGGCGGAAAATTTCATAGGAATTCAATATTACTAAGAAAACGATCCTCGCTATTAATTCCAAAACACGGTAATACCTAGGTAGCATTATTTGTACCGATAGTTAATTGCCGAAGTTTAAAATAAAAGGTCGCCGAATATGATCACTTTATTCAAAGCAGACGTGCAGATATAATTATTGGGGCAGAAAGCTGGTTATCCACTGATATCGCTGACGGCGAAATTTTCCCAAAATCCTTTTCCGTTAACAGAAATGAGAGAGTATCGGTGTCTTTATTGCAATTAAAAATTCTTGCGCCAGCAGGGCTGCGGTAATCCCGGGTAATGGTTTGTAAATCGTTGGGTGCTCAATTAGAAGTCCTCAATCCCAATAATTTATGTATGCGAATTTTACAGACCGCCAGTCGACAGAGACAATTCAATACTGAAATCAGATCAGCAAGTCAAAGGTGTCTTATCTCAACACAATGACCGTGACGTTATAATTGGTGGAGATTTCAATGTCTTGTCTATTGACTGGAGCACATATAGTTTTAAAATGGGGAGTAAAGACATAGATATCTGCGAATCGCTATTGAATTCTTTTACCATGAACTCCTTCCATCAACTTGTCAAATCACCAACTAAAGGCGATAATATTCTTGCTTTAGTTGCAACGAACATTCCCGAAAAGTCTTAACTATAGAAACTATGAAATGAATTAGTGACCATAGGGCAGTAAATTCCAAGCTTTCGTTATATGGGGTCCGAAATAAGAAACCTAAAAGAAAGTTTACTTTTTTAAAGAAAGGAACTATGATGGCCTAAAATGCTCGCTGCAGAGTCAATTTGCAAATTTTAACTAAGATAGTAATCACAAAATATTGAGGATACGTGGAATCACTTCCATGAGATCACGCGCTCCAGTCAAGAAGTTCATTCCGAGTAAATCTTTAAAATATAACACGGAACCTAGATGGTACAACGCGGATGTTAGAAAAACATGGCAAAGTCAAGGGCTATGTCACATCAAGATGAAAAATATTAGGGATCATATCTCTAAAGACAAAAGAAATAAGATTACTTATGATTCCAACATATCTAGGGCGAATGCCAAAAGGGACTTTCTGAAAGCGTTAAGCGAATTCATAAGGAAAAGATTAGCAGAAAATTTGAAAGAGAATCCGAAAGCATTTTGGTCTTACGCCAGAGAATGCAAAAATTTCAGAGTGTAAAAATCATTCGCCTTGACTGGGACTCGAACCCAGATCCCTCAATATCCGGTCGAGTGCTTTAGCCACTTAAGCTACCGAGGCGTCCTCTTAAACTCTGAAATTTTGGGGCTTTTAAAGGAACTAGATGTTATGACGAAATACCGTACATACAATGTCACATGCATTCGTAGTCGTGCGCGAGGCGCCACTGTCCACGAGGTTAAAGCCAACTTTAAACACTTATGGTGTTTTCCCTTTGACAAATTCCAAAGAAACTGCGGGAGATGCCGCAACAGTAACTTTTAACGGAGTCATCCGCTAATGTGCATTTCAAATGCAACAATTTCAGAGTGTAAAAATCATTCGCCTTGACTGGGACTCGAACCCAGATCCCTCAATATCCGGTCGAGTGCTTTAGCCACTTAAGCTACCGAGGCGTCCTCTTAAACTCTGAAATTTTGGGGCTTTTAAAGGAACTAGATGTTATGACGAAATACCGTACATACAATGTCACATGCATTCGTAGTCGTGCGCGAGGCGCCACTGTCCACGAGGTTAAAGCCAACTTTAAACACTTATGGTGTTTTCCCTTTGACAAATTCCAAAGAAACTGCGGGAGATGCCGCAACAGTAACTTTTAACGGAGTCATCCGCTAATGTGCATTTCAAATGCAACAATTTCAGAGTGTAAAAATCATTCGCCTTGACTGGGACTCGAACCCAGATCCCTCAATATCCGGTCGAGTGCTTTAGCCACTTAAGCTACCGAGGCGTCCTCTTAAACTCTGAAATTTTGGGGCTTTTAAAGGAACTAGATGTTATGACGAAATACCGTACATACAATGTCACATGCATTCGTAGTCGTGCGCGAGGCGCCACTGTCCACGAGGTTAAAGCCAACTTTAAACACTTATGGTGTTTTCCCTTTGACAAATTCCAAAGAAACTGCGGGAGATGCCGCAACAGTAACTTTTAACGGAGTCATCCGCTAATGTGCATTTCAAATGCAACAATTTCAGAGTGTAAAAATCATTCGCCTTGACTGGGACTCGAACCCAGATCCCTCAATATCCGGTCGAGTGCTTTAGCCACTTAAGCTACCGAGGCGTCCTCTTAAACTCTGAAATTTTGGGGCTTTTAAAGGAACTAGATGTTATGACGAAATACCGTACATACAATGTCACATGCATTCGTAGTCGTGCGCGAGGCGCCACTGTCCACGAGGTTAAAGCCAACTTTAAACACTTATGGTGTTTTCCCTTTGACAAATTCCAAAGAAACTGCGGGAGATGCCGCAACAGTAACTTTTAACGGAGTCATCCGCTAATGTGCATTTCAAATGCAACAATTTCAGAGTGTAAAAATCATTCGCCTTGACTGGGACTCGAACCCAGATCCCTCAATATCCGGTCGAGTGCTTTAGCCACTTAAGCTACCGAGGCGTCCTCTTAAACTCTGAAATTTTGGGGCTTTTAAAGGAACTAGATGTTATGACGAAATACCGTACATACAATGTCACATGCATTCGTAGTCGTGCGCGAGGCGCCACTGTCCACGAGGTTAAAGCCAACTTTAAACACTTATGGTGTTTTCCCTTTGACAAATTCCAAAGAAACTGCGGGAGATGCCGCAACAGTAACTTTTAACGGAGTCATCCGCTAATGTGCATTTCAAATGCAACAATTTCAGAGTGTAAAAATCATTCGCCTTGACTGGGACTCGAACCCAGATCCCTCAATATCCGGTCGAGTGCTTTAGCCACTTAAGCTACCGAGGCGTCCTCTTAAACTCTGAAATTTTGGGGCTTTTAAAGGAACTAGATGTTATGACGAAATACCGTACATACAATGTCACATGCATTCGTAGTCGTGCGCGAGGCGCCACTGTCCACGAGGTTAAAGCCAACTTTAAACACTTATGGTGTTTTCCCTTTGACAAATTCCAAAGAAACTGCGGGAGATGCCGCAACAGTAACTTTTAACGGAGTCATCCGCTAATGTGCATTTCAAATGCAACAATTTCAGAGTGTAAAAATCATTCGCCTTGACTGGGACTCGAACCCAGATCCCTCAATATCCGGTCGAGTGCTTTAGCCACTTAAGCTACCGAGGCGTCCTCTTAAACTCTGAAATTTTGGGGCTTTTAAAGGAACTAGATGTTATGACGAAATACCGTACATAAAATGTCACATGCATTCGTAGTCGTGCGCGAGGCGCCACTGTCCACGAGGTTAAAGCCAACTTTAAACACTTATGGTGTTTTCCCTTTGACAAATTCCAAAGAAACTGCGGGAGATGCTGCATTTCCAATATAATTTAACATCGGTAAAAATTAAGAGGACTAAAATGAACGCATCCCACCAGAGCGCAATGCAGTACTTCACATTTTCCTTTCAAAAAATTATCCATTTGCAACGCTGTTTTATATTTATCATCCAATGGCGGCCCACTGACGGAGTTCGCAACAGCTGCGTGAGGGAGTTTCTGACTACACTCCACAAAAAAAGAAACACACCAGGAAATGAAACATGAGCGGAAGAGTACTAAAACTCTGAAGAGCTATAAAGAAGATAGCCACGGTGTTGCAGGGATTAGATATTTGTCACATTGAAAACAATTTTTAACTCGACAAATGAATGCAAGAATAACACCGAGAGAAAAAAACTTGCATATAATGAAAATACCATATTACACGGCCCACTTTTTTTGCTCCAAAATGTGCTCTAGGCCTGCCAGCCTGCGTGCTATGGGTCGGGAGTAGACGGGCATAATTTTCCCCCGCACGCCGGTTCACCAAGAAAATACTATTACGCATTTTTTCCCGCATCAGGCTTATAAAATGGTTGTCGTTTTTACAAATTTCGATATTATCACTGTTTTGAGTCAGTAGTACGCAAGAGGGCTTTAATATTTCGTCGAAATTACTTCCGATAAAAACTCCCAAATAAATCGCTAACGTATCATTTAGTTACATCTCACGTATGGTGCTTCTGAGGACATTAATGTGCGTTTGGCCAACGGGGATGTCGCCCCTCTGCTAACGCATACATACAGGTACAGTGTCTCTCTCCCAATGAAATCCCGAGTCTACGCGCACTCAACCTGAAGTAGTATGAGAGTGTCGTTATGAGAGTTATGAGAGAGTATGAGAGGCATAGAAAATGGTTGCATTTAATACAAATTCCAATTATATCCGAATAATAACGGAAACTAAGCATCGCATACAAAGTTAAAATAATTATAACCTCTCATGGGATCTTAAGAGAGAAGATTGTCGGACAATATCGCATTCAAAATTGAATTCAAGAATAACGCTTGAGAACACGCAAACAAGGCAGCGGAGAGGCGTTTTGGCCAAGCAATGAGTATTTTTCCGGGATTTTACGACGACTAAACGTTGACATACGAGTGTGTAGTTGCTTATCTTTTCATGCAACAATTCAATTTCTTCATACTGAGTGTTAACATCGAAATAATTCGAGCTTTTCTGTCTCATCCCAAGTATTTTTCGCAAAATCAGTGCAAGTTAAAAATGTCTACATATCAATTATGAGCACTACTGTTGCAACATAAATGGGTGCGTGCTCTTATGACATGTTCCAAAATTATATTTGAGAGGAAGTTGCAGAGGGAAATCTGATAAAGGCAGAGAAAGCAGATGGAGGGAATATTAAAAAGTAGTAGCGTCCTGAGGGCAATGAGAGTCGGCTTTTCAGACAGCTATAGGACAAGCAGACGTTATGAATAAATGAAGGAAGATAATGTACTGCAAAGAAAGAGTGAGTTCTCGCTATTCCAAAATCCTTCTTATACATGAGGACAATACCATGAACTGAAAAAAAACATTGACGTCTTATAGTATAAACATGTCATCAATTTCTATTTCCGAAGTTTGCATGTTAATATTCATTCGTAAATTATCATACACCGTATTATTATTCTAAGTTTGTAAAATTAAATCCGAGTAAGTTGCTCCCTGCCACGCCATTGCCCCCATCCTCCCTAGGCCTTCATAACACCGCCAAATAATGGACATTTATGTCCCACCATCCACACGGAAATTTTTTCCGGCATCGTGCAATTTCGCCATTGGCAGTTTTAACTGTAACTCAGTACGTTTCTTCGTTGAATTCAAATATTTCAATAACAATATTAACTTTTGAAATTCACCGATTTCGTTGGTTGAGGGCTTTGTGTTTGGATATAGTCTGCACGTGTGAATAATTACACAAGGGCAAATTTGCAAAATGCAGCCACCAAACTGAGGTGATAATTACCAACGATATGCGACAGAAACTTCTCATGAGATAATCAACAGGTTTATGTAGCGACTGATATTGCTTATTTTCGGAATATGTTGAGAAAATCAACAGCAACAGTTTATTATAAGGAAACAAACAAAATATACACCCGCTACCTAAAAAAATTAGGTCATCATCACCTGGGGTATGCTTCGACATTTTTCTGACATTTCATGAACCATTCAATGGAGAGCAACTTTGAAGAAGTCAACCAACCACGATCCACAGATCCTGGCTGGGTATTAGGATAAAGCGTTAGCGTTCGCCCATAAACTTGGATACAAATTCAATCGAAGGCATGCTATAAACCAGTAAGTGGCACTAGAAAAAACCCATTTTTATAGGTTCACTGACCAATTGGTGGTAGCATCTCTGATAGAACCAATGAAAGAGAAATGTTCCTAAACGGAAGACTTGCGTTGAAGAAATTTTACTTACAAAATTATGTACGTCTTTAATATACTAAGTGAAAATTAAACCGTTTCACTACAGTTTCACGGTTCAAGTTATCTTATATTTGCATGTACTACGCTATGAGGAGCACGTCAAATATTTTCTATTATCATTCAAGTAATTCATTCCATTAGTGTGCCAACAGTGTTAATACAACTAGCCACAAACGCATATCCACGTTAATGATTATCCAAGCACTGCTGAATGAGATGTTTTCAAAGCGATTAGACACATTTCAGGACTTAGACCCAGTGCCATAAACCATTTCAAGCCTGGCCAAAAACACCTGAGCCCCCCTCGAGGCGCACCACGCGCACCGAGAGCACTTAGGTCGACTCTATCTCATTGCTGCTATTATAAAATAGCAGCCACGATATTTCTTTGACCAATTGATCAATAATTAAACCCATTTACTCATCTTCCTGGAAATATACCTTTAACTGATAAAATTGTAAATTTTGAGTGTTACACGGATCATTAGTCAAAAAATACAAGTATAGAGGACAAGTATCGAGCGCTGTGATTCATCTTTGCTACAAAATTTATGGGAACCGCGCTATTTCCATACATCCTCAGCGAAATGCACCGAACTCCCGCCGACTGGTAGCATCAAACCCACGACCGACCTTAGGCGATGCATTCCTCTGATGCCTGCTAAGAGCACGCTACTCAACAAACTCACTCAAAAACAATTACCTCCTTCCATTCCTTAACCCTTCAACACCGTACCTGGACACTGAGCCCTTTCAATCCCCAATGCTGCCGTCCTTGGGTGCCTGCGATCCGACACGCCAAGTTGAAATATTCTTTCCCAACCTTTACATGTAACGAACGGCAATCACTTCTTATGCGCGGATAAGATGAGTTTTATTGTCCATTCCCCTGCTACTTTGTCAAGTTCACACATGCCGTACATGGGCTTATTCTCTGGGGAGCTCTGTCTTCACCTGTGAAACCAACTATTTCGAAGGATTTACATTATTTGGGTTGGTTGCCGGGGAGATCATGTCTGCTCTTAGATTCCTGCCCTAGTGCCAACAATTGTGCTCTTATAGTAGGGCATAGAGCCACTCTAGTTGAACCTATGAGGTACACGAGAGTCTAAAGTCACGAAGTCAAAATATCATAAAACTCAAAACTAGGCTATGGTCATCATTTCAAACCGAAATGAAGTTTGTCTAAATACGGCAGCGACGAAAGGGCGGCCGAAGACGAAGGGATGGGTTAAGCGCCAAAGCCTAAGCATACACTCTTGACGTCAACTTATCATACATGGGCCTACCGAAAGGCCCGCGCAAGAACCCTACAATAATCTGAGCACCCAAGTCACCCACCCATACTCTTCCGAGCTATCAGGCAAGTCCAATACGTAGATACCAGATATCAAGTAACTAACTATTGGGCACACAAAAAATAGAGACATGACATTAGTTTCCCGAGAAGAAATTCTCGCAATGTGCACACCAGACAATAGACGGAAACTACTCACTCCCAGCATCTTTCAATAACCAAAAAATGTCCTTTCCATCGATAGGCCTGGGTGCACTCCCTGATAAAAGAATGCGTTTCAGCATCAAAACACCTCTTTAATTCCTCAAAATAAAAACCACTACTGGACTGGAATCGTTCAATGGGAGCAACCTTGAGCATCATTTCACACTTCGCATCGCAGTAAAAACTAATTCCCTAATTCAATCGCCAATGCACTCCGTGCACGGTAAACACATTTATTCTGTTGACTTCCCCAAAGCTCACTCAGAGCGCCCCATTCAAAGCGTGGCGTCCAACGGCGTCCACGAGGCCCCCTTTCAAGGACGAGATTGTGACGCTCCTCGCGAGAACTGCACGTGGTAAGTCAGGCGCGTGGGTGGGGCGAGGGGGGGCGCGGTAAGGGGAGGGCACGTGGCTCCCTCCAAGCGCACTCAAACGGCTTGTTACGGTACCTAACTGCGGCCAATTCCGCGAGGATATGTTTTTATTGAGCGCTCAATCAAAGTGACGAGTTTCATACCACCGCACGCCTCATGCTCCTTGAAACTGCCAATGTCATGAAAGACACACACAGACATCCGTGGCAAAGAGTTCAAGGCATTGCGTTCCTTCTCTTCGTTTTGATTCATAGTCGCGTTAACCGAGTCTGAAACCTAACAACAAAAAGTCCACGCGAATTTAAATACTGAAACACCTATGAGACGTTAGCTTCATTCTGCGTTGGTTGATGACTGACATTTTACTACCATGCAAAGTAAGAAATATTAAAAACTATTTATTTATACGGAATAAATAAAACCGTTTATAACAAAACATTCGCTGAAATTTTGCTGAAACCATTATGCGAACACTCGTAAACATGCACATTCTTTCTCAGTTTGTTTTTTATAGAACGCCAAGTTCAGTCACAGGGTAAAACAGTGAAAATTTTATCTTCATACATCATACTCAACAAAAATTAACAGCAGAAAATAATAAACGTTTAACTACCATCAAAAAACAGATAAGGCCCAACACGTCGGTAAACGTAAACTAAAATTCCCACGCAGCGTTTACGAAGTGCCCAGTTACACTCATTAGTTAGGGCAGGTATTTCCCGTATGCGTATCATAATATGGGTGGATGTCTTCAGGTAAACTGCTCTGCTATAGCGCATCCGTTGGCCCTCAGTGTGCCTGCTGATTTATTATCTGATTAGAGAATCGATGCCGGAAGATGTTTTCCAACACCTTATCTCAGGTTTTTCTGGATACAACGATTATCTGAGGGTCGATAGATGGAAAAAATAATTTTATATTCTGAAGGTATGCCCTCTCAATTGTACAAAAATCGTACACAACATGAAGTTGACAAAACTAAACCTATACTATGTGACCTTAAATTAAACAAGTCGAATGCTCTGAAGGGCTATTTGCGAAAGTCAAAAGAAATTATTCATAAGGCACATTTCAGATCACAGCCTTCAATCAGTAATCAGAATGCATCATTTTAGCACCCGAATGCCCATAGAATAGAGACGAAATATACAACTTTATTAATATAGCCGAAATATTTTTACTATCTTAAGAAATCCTGTGTGACTTTTCATTTGCCAAAAGTCCAATACCTAACGCGTCACTAGTTACTCCATAAACGACCGTGCCGGCGAGCCACAACTATCATATCACAAAATACTTAAAAACCGAAAAAGAAAAATACAAAAAATTACCATACGCCAATTCGAAGTTTCCCTAGTTCTTCATATCGGTAAGGATGGCAAATTGATCGCGGAGGGACGAAATACATCAGCACGATGAATAACTTCCATTATTTAGTATGCTAATTGGACTTTTACCAGAGTGTTCAATGCTAAACTTGACCTAAACCGTGATCGTTTGCTAAAGACAAGGAGTACAACAGTATACCATGTTACTCCAAGTTATTTTATGATACATTAAATCAATACGCAATGACGCAATAACAAATAAGCGAATTGAGAGCCGCACAACATAAGGAGAAATGAGCATTGAAATGAGGTATTTGGTGTCCCAAAATTTATTTTATTGGGCCGCATAATTTACTTTGACTACTTATGATTTCACTTCATGAAGGCCCATTGAAAAAGAAGAACACTCGTACTATTCCACAGGATATTGTAAAACTCTTGTACGATTGTTTTTATTTTTCTATAGTTGTTTTAACTGAAGTATAGAAAACTTTAAAAAACTTACAACCGTTACAAAAGAAAAGTAAATATGATCGAGCGGACCAGAGCTTAAGAAAACATATATGAGTATTTAATTCCGCCTTTGAATTTATTCCAGTGCCACTGTCGATAATTTGTTTTGACTGATCGGTGCACGTACACACCGAACGAAACCCCTTATGAATTCGCAGATAAAAATCGTAAACGAGTAATATGGATATTTACCATAAGACTCAAAAGGGTTTTTCCATTAAGCATACGCAAACTCTTTGTAATAAATGTGCGGATAATAACTATCCACAGAAAACTAATACAAACAGACAAATACGGCCAGAATGTATTTGATTCCTCAAGCCTTGACCCGCGGAACGATGGATGGATCTATTCGGATATTAAAAGCATTTCTGCTGAAACTGATTGGACTGTTGTGATGATCGATTGAATTGGCGGCCAATGGAATTGAGTCGAACTTAAACCTCGGTTAAGGTAATGTAGCTAAACCAAGCTACAATTACCACAAAGAAAGTATTCGTCGAGTGGACATTACTGTGGTACTGTGACTGCATTCCCTATTCATTTAGTACTGCGAAAAGGACCAAAAATCTCAAAAGAAATAATTAGTTCAATTAATCCGCATTTAATTCATGAATATTTAACCCACAACTGAAATGGACTTCAACTGCTAACAGAAATATTAAAAATCATAATGCAAGTTTTAGCTACACAACAAACCCATCTGCTGATACAAATTCATTCTTTAAGACAGGGAGAACTTTTGACATAGCCTTTTCTGGAAGGGTAGTTTTTAGTGACACCGAGCAGAGCATTACCAGATAATAGCCACTATTACTTACTAATAATGAATAGCCTTCCAATGCAACAATTTCAGCCCGACTCCGTCAATTCAATTGACTCCGTTAAAAGTTACTGTTGCGGCATCTCCCGCAGTTTCTTTGAAACTAATAGTCTGCCTCACCCAATAGGCACAATAATTTATATTATGTTCTACACTTCTAACCTACGTGCGCAGGATTGCCTCAGTGAATCTTATCATCTGCTTTAGTGCATACGGGTGGCCTAAGTCAATCCGCTTGCATGGGATTGTAACGGTATTTCTGCTGTGATCTACGAACAGGATTAACAATTGCTGTCATTAGGTATTGTTCCATTATCCTATACAGAGATATCTCCTTATTCCCTCTTCAAAAACGCAATCCATTCCGAAAAAAACCTTTTTTCCGCTTCTAAGAATATAAAGACATAACAGACAAAATAAATGATCAATGATGAAATTATAATAATAGCAACGATCATAATAATAACAACAATATTTTCTTAGATAGAGTTTTTTCAATTCTGTTTACCATGTTTCGATAACTACGCTGATCCCTCAGCTCCCCATGGATACGTTTTTCCCCTCCAAAAACGTATCGGGCGTCTAAACCCGCGTCCTCGGCAATGCTTCGACGAGAGTCATGCTGCGTCAAATTCGAAAAAACTGCCCGGCCGTAAAGCAGCCAGGGACAGTGACATTAGGCCGTTTTGAAGAGTCGCGTACTCTTAACCTGGCACTACTCCTGGGTTTTTAAGCTACTTCACTGTGTAGTCCCCACGAACTCTATTCTCGTCCGTTTTTTTTACAAATTATTAGGTGACACTTTTCTTCGCTGAGGAAATCTTCTCCCATTAGAAATCCCACGCATGTGTTTACAAATCCAGAGACCGCACAGATTGTGTCCAACCATAATTACTTCCGTGAGCACCTCGTTCAAACACTAACACATCTAATTTCGGACTCGGGGGATATTCATCGACCGGGAAGTTGGAGGGTAAAAAGTAATTAAACGCCACGCAACGCAAACCATAACACGTGGAAATGGATATCCTCCCCGGCTTAATCCTCTGCAACCTGCTTACAATTTACTGATTAAGTCCGGTGATTTCGGTAATCGGCCTTCACATTGGGAACTAAATCTGATAAATTAAAAAGTTCCAGAAATTTTAAAAAATGTGGATTTTCCAATATTTCCCCAAGCTCAGACAGGTTAAATACCCCAAACATTCCGCTCCCATTTTATGGAATCATTTGCATATATTTACATATCGCCATTCATATCTATATGCATATCGCCCGATACTATTATTCTCCTACTATAAATCCTTAACCAATTCCATAAACATTCTAATACCCTTCACCTCGTCCAATATCTCTATCCATTCAATACCCTTTCCTCGTTTACCTAATGCCCTCTCCACTATCACAATCTTAAACATCCCACTGCCAATCAAAATGCTGTGCACCAACATTTTGGGTTTCCTTAGAATCTCTGCCAACAATCCCGCATGGATTTCTAAGGCCTCCAATCTACGCCTATCATCCTGCCTCGTCAATGACCATGCTTCCGCGCCTTGCAGAACCACGCTCCATATCAAAGTTTTAACGAGCCTTTTCTTACTATCCTTACTCAAAGCCCATGACATATATTTTCTCCTCCTTGAGTGAAACCTTTTTACATGTATTCTCATCCCATACCAATTGCACTGACTTTCCAAAGCACTTAGCAATGTCTGCAACCCTTTGACTGACTGAAAAACTGAAGCTTCATCTTCAGCAAACCTGATCTTTTTAATTCTCCTCCACATATAATGTCTACACCAATACAATCCCTGCATCCAGTTCTTCCCATGCCGCTTTTCTTTCACATATACGATGCGAACTGTTCATTCACACTCACACCGGAGTAGTCAGGTTTTATATATATATATACTATATATATGTATATATATATATATATATATATATATATATATATATATATATATATGTATATATATATTTTTTTTTAAAGGTAATCTACCGGTTAAGGTAGTTTTTTCGATGGACACAACTACCAAACAAATATTTTGTGACTACTAACAAAACACAACCCTAAATTCTACTCTACACCAGGTCCCTCTTCATCTCTGAGTACTTTCTTCCGCCCTTCATCCCGTCCAACATCCCTATCCTGTTCCTTCCCTTTCCTCTTTTGCCCAACATTCTACCCTCTATCACAGTCTTCAACATCCCACTGCCGGTCAACACCCCCTTCATCCACTTTTCCTGCCTCCATAGGATTGCTCCCAACAAACCCTTCTCTTCGCCCACCATACCAAGTACTTCCTCATTTGTTTTCTTCTCTGTCCATTTCACCTTCTCCATTCTTCTCCACACCCACATTTCAAAAGCCTCCAGTCTACGTCTATCCTCCTGCTTCAATGACCACGTTTCCGCGCCGTACATAGCTACGCTCCATATCAAAGTTTTTACGAGTCTTTTCTTAACATCCTTACTCAAAGTCCCCGTCATCAACTCCCTCCTCCTCGTGAAAGCCTCTTTGCCTAGCGCAATTCTTCTCCTTACGTCCCTACTACTTTGACCGTGTTGGTCCAAAACACTACCGAGATACGTAAACTGTTCTACCTGCTCTAGTTTTTGCCCTCCTATTTTAATGTTAAGCTTGCCCTTTTTCTTTCTAGAAAATCGCATAACCTTTGTTTTATTAATGTTGATTCTCATCCCATACCTGTCGCACTGAATTTCCAATTCACTCAGCAATGCTTGCAGCCCCTTGGCTGACTGACAAACTAAAGCATGGTCATCAGCAAACCTAACTGATTTTACGAATTCCCCGCCCACTTTCATTCCTACCTCTAGTTCTTCCCATGCCTCTTTGATCATTTCCTCTGCATACAGGTTGAACAGCAACGGTGATAATGGGCAACCCTGCCTTACACCCCTTCCTAACACTGCCCATCCTGACTCCCCGTTTCCCACCCGCACCTGAGCAGTCTGAGACATGTACAGGTTGCGGATTAGCCTCCTTTCCCTCCAATCTGTTCCTATTTTCTGCAGAATACTCATTAGTTTTTCCCAATTCACTCTATCAAACGCTTTTTCGAAATCTACGAAACAGGCAAATACCTCCTGGTTGTGTTCTATATTCCTCTCGATTAATAATCTCATTACTGCAATGGCATCACGCGTACCTCTCCCCTTCCTAAACCCAAACTGATCATCCCCTAAGTAATCATTTGCCCTACTCTCTATCCTTTTGTTTATGATCCTGAGAACAACTTTAGCTGCGTGGGATATCATACTAATTGTCCTATAGTCCTCACATGACGTGGCCTTTACCTTTTTCGGAATCGGAACTAAAACTGCTCTCACAAAGTCTTCCGGCCAGATTCCCTCCTCATAAATGCTACGGATCAGCCCATATAGCCTCTTCCTCCCACATTTTCCTAAGCATTTTAAAAGTTCCACGGGAATGTTATCTACCCCCACGGCCTTATTTAGTTTCATCTCCCTTAATGCCCTTTCTATCTCATTGTCTAGTATGCCTGGACCTAAGCTGTCTTCCTCTACGTCATTTTCTTTTTCAATGTCTAACTGTGTTGGTCTGAGTTCTTTACTATACAGTTCTTCTATATACTCCTTCCATCTCTCTTGGATCTTTCCTGCGTCAACTATTACCTTACCCGCCTTATCTCTAACTATTAGCATAGCTCTTCCTTTCTTACTTCCCGATAACGATTTAACTTTGCTGTACAGCGCACCGATTTCACCCTTCCTCTGGAGACTTTCCATATCCTCGCACTGCGTCTTCCACCATGCGTCTTTTGCCTTATTTGTTGCCCGCCTCAATTTATTGTTCAATTCTTTGTACTTCATTTTGCCTAATTCTGTATTTATATTCTTCCATTTTCGCCGCTCATCCATCTTTGTAATCATCTCATCCGTGATCCATGGTTTCCTTGTCCTTTTAGCGTTAACGGTTCCAATAGTGTCTTTTGCGGCTTTAGACAACCCTTTTTTGATCATTTCCCATTTTTCTTCGATAGTACTAAGCCCTTTACCATCCTCCATGATTTTCTCTACCGCCTGTTTGTATTCCTTCCTTTTCAACCCATTTAATGCTTCTACATTCCATTTTCTAACTCGCCGCCCCTGCCTTATCTTTTTGAAACGTACGCTACATTTCATAACAACTAAATTGTGGTCTGAGTCCGCATCCGCTCCCGGAAAGCTGTGGGAATTTATCACACTATTCCTAAACCTGTGTCTAACCAGGATATAATCTAGCTGATATCTTCCTGAGTCACCTGGCATTTTCCATGTATACCTGCGTCTTTTGTGGTGTCTAAACCAAGTGTTGGTGATGACTAACCCCTGTCTCCTGCAGAACTCAACTGCTTTCTCCCCGCGGTCATTCCTCGTGCCCAAACCGTAGTCGCCCACCTCATCACCATCTCTTCCTTCGCCTACCGTCGCATTCCAATCCCCCATCACTATCAAATGTTTCCCTGCCGGAACACACGCGATCATGTCCTCTAACTGATCGTATATCTTATCGACCTCTTCTTCCTTATGGTTGCTCGGTGGCATGTATACCTGAATAATAACTAAGTTCGTCGGTTCTGCTTTTATCTCCACTAGTAGTATTCTATCCGTTACCTGCTCTATGTTGACTACGCTTCTTCCTACCTCTTCATTTAATACTATGGCAACCCCTCGTTGGCTCTCGTCCCCACCGCTGTATATTATTCTATACTTATCACTCCAGTAATCCCCGCTATCTTTCCATCTCACCTCGCATAGACCTAAAATATCTATATTTCCCCTTTCCATCTCTCGCTTAACATTCTCCAATTTCCCTGTCCTCATCATTGTCCTAACATTCCACGTTCCTATTCTAACTAATTTTGTCTTCTTCTCCTGCGTCTTCTGTCCTGCTGCTGCTGGTTTTCCCTTGCAAGGGTTTCGTGGGATGACGACCGCGGAAGCCTTGCCTCCCCCGCTGCCGGGCACGACACACGGCCGATTGGGCCGAGCCCCGTGGTTGCCAGGACTCAAAATATCTCTATTGTCCATCATATTTTTCTAGGGAATGATAATTGAGGTGGTTTCCCGTTGCCTTCCTCAATAGTGTTTTTAACGTGACACCATCACTTACTGGCCGCCCCACTGGGGTCAGACGCCATTGCAGCCGCCTCACTGAGGAACAGACGCTGCGTGGACTACCTTTCGTCTGGCTCCTAACCTTCGACCTATCTGGCATGGGTGACCCTACCAGGAGCAATAATTATTACTCCCGCCAGCACAGCTCTAGGGGTCATCGGAACGCACAAGCCCTTCCACCACGTCAAGGTTGTAGTCCGGGGAGGGATGTATATATATATATATATATATATATATATATATATATATATATATATATATATATATATATATATATATATATACTCATATATACAGAAACATATATAAGGAAAAGGGATAGGAACACGTATAAAGGACGAACACAATAGAGGTGGGGAAGGCGGAATCGAACGGATCACAAGAGTAAAAATATTTCCTCAACCGGGACTCGAACACCGGATCTTTCCACTTGCCGGGCGGATGCTCTTAACCACTTGAGCTATCGAGGATATGTACTTTACCCTGAGATCCGTGGGTCTTATACTACCTTGATCAAAAAGTTCCCGGAATAACCACCGTGTGGCGCTCCCATCGTTCCGATTTGAGTTCTGTTTTTTTTGTTAAATTGGTACATCTGTTGTTGATATTCCCTTTAAATCTTAGTATCATAACTTGACATTTGCAAAAGTTACGGTCGGTTTTCGGTATGTCCATCAGTGCTTCCTGCGATTTTTCCATTACTTCCTCTCGGCTGCTAAAACGCGTTCCCCGTAATGGTTTTTTAACTCGATTGAACAGAAAGAAGTCACAGGGAGCCAAATCAGGTGAATTCGGTGGCTGTTGGATGGTATTTGTTGCATTTTTCGTCAAAAAATTACGAATAATGATAGCACTGTGCGACGGTGCGTTATCATGGTGCAAAATCCACGAGTTTTCTGCCCACATTTCTGGTCTCTTTCGGCGAATTGCTTCACGCAAACGTCTCATAACGCCCAAATAATACTCTTTGTTTACTGTCTGGCCTTCTGGCAAAAATTCATGATGCACTACACCGTTGTAATCCATGAAAACCGTCAGCATTGCCTTCTTTTTTGACTGAAAACGACGTGGTTTTTTTGGTCTCGGCTCATTTGGTGAACGCCATTCACTTGCCTGATGTCTGGATTGCGTGTCGTACTCATAAACCCACGTCTCGTCTCCAGTAATGATCCTTTTGATGAATGTGGGATCGGATTCAGCCTCGCAAATCATGTCTTTTGCGACGTCAACACGGTCTCTTTTTTGCATGAAATTGAGGTCTTTTGGCACCAACTTTGCTGCTACACGACGGAAACCCAAATCATTAACCACAATGTCTTGGGCGGATCCATAGGCAATGTTCAAGTCCTCCGCTATTTCTCTGATGGTTAATTTGCGGTTATTGACCAACATTTCTTTTACTTTATCAATTTTTTCACCGACTTTCGATGTCGATGGTCTGCCACTGCGTTCATCATCTTCGATTGACTCACGACCACTTCTGAACCGCTCGTGCCACTGGTAAACGACCGTTTTTTTTAGAGAATTTTTACCGTAACTTTTGCAAATGTCAAGTTATGACACTAAGATTTAAAGGGAATATCAACAACAGATGTACCAATTTAACAAAAAAAAACAGAACTCAAATCGGAACGATGGGAGCGCCACACGGTGGTTATTCCGGGAACTTTTTGATCAAGGTAGTATAACCGGAATTCTATAGGTTGGCAGTAGCGGTAGTTCGTTTATAATATTACTGATCGACGGAATTTCTGAAAGACGATCACACTGATGATGGCGTATAGTGGAACGAGACTCACCTTTGCCAAAGGTAGTTTTAGTGATCGGGATGAAAGCAATGCATAACGCTTGTGAAAAAGTGTAACAAATTAATTTTTGTTCGTTTATGTCCGAATTGATGTAGGAATACATTATTATAAGAACCTTATGTGTAGTTATCAATGTATATTTTCAAATTAATTGCGAAATATTTTTTCATAATATGGAGCTATTAAAATTTAACACATTTCCACGAGGGCACCTTTTTGTAAAATAGCTTATTCCATCATAATGTACTTTTGATGTTAAAGTGATGTCTTTTGAAGTTATTTGAAGGCTTTAAAGGAGTCTCGTCGGGCCCATGGTGTACAGACCATTTGAGGGAGAATCGCGTGGATCTGGCGCGGTGGGGAAAGTGGTGGAATGTTCCTTAATCGTCATGAGCACCACTCTGGGCTTATAAATCCAAGAATTGGTTTGCAGCAGCTAGGCATCATCGGGCTGGTGCGGTGGCTAAAGTCTTCGCTCCTCACTCTGAGGCCCCGGGATCGAATAGTGGCAGTGGAGGTGGTCGCCGGTTGGGGTGCTACGTGAATAGCACTTGAGCTTGTGTATGAACACCGTACCTCAAATGGGATGTTAAATTTACAAAGCCTACGCCGGGTTTTGCTCCCGCATCCCCTGAATAGCCTACCCCCAAAGGGGCACTCGCCTACCCCTAATATCGCAAATGACATCAGTTGCTCGGTCGTCGAATATATATGTATTCGTTCGTTCAATCGACTTGAGGTATGATTCGCAAAGTGGGTATTCGTGGGACTTTGATGGGAGCAGGCTTTTGCCAACTCTCCACCCTCGCCCACTTTCATTTGGTTCCACCCGCACCCCATGCACTGCACCCGGAGCGACCGACTCCCACTCCGTCCGAGGCACCCCGCGCCAGTCCCAGGCGCAGCCGGAGGAGCGTGGGAACCAAAGGCAGGAAAGAGTCGGGATCACGTCATTTAGAGGACTGCAGGCTTTCCTCTCCCCCATGAGCCCTCCCCGGCCGCGTTCAACCGCCGCTTGCGCCAGTCTCAAGGCCGCGGCCAGCCCTTTGAGGGCGTGCGCGTCAAACCTCGGCCGGCGAGCGAGTGCGCCGGGGAAAAGGCACGCTCTGCGGGGACGAACGGGCGTGCGACTCGCCCCCGTCCCCGTCCCATGTCCCTAGTGCGCGCTCTCGCTCGCCTCCGGAAAATCAATACGGCGCCGGTGTCCCCCCCTCCCCTCCCAACCTCTCCCTAATAGGCGAGAGCGGCCCCCGTGGCAAATTAATGAAGCTTTGCCCGAGGGGAGAAGTCGAATAAACGTCCGTGTTTGAGCGCGCACGGTGGTGTGGTCGTGCCCGTGATTATTTTATATGGCGTGTTCTTTTTGGTGTGGATTACTGGTAAGCGTGGGATCCAATTGATGCATCTTACAATTTATTTTGAGGAAATATTTATTTCTATGTGTAAGATGCGTCTTAAATGTTCAGCAATTAAACATATGCCATCCAATCCTTTTGTATAGTTGACATCACATATTGAAATGGAAAATTCGATAAACGGACTCACTATTCAGTAGTATTGCTGCATATTGCTCTGATGATAATGCAAGATAATCATAATAATAATACTCATTTAAAATTGAATTATTTTATTTAAAATTGTAAATGAAAGTGTATTTTTTTGCTGAACAAAGTAACATCAACATCAAGGTGTCCGGTTGGTGCGCGCGGAAGAGTGAGCAAGATCTCCCTCCCTCTCTCCCGTCTCCCCCTCCCTCTCTTGTTAGTTTCCCTACGGCGGCGTCCGCGTGCGAGGGTTATGCGGCAAAGCGAGTTTCTCTCATTGAAGCGCTCGTATTTCATAATTGAAAAGGGTACCTTTGGTTTGTCCTTGATTTAGATCTGCCGTTTCGCTCTTCCCCGTGTGACTGATTTTTCTCGTTCGATCGTGGCCTTCCCAATGACCGTTTTCACTTAATATGGGGCGCAACGCATTGAATATATTGATTTGAATGCTACATAATATCTATTGCACGTGTATACCTGATATCTATTGCCTGCTGAATCAAGTATCGTTGGGAAATTTGCCATCCGTTGAATGTTCATGCGGAGAGGCATGAATTGGAGGTCAAAACCCGCCTCTTTATTTTATGCGAACAATTTATAATACCGCATTTATAACTTTTTCGTTTATTAATAGTCTGGCGGCGTAAATGACCCAAAACCCAGTGTTTCGTTTTGTGATAGCGAATTCTTTCGCTAAGCGTCCCTTCTATCTCCCTCTATTCCATCCAAAACGCTTATTATTTTCCTAAATCTACCCCGATTTCCCAGCATTCTCTCTCCCCTCTATCACTGTCATCAGGATCCCATCGCCTATCAGTATTTCCTGAGTTTTGTCTTCGATTATTGCCCAGCAGCCGTCTTTCATCCCCTGCCAAGCCCGAAACTTAATAGTTGGTTTCTATTCCGTTTATTTCATTTCTTCCATTCTTCCCCACACTCGCATCCAACTCCTCCAATCTACATTTAGCCCCCCGGCATAAGCAACCTCGTTCCTGAACCATACAAACCCACACTCCAGATTTAAGTTTTTAGTAGTCTTCTGTGTACCGATACCTAAGGTGGCTGTTAAACGCTCTTCCATATTTGTAAATAATTATTTTCCAAACAAAATTCCTCATTTAATGTTCCTACCACTCTGACCTCCCTCATTCAAAAAACTTCCAAAATAGATGTAATGTGTAACCTGTTTTATTTTTTGTCCCCTTCCTTTGTTCGTGTTTATCTTAACTTCCTATTTCTGGTGAATCTCCTTACCCTCGTATTACAATGAATTGTTCCCATCCCATATCATCGCACTAATTCTGCCTTACGCAAAATAACGATTGTAACCCTTTGGCTGACTGGCTAACTGCTTGATCATCCGCAATTCCAACAGATTTGAAAAGTTACCTGCCCTTCCCTAGCTTCCCTCGCCATTCCCTCCGCATGCATTGTGTGTATCTTGAAAAGAACAGGAAGGAATCGTCCTGCCCCACTCGCCCCTCCCTCTCCGTACCTGTACAGCTTGATACAAAAAAAACGAAGTTTCGTCGCTCAGTTTCATATTGGGCCCTGTCGTCACTTATTGACATATATAATCTAGGTGATGTCTCCTTGCTTTCCTCAAAGTTGTTTTCAGCGGTGCATCAAAGTTGACATGGCTACACTGGCGGGGTCAGACGCCTGCCTCACTGGGGATCTTTCGTTTGGCTCTCGTCGCCCTTCCACCTATCTGGCTGTCATGCTGGACCGACCCCATGGGTAGCAATTTGTATTTCTTCCCACATACAGCTCAAGATAGAAGTGTTTTGCAGTCAAAGATAAATACGGAATTAGGAAGGCAGAAAAATTGCTTCAAGGCAAACATTTTTTGTGTTGGATTGCGAAGTCTTAACAGAAAAGGAGACAGTCATAAGAAGTTAAAATCTGTCCGTGCGAAAATTAATTCTAAGCTAATCCTTTCACTTAATTGGATTCCGGAACATGTGCAACCGCCGTGAAATCTCCGTAAAATATCTGAAATCAGAAGGGGGATATCATTTTTATCTACTACATCTACATAATACCCAGCGAGCCGCTGCAAGGACGTGTGACGGGGGGGGGGGGTGTTAGGTCACCACCCGTAAAAGAATATGTCATGATACTTCACACTATGCTCTGACCATTAACCGCTCTTGAGCGCAAAACGTTTAGGTTTCGGCAACTCAATACTGGATTCCTAATGAAGCCTTTTACATTTATGTCGTATTTGCTATGCTTTTGCGCATTGTGCCGATAATTCTTCCCCTTATTTCCAATGGATTGGATATGATCAACTTGCGTTTTTACGAAATTCATAGTTTTTTCGTCTTAATTCTTGATCATGCATTGGTATCTCACGCCCACTGGGTTTCACGGGTGGATGAAAAAGCTGTGTGATTATATGTCTTGGGCATTGGCTGTTTGCCCTTTCCTTTGAGAAAATTTTAAAGTTCGTCATTAATTGGTGGGTGTTCAGTATCTTATTGCATATATGCAGCTATTTAGGCTTCATAAAAAAGAGAAGGTACTTGATACTATCCATCTGGAAACTAGGCGTGAGGGGCGACGTCAGAACTATAATGTAATGAAATTCGTCGTGCTCGATCGGTACTCGATTCTTCCGGCCTTAATGCTGGCCGTGGTAGCCGGTCAAGTGTGCGGCCAGTGTGCCCCTCAGCCATCCAGAATCCTTGGCGAGGATTTTAGCCGAAGAGATCCACAACGTGTTCGTCCTCCCTTCATGCATTTACGGTCTTTTGCAATGTTTATATGGATAAATAATTCTGCTCCTGCGAAGTCAGGGCACGTAGGGTAAGGTCGATGTTATGGTATCATGGTATCCGAGGAGCTGGGAGGGTGACTGTTAGCTCTTTTAGTGATGCCTTCTAATCTTCTATCACCAGTTGTGTCTTTGTTCCTAGTATTCCTTTGCGCACCCGTATGAATTCTAACCATGGTCCTTTCCTCTTGTGTATTGTCTATTTCTCCTTTGGTGGGTGAAACAGCCCCCTGACGCCATCTCTTGGCTAAAGAATCGGGGCGCTTGGCGACATATAAGACCCACGGATCTCAGGGTAAATTACATATCCTCGATAGCTCAAGTGGTTAAGAGCATCCGCCCGGCAAGTGGAAAGATCCGGTGTTCGAGTCCCGGTTGAGGAAATATTTTTACTCTTGTGATCCGTTCGATTCCGCCTTCCCCACCTCTATTGTGTTCGTCCTTTATATGTGTTCCTATCCCTTTTCCTTATATCTGTTTCTGTATATATGAGTATTTATTCGCCGTTTGGCGGGATTTCGTGTTTGAATGTGTATTTGGCCAATGTGGCTCATCTCTTTCTTCTGGCTATGCGTGCCACGAAACGCACTGTTCCTTTCCTGTATGATGTTGTATGAATTCTAACCCACTGTCCTTTCCTTTCCTTGTGTATTGTCTATTTCTCCTTTGGTGGGTGAAACTGCCCCCTGACGCCATCTCTTGGCTGAAAGAATCGGGGCGCTTGGCGACATATTAGACCCACGGATCTCAGGGTAAATTGACTATCCTCGATAGCTCAAGTGGTTAAGAGCATCCGCCCGGCAAGTGGAAAGATCCGGTGTTCGAGTCCCGGTTGAGGAAATATTTTTACTCTTGTGATCCGTTCGATTCCGCCTTCCCCACCTCTATTGTGTTCGTCCTTTATACGTGTTCCTATCCCTTTTCCTTATATATGTTTCTGTATATATGAGTATTTATTCGCCGTTTGGCGGGATTTCGTGTTCGAATGTGTATTTGGCCAATGTGGCTCATCTCTTTCTTCTGGCTATGCGTGCCACGAAACGCACTGTTCTTTTCCTGTATGATGTTGTATGAATTCTAACCACTGTCCTTTCCTCTTGTGTATTGTCTATTTCTCCTTTGGCGGGTGAAACAGCCCACTGACGCCATCTCTTGGCTAAAGAATCGGGGCGCTTGGCAACATACTACCTTGATCAAAAAGTTCCCGGAATAACCACCGTGTGGCGCTCCCATCGTTCCGATTTGAGTTCTGTTTTTTTTTGTTAAATTGGTACATCTGTTGTTGATATTCCCTTTAAATCTTAGTGTCATAACTTGACATTTGCAAAAGTTACGGTCGGTTTTCGGTATGTCCATCAGTGCTTCCTGCGATTTTTCCATTACTTCCTCTCGGCTGCTAAAACGCGTTCCCCGTAATGGTTTTTTAACTCGATTGAACGGAAAGAAGTCACAGGGAGCCAAATCAGGTGAATTCGGTGGCTGTTGGATGGTATTTGTTGCATTTTTCGTCAAAAAATTACGAATAATGATAGCACTGTGCGACGGTGCGTTATCATGGTGCAAAATCCACGAGTTTTCTGCCCACATTTCTGGTCTCTTTCGGCGAATTGCTTCACGCAAACGTCTCATAACGCCCAAATAATACTCTTTGTTTACTGTCTGGCCTTCTGGCAAAAATTCATGATGCACTACACCGTTGTAATCCATGAAAACCGTCAGCATTGCCTTCTTTTTTGACTGAAAACGACGTGGTTTTTTTGGTCTCGGCTCATTTGGTGAACGCCATTCACTTGCCTGATGTCTGGATTGCGTGTCGTACTCATAAACCCACGTCTCGTCTCCAGTAATGATCCTTTTGATGAATGTGGGATCGGATTCAGCCTCGCAAATCATGTCTTTTGCGACGTCAACACGGTCTCTTTTTTGCATGAAATTGAGGTCTTTTGCTGCTACACGACGGAAACCCAAATCATTAACCACAATGTCTTGGGCGGATCCATAGGCAATGTTCAAGTCCTCCGCTATTTCTCTGATGGTTAATTTGCGGTTATTGACCAACATTTCTTTTACTTTATCAATTTTTTCACCGACTTTCGATGTCGATGGTCTGCCACTGCGTTCATCATCTTCGATTGACTCACGACCACTTCTGAACCGCTCGTGCCACTGGTAAACGACCGTTTTTTTTAGAGAATCGTTGCCGAAACACTTTTCCAACATTTCCAACGTCCGTGCGCCACTAAATCCGTTTTTTACGCAAAATTTAATACAAGTTCGTTGTTGCAAATTTAAATCCATTTCTGAAATTGTAAAAAATCGCCAACACAAACAGAGATAGATGTACTCTTGGCTACGTAACTTTTGCAAATGTCAAGTTATGACACTAAGATTTAAAGGGAATATCAACAACAGATGTACCAATTTAACAAAAAAAACAGAACTCAAATCGGAACGATGGGAGCGCCACACGGTGGTTATTTCGGGAACTTTTTGTTCAAGGTAGTATACTCGAATAACTCATTCTCAGCTCTGCATACTCACAACCTCCCTTAATTTTACCCGAAATTCCCTTCCCCCACCCCGCCCCCACTTCCCCAAGACCGTCCTCAACATTTCAATGCACCTCCTTCAGCGACTGCCTTCATCTAATTTCTTATACCTCATTACCTTTGTTTTATTCGCATTCATTCTCATGCCATACATATCGGAATTAATCTGTGATTCGTTAAAGATTAATAGTAATTCTTTGGCTTGCTAGTTAGCTAAAGCTTGATAATCATACCGATTTGACTTGTTCCCCTTCTACGCTACCTCTTGCCTTCAGCCCTTCCCAGACGTGCTCCCATTTCCCTCAGCTCGTCTCTGACAGATCGGGTAATAATAGATAATAGCCCTGCCTCACCCTCCAACCTAATATTGCCCTTCCCGACTCTCCATCCGCGCTATCCGCACATGTGAAGTCTGAGACATGTACATGTTTCAAATTATGTTGCCTATCCCTCCATTGTTGATCTCCAGCATAGCGTTCATTGATTGTGCCTCTCAACGACCACGAACCATAGAAATACATCCTGGTTGTTGCGTGAGTAAAGAAACGTATGGTTCTAAAGCCATACTGCTGCCCCACCTTTTCTTCGTGGTGAGAATCAATATTGATCTATAGAAGTCTTCATGTAAAACTCTATGCTTCCTTATAAATACTTCGAATGAGCCCATAAAAACTTCTTTCCTTGTTTTTCAAGTCGTCGAGTAGTCCTGCAGGAATATTATATAATATACCTTATTAGATTATATTTCCGTTAATGTATTTTCCATCTCATAATCAAATATTCTTGGTCCTAAGATATAATTATCAGCGCAATATTCCCTTTCTATTTCTAAAATGCGCGGCCTATTATCTTTATCGTATTGTTCCCCTGTATATTTTTCCATCTGGTCAGAATATTTTCTCATTAAATTACAGGTTTGCCGTTGCATTTCGGACACTGTGTACAGATTTTGTATTCTTAAATCCGAAGAGTGCTTTCAGCGTTTTATGTAGTGCAACTATTTCGTCCTCGATAAACTCATTACACCCTCACTCTGCTCTTCCCAACATTTTCTTTCACCTTTGTAGTTTCTTACCGTAGTTTGTTTAGTTCTGTCGACTTCTCCCCGATTCCACGCCCTTCCGTTTACATTTCCCATCCATCTGCCTCGCATGTACTATTCTCCAACTCATCGACCTATCTGGCGTGGGTGATCTTACCAGGAGGAGTCAGCATTGTTCCCGCCTTCACAGCTCCAGGGGTCATCGGGGGGCACGCAAGCCCTTCCAACACGTCGGGGCTGTCTATAGGGAGGGGGAGAGTCTGTTAAGGATCTGGAGGTTATTATTTTTTTAATTTTTGTGCAAATTTTTCTCGATATTCATTGGAGTGCCGTGGAAATTTCGGTTGATGAATATCTTCTCTGCCGTTCAACAAGCATTCGCTGGAATATTGCCAGAGCCGTTGAAGATCGACCCAACCAAAAGAAAGCCGTGTGTGCCTCGCGAGGCGCCTTCGATCGTCGCTCGCCTCCACACCCACTCTGCCCGTCGATCGCGCGGACTTGGGAGCCCTATCCCGAAACGTTTTTCATTTTACCTCAATTACTCTCTGCGAGATTATGTAATGATCCCTCAACACATTAGGCCCATCCAAAAATTTAAAATCAATTCGCCATCCAATTAAGTTGCCCAATGAAGTCATTTCTTGAGCAAGTTTTCTTTGGAACAGGTTCAGAAATGACGGTACTCCTCACTGCGTGAAATGAGGGCATCGAGTGAGGAAGCAAGCAAGCCACCCTCCCTCCCTCCCTCTGTTCGCTCGGGCTCCATTTGAGCTGTGCATTCCGCCCTCTGTCGAGACTTCGAACTCTCTCCCTCTCGCCCCCTCCCCTCGTGCCTCGATATACCCACTTGAAAACCCCTTTAGGGTTTGTCTGCTTTAAGCTCTAGGGTTACAATGACTCATATCATTAGATTTATGTATGGGATATTATAGTATAGATTGGCGTTTGAGAAAATTTTGAATCGTAATAGTTAGGACATGGAAATACAGTAGTAGCTAGTGCCAGTGTCCATCAGAAACATACACTACGCCAGTATAATATTTCCATTAACAAACACATCTCCCCAATCATGAATTTTGTTTACATGGCAAAGATGATTAGCCCGTAACAACAAGCCCAACACGAACCATGAAATCCAAGATATTTACTAATTTGTAATTGTCGCCACATGATTGCGATGAGGAAAAACCGAATTATATCAACCAACCTTACACGGGGGACGCCCCAGTCCATGGGTAGAGGGGCCCAAGTGCGATTCCTGGACACCTCTAGGCGATTTTTCGGGCGCCATATCTTCCTGTGGAACCGTAACCGGTACTGGGAAAGGAACTGGCCCCCTAACATGTTGCTGTGTGAATTTCACATTTCGTACAGGGCTTAGTACTGGGTGAACTCAACCATTACCTACCTAACCGACCTCCGGGTAGATTACAGTGTTTTATGTTTTTTTTAACCTAATACATCACCTAGTCCGACTTCAGCGTCATAATTAAGAGTACCCGTTCCATTACTGATCTTCACGTGGACAATCATGTATGTCAATACACACTTTCCAAAATTTGAGCCATGCATGCAGACTGGTGGCTTTAAAATTCACACTACTCAAGTTCGCCGGTCATCTGACCCACGCCCACCGGTTGGTTGGTCAGTCAGCGGTGGACGATGACGCCCTCCTCTCTCGCCCACCCGCATCCCATCTACGCCGAGCGTCCAGCCGGCGCGGGTCCCAGTGTCCTCCCAAGAGATTCTTCAACCGACATTTCAAGGTGATGCGAAACACACGAGGATTTACTTGCATCACCAGTGGCGCCAATAACCGATAAAGAGTCGCATCGACACGCTGGCCATGAGAAAACTTGATCGGCGACGAGGGATATCTCAAATACTAGAGAACTCGGAGAAATCACACACTGGATCGCGGAAAGCCTGGGATTGACGGGGTCAGGATGATGTGCAGATATGTGATTCTGTCGAGTCGCCGTCCAATCCAAGCCCCCTCCCCTCCCCTTCGAAGTCCCAGGCACCAGCGAAGGGGGTCGAGGATCGGCCGGAGGGAAGGGGTGTGGAAGTCGTGCCGGGCGGGTTCGATTCCTTTCGCCGGAGGAGGAGTGAGGCCCGATGCCCAGGGGGCGGTTCGGGCCACGGATCCGCCCTCCAACGCGCAAATGCATCCCTCCCCCATGACCCTACGGTTGGGTGCGGACTCTAGGTTCCAACCATCATCTCAACAAAACAGTCCTCTAGTGATATTCCACGATCATTTAAGGTGTAATTTCAGCACATAAAAACCCAAAGAAATTATAACGGTGCAAATGCGCATCCAGGCACACGTCAGAATTAAGTATTTAAATCCCAGAGAGGACTAATGATAAAATTTTATAAAAAGTGAAAAAAAACCATGTTCATTATCACCGCCAATATAATATGCTCATAGGGGTCGAGGTAACCAAGGGGTAGAGCGTGGGCTGACCGGAGGAGGGCCAGGGTTCCCGGGAAACCTCTATCCCCAGCCCCACCCAAGCTGTATGATTTTTCGGGTACCAGAACTTTCTGGGAAACCATAACCGGCACAGGATATGGTACTGACCCCCTATCCTGTTGATGTGTGCATATCATACGCCGTATAGGACTTAGTACTGGGCAAACTCTACTATCACTTACCAAGCCGACCTTCGGGTTGATTATTGTAGTTACTGCTTATAATATGCTCATGATTAGCAATTAATAGAAAATAAAAGTTACTCGCATCTGAGGGGGGGGGGGGTTCCACCCATTTCCCTGCACTCCTTTACTCCAGAGCAGCATTTGTGCGAGGAGAATGGCTGGACCGACTCTCTCACTGACGGGCACAAGAAGTCGACGAATACGATTGCTTGAATGAAGAGTAGTTCAGGGTCCTAAATAGCTTTAGCTTTTGCTCTAGTATATAGTAGAGATTCCTTTCAAACATAAAAATCTGATTTTTCATTAAATCGGGGAGCTAATAGACATCTAAAGCTACAAACTCTCGCATGATCACACAAACACTTAGGTTGTCACGGCAGCGGAAGCGATGCCTGCGACAGGCCGTTGCGTCGCCCAATGCTGACGTGTTTCGGAGAGTCGCGTCCCAAGGGGGAAGGAGCTTCCCAGTGCTTTCGGAGGCACTCACCCCCGGTGAATTTATTTTCGGAGTATGAAAATTAAATTTCAGTGTCAGCATTTTTCACGAGTGAATCACTAAATCTAATTAACACAGCATCTTCATTAAGTGCGTGACATATCCCTTCGAAGTCACCAATGGAAATGACTATCTCGAAGTGGTTGGAGAGCACAGCTCATGAAAGAGACCTGAAGACGAAAACTAGAGGAACACATCCCGAGGCACGAGATTAATGGAGAGATAATGAAGAGAGAAGGAGAGAGAGCCCTGGGTGAATGGCGGGCGATGACGGAACGGTGGGTGGTGTGTGAATGCGCCGAACACTGCTACAACGATTCCACTCGAAGAAAACTCTTCATGATGATGATGATACTAATCCACATATTAATGTGTATCTACAGATGAATACATTTATGAGATCAAGTTCTTTTACCGCTGCCTATCCCCTCAAGTTCTTTCCTCTTTTTCAAGAGCATTACCCGCTTTAATTTTTTGTGCTCACGACTCCCATGGGGTTTCTTGCTTTGTCGGAAACAAATCGAATTAAGTCGCCCTCGTTTCATTTTCTTCTGGACGTGACGTAATTCCGGAATAGCCCCGAAACAAAAAGTCCCTAGGAATATTTTATCCGTAGCTATTTATGTAACTTCTTAATTGACGAAAAGTAATTCAGTGGGATCCAATGGGAATTAAAGTCAAGAAGGCACTCAATATTCACATTAATTTGCGTATACATGAAGATTATAATGAAAAACTCAGTCAGTCCCTTGCAGCACATGAGACGTATTCAAAACGAACATTTGCCGGTGGTGGCATGGTGTATCTTACAATTACGCATCCATGAACTAAACTAGCTTCCACTCATTTATTATCAACAGATAAAATTAAATGATGAGGAAAGGATTATCCATTACGCAAACATTTCAATATTCCACTCCTACTCTTCACAAAGTACGAAATTCAGGATATGTGGAAATTTTAAAACATAGGTCATTTATTCACATGCTTCCCTTATCTCCTGAACTTAAAAATGTTGGCTTTCCGCTTTCTTCATGAATATTTAGAATAACATTCTTGCACGAGATTGTACTGAAATATAAAACCAAAGCTCTCCTTTAGTTTGTATTACTCGATTCCAGGGTTAACAACAAAATAATAGCATTTGTAGAAATCCCAATTGTACAACTAACAACTACTTTGTTAAGGAAAAGTATTCACAAAAACTATGTGGACCCTAAATATATATCGAAATACTTAACAAACCCCTTCGCCTTTTGAGCGCAGCAAAACACATAACATTGAGGTATAAATATCCGTGAAAGATAAGTCAAAGGAAAATTAAAGAACGCAAAAGTTTGGCCCAGCAAACCTCGAACACCTGCAAAATTGGAATATGCTCTCTGGAATCTTAATATCAACCGAAGTTACTGTACGCTCCGTTGAACCGTGATTGTTCAGGTGCGTGCGTGTGCGCGATCGGGACTTGGCAGAGACAGAGAACGAGAAACGCCTCAAACCCCAACCTACACCCTCGAATAACTCATTCCTTAGCTCTGCATACCCACTACCTCCCTTAATTCCACCCACAATTCCCTCCCCCCCTCCTCTCCGTGACATCCTCGCCATTTCAGTGCATCTCCTTCATCCACTGCCTTCCTCTCATTTCTCCCGGACAACTTCTCTCCAACTCGCGCGACCGTTCAGTAATCGCGAACAAGAGGGAGAACCATGAGGGAGTTTCTTTCCGCTCGCGATTGCGACGACGACAGCAAAATAAGGTCCATATCAAGACATCCTTCCATTCTTCGCCGCTCTCTCCACACTGAGTTTCGTATCGCTATCTTCGATTACATTTCATTTTCTTATCCCTTCTGCCCCGGAGTCCGTCCGCCCGCTCGAGAGAAGAGGCGACCCCCCTCCCACAGGGCGGTGATCGTGCCCAAGGCGCATCGACAGATTACACACACGGACGCCACATCCCACGCCCAAAGGATCTTTCATCACTGGAGATTACTCTCACGAGTAGAGTCCCCTTATGAGCTATCATAAAAGCATCGCCGCTGCTTCCACTCGAAGTTAATTTCCGATATCACATCTGGACGTCTTTCGAAGATGCACACCAGTACGGAAAGTTAATTTAAAATTACAATTAGTGCCAGGGAAGCGGGAACGAGTCAGAGAAAATCTCAATTCTCATATCGATGAAAATACGAGGAGGAAGCGAGATAGTCGATCCATTCCCCTTATAAGCATTGCTGAGGGCTTCAAAGAAGCTTCTCTGGCACGTAGACTAACTCCTTTATTTCATTGTATACAGTGAATTACTTCGGAAAATCAGTAAAAACCGCTACTCTCTCCGAAATTTGCTTAGAATCCTGAGTACAAGGTTAAATTACCTTCAGCACTTGAATTCAAACCATCACACGACAGCCATGATTATTTACTCCCTGGGAGCTATGTTTAACAATGATACTAACAGAGAGACTTCATACCGGCCCTTACAAAATTTATTTCGCAGTTGACTTTTTAACCCCAGCTATAACTGATAAGTTATCAATTGCATATCTATCGGTGCATGTAAATTATTATCTTCATAATTAGCCATAGTGCAAGACTATAATTAAGATTGTTTAAATCGATTAAACTCATAAACGGTGTCGTTACTTTTTCAAAATATGAGTACAACAAGTACAATGAAAACAGCTTCGACATTGAAGGTGGGGTGCAGCTTACAGGATGTAATGCAGGGGGCACATCCGTACATGTTACATCTATTTCCTGAAGACAAGGTGTACACAGAATCAGCATTTTCTAGAAATAGAACAAAATAATGGGATGCATGTGCCGAACATTCAAGAAAAGCTTAGCTGCTTATCTCAAAATTGCAGCTGATTTTCAAGGCAATGATTTCATACATGAAGGGCCCCCTTTATTTTTATTTTTGATCTCAAAATTGCAGCTGATTTTCAAGGCAATGATTTCATACATGAAGGGCCCCCTTTATTTTTATTTTTTATATCAATGATTTCAAATTGAATTTACAATTCATTTTTCACCCTAGTGGGATTCTGATTAGAGCACGGATATTAAAATTCATAAAAACATACAGACTATGCACAAATTGTATATTTCAGAAATTACACACAGAAATAATAAACATTGCTCCTAGGAAGGATACCATTTGAAGGCATTCCTTGTCATACTGCCTTGCTAATTGATTGACTTAGCTTCTCGCTGTAATATAAAATCAGAATGTCAATAACATTGCCAAACTTCAATCTTCTTACAATATTACTCGCTACCTATATACCTTTGTAGCATTTTCTGTCAGTCCAAAACTAATCAAAAGAAAAAAAATTAGATAGTCCTAATATGAACTACTGAAAATAAACTAAATTTGAAAATTTATTGGAAAGTCAATAGTTTGTTATTTCAGCAAATGATTTCAACATTTAAGCACTTCTCTGCATCCAAACAGTGTCTAAGAAGATTTGGTGTTTTCCCGGTGGAGGACCCGAGAGGAATTTACGCAGTTCCTAAGAACTTCATTTCGCAAACTCTGGGTTTTATTTGCCAAAAACATCAATAAGAAGTAGTTTGGTTGAGGCATTTCTATAAATTGCAATCGTAAAATAAATAATTCTATCACTCCGGCCAAGTGAAAGTTTGTAATTATTTGTACAACAATTTTCATGGACTTGAGGTTTTCTTATATTTACTGTAATTTAATGTCATAATATTCCTACAACCAAACTCTCTCTAAGTAAGGACGCTTTTGAAAACAATACCTTAGCCTTATTGATTTGAATCAATACATTTATTTAAGAGGCATCCAACAGTCCGTCAACGTTATTTCGCGTATATTGCTCATTGCAGACATTATCAGTCCAATATTACCGATAAGCTGCAAATAAGACACGCCTTCAAATTCACAGGAAGAAAGATGCAAACAAAATTAATCTCAGCCGCCTTCAAATGTTTTTAGCTTCACCCTAATGTTTTGAACGAATACGCCGGACGAAAAAGCAAACCTCAGCAGCGGAGACCATGAGGCATGAATTTTCCATGGCTCAGCATCGCCGCCTGGGCGTTGGAGAGGAGTCGCAAGATCCAGGACTGCGACGAAAGGAAATTGCGTTCTCCGCAGAGATAGCGCGAGTGCGCAAAAAAAAGCCATGATCCATCCCTCATCCCGGCAGGGAAAGGAACTGCTGCCCCCCCCCCTCTCTCCCTCTCCTACCACCCCTCCTCTCATGAATTTGAATTGAAACGGCGCGTGAGTCCCACACACCGTACAGGGCGCTTCGTTCGAGGTCAGCTCTACGACTATACGTAGTATATCGAGGGAAACTTCGGTTTGAATACTCTGTAGGTGTTTCAAATGATATGCAATAATTTAACCTATCCTAGACAAACAATCAGAATCATGAAACAAATATTGATGAACAAATTTGTTAGAAAATATGATCAGACAAATTCCAAGTCGAAACAATGAAAAGTACGGAAGTTTAAATGCTTTGAACTTCTTTGATTGAAAATTGATAACATTTTTCCTACAGCCGATAGCTACCGATCTAATACCTGATTCCAGCCTTCATTCCTTTTCCATGTTGTGCAACATGCAAAAATTGCACATCACTCTCCACAAGAGTTTTAAAAAAACAAATGACGCGAGGCGGCCAGCCGAGTAAGGGTCAAGCGTGACCTCCCACGCGTCAGGTGCCCTACCCCCAATCACCCACCAGAAAAATTCCAGGGTACCAAACCGACGAGCATTTATGTTGCCAGTCACCTCGGTCACGACCTCTCTCGACGGTGCCCGCAAACTTCAAGCCGAGTGAAGCCAATTATTACCAGGAATGATTTCGTTACCCTGACCCCAACGCTCAAACTCATTAGATATATTAAAAAAATGACTTTCAGTAATAATTCATCTGATTACTCATCAAAACAAAATGAATGCACCCAAGAGTTACCAGTCATTTTAATTAGAAATGACCCCGAGAGACGTCCGCGTCAAACTGTCTCAGGAAGGAACGACTAGTCTTCGAGGTGGAACAGTCTACGGAGAGCGAAGATTCCTCGGATGATATCAGCAAATGTTGCACAATTATTTTTCTATGCATAAGATAACTATTAATGGAAAATTTTCTCTAAAAATAAATTCACCTCTGACCTTGGAATAAGATCAATTGAATTATGTGGATAACTCTCACACTTTAATGAAATCACAGTATACTCTCATAGATGGAGAGAGAAAATGTAGAGCACAGTTTTCAACACGAAGATCGGGTTTGATAGGTGATGATAGAGCTCACCCGATACCAAACCCGACGGCGTGTGGAATTCGTACATTATCATGATAATGCGGAGGACCAGGGGGTTTATTTCCCAACAATGGCGTTTGATGCTATTTTCCTTACGATGCCATTATGGAATCGACTACGTTAAACGGTATCATAAGCTATTCCGTTAAAGTCGCTGATGCCATTTCTGGACGCTATTGGAGTGTTAGACTGCCAAGGCCGTGACATAATAGCATCGCAGGAATACTATCGACAAATGCATTGCTTTGTGATATTGATTTGTCAACATCGTCATGGGACACATACTGTAAACATGAAAATTAAAGAGAATTCAAGGAGTGGATGCGGCTAAGTTTTATTCATCTGCTGCATGCTAAAATATGAGATGCAAAAATGCTTAAGAGAAGGCTAGGGAATCAATGAAACCCATTTCGTCGGGTGCGACGAAGATTTTGTCCGTTTTTTTCGTTCTCTACGGATTTTGGAGACTGCGATAGAGTATGTTGGGCAAGCGAGCAAAGGGGAAGAGAGGGATTGGGATCTTGGACGAAGTGACGGAAGTATGCGTTATTGAAGAGGGGCTTTTTGTAGTGACGGATGTCAGGTTATTTTGGTATCATTAACCGTATTGTACCATTAAGTTGGATTATTATTAATGATAACGATCGTAACACTGCTACTACTAACTCTATTCCTATGCCGGCAATTTGAGGCATACCTTTCACCGAACCGCAACTTTAAACTCGTAAATGCTCCTAATAGAGAAATTCCATACGACATGCCAAATTACTATGTCATCACTACATAAGATTATTTGATAAACCTTAATTGAACAAAATTAGTTTGTATTATTGAACGAAATATAGCTACATAGCGTTATAATTTTATATTTTTGCGGAATGAATTTTGAATTTAATTATTGTTCAATAAATTTAACAAAATGGCAATTTGTACAAAAGCTACTTTTGCCCGAACGTTAATGTATGGGTGAGGATGGAGTACCCGCGAGTTGTTTGACAGAAATTCCGTGTCAGGATGCTAGTAGTTAAATTTTAAAAGGGTAATAATAATAATTTTATTGTCCACTGATCATACATTTCATATAGGTAAGGAAGTCGCAAAACAAAAAGAAAACTACAAAATACAGCAACACTTCAACACTATGAACATGCTTGAAAAAGAACGTACACATTTGAGTATGCAATAAAAATGAAATGCACTACAATTGCTCGTCAATTAAAAATTCATTTAACGAATAATAATATTTCATTAGAAGGAGGTTGAGTTTCAATTTGAAGGACAATTACTACATTTTAAGTTTGACTTAAGTTGCTGTTACTTTCTATTGCGATTCCGAATTACAATCTAATTTCTGTAATCCCTTTTGACTTGAGTAATGTTTGCAGAGGCAAATGGATATGAACGGCTAATGATAATGGAACCAAGCATTTCTTGTTTCACAATTCATATCAAACTGCATTTCCAACCACAAGCTCTCCATGATATTACGATGCTAATCATAAAATACGAGGTAAATATGAGGTATACGACTTAAAAATGTGAACCCATGACTACGCAAATAATACTATACAGTTATCCAGCGAACATAAGTGATCTTTGTCTGATGTTTTTCAATTGGAGAGAACTATCATTTCAACCAATGGCATTGATTAGAAGAATATTTTTGTCTTTTGTCAACCTTCCATTACCTTGGATCGTCATGCAGGGCTGATTATATTCGCTCCCCCAATTTCTTCCGTAGCACCAGAAAAGGCAACGGTCGCACCCGATCCTGTTTACCGATGCTGACGCCGGCGGCTTTTACGGAATAACTACCGATGCAATTTTCGGATGCCACTCAAGGAATAGCATCGGGTGCCAAGAAGTTCTGGCACCTTACAAATCACACAGCTCGGGTGAAGTGGAGGGCGCCCAGGTAATCGAACCTGGGCTATTGGGCGTGGCATATATTTGTATTTATGCATGCATAATATCCCATAATAACAAAAACGACACTCCCCAGATAGGTAAAATCAACTACGCTGGCAAGCAGCCTCTAAAGTTTATCCTAAGAGATATTTTCACATTCCCCTCTAACAACAAACCCACCACTACTCTAAAGTCCATATGCCCCTCTGTCAGATTTCAACGTCACTCCCGCCTTCTTCCAGCCCTTCCAAGCCTCTCTCCTGCTAAGTCTCCTCTCATCGCCTCTCTTATCTCCACTGGGCGTCGGAATAAACCACTTGACCCACCTCCCAGTGGAGAAAGGGTCTCGTGGGGGATACCATTCAGCAAAATTTTATGCTACGCCCCATTGCTAAATTTCATCCATGATAAAACTTAAAGCTCATTAAAAGACTTAACACGACCTATAATTGAACCTGATTGTTTGTGTGGCTGTGATACGAAATATGCGTTGATTCGCTTTCCGCGCCCTGTTTTTCATTTTTCATGGGCGTTAAATGACGCGAAAGATGGGAGTACAATTATTTCCCGATATGGTTTCACAGCTCTGAAAAGCACACTTAACATGCAATACGAGTGACCATGAAAGGTTGAATGCAGATTTTCGGTTAAGTGAAGCATTGAAAATTATAGCTTCCACGGCGGAAAAGAATTATAGGGGAAAATTGGAAAAAAATGTTTCGCGTCAAATTTTGGGGAAAATCTCAAATTCCTCTGAGAGGCCGCGATGAGTGTATGTGGATTCCGTCAACCACGATGTCCTTCATCGACTTGCGGATCCTCTGGTAAGCTTTCGTAATAACCAAAAACTGCAATTGAATTAGCTACAGTGATTAAATGAGATTCTAAAACAGTGACGAATTATTGCAAGACTTATTTGAAAAGCATGAAGGACAGATATCATGTGGGAAATCGGCGAATATAAATTCTTGGCTAATATACCTCGTACATGTTGGCGCAACAGATATTTCAGAAAAGACACAGGGGGTGAGAACGTAGGTTAGATGCGAAAGAGGTGATGGAGTTTTCAACATCGAACTCTTCAACCCGAAGTACGAGCGCTAGTAAGAAATTATTTTTGAACGACTCAACGTCGTCGTAATGTTGAGTTAGAAAAACTGATTTCTAAAACATACGATGCCGCGGCTATCGAAAGCCGGAAAAGAAAACGGAGTGCAAACAAAAAGGGAAAGATTAAATAAAAATGCTCCATATTTCAGTGAAAGACACATTGATTAAATTTAATTATAGAAAATCTACATCCCAAAATCCTCATCGGCAAACATTATATAGCAGTCTAGCATGGAATACCAACGTTCTATCGTGACCACCGCAAAAGTTTGCAACAATAGACATTCCAAGAGCAGGGGATTTTAAATAGGAAGTTGGTGAAATTGTGGGTTTAAAAAGCATGCCTGATCCGAAAGAATGTTTTCAATTTACGAAGGTCTAGAAATATTAATTAGTCCAAGTAGCATCAGGACTAATTTAACACTAAAAATAGCCTAGAGTTCCCTTTTTCCATTTAGCTTCATTCAAGTAGCAATGCCCCACGAAGGTATATTATATGATCACCCCCGAATTTCCTCTAATTTTACCCGAGTTAATTCAGGTTTGAAAGAAGTGTCTACGAGCAGAAATCTAAATATTTGAAGGTGAGCAAATAGTGAATACGAACGCCATTCAAAAAAGGAGATGCAGCGATCATTCTACTCTGGCGAAAAGGGCCTGTGACATGGGCCTCTTCATTCAGGGGAATCAAGATATAATGACCTTTATACAGCGAGCTGCTTTCTTCAATAATGTACAAATGATTTTTCTACGGCCACGTGTACAGTCGAAGATACTGCTGCTCGTCCTGCAATAAGCAATGAATGATTGAGCAATGAACGGTGTTACAAGTTCTGCATGAAAGAAAAGAATTCCACCACACGCGGGGACCCAAGTGTCGGGAACACTCTTAACTCCATTAATTGCTCCGAAGTAATGGACTTCGAAACCTCGCCGGATAAAATGCTTTCGGGTAAAAATCTTACTGACAACATCCGCGACACTGTCAAACTTGTTCGATGTTTTCCTACACTTAAAATAATAAAAACAAAGCCAGCGGAGTAGTAACAAAAATGATTCATTATTGGAAATATACCGGTTAAGTTAGGTTTTGGATGGACACAAGCTACCAACTAAATCTGTCTCTCCCAACAAAACACAATCCTAAATCCTACTCATAAGCCCCTCTTCATCCCCCTGTACTTCCTTCCCCCTTCGTTCCTTCCATACAATATCCCTATCATACTCCACCCCTTTCCTCGTTCGCCTAACATTCTCCCCTCTATCACAGTCCTCAACATCCCATTGCCGATCAAAGGCTATTCATCCATTTTTGACGCCTCCTTATGATTTCTCCCAACAATCTCCTTTCCTCTCCTACCATACCTAGCAATTCCTCATTTGCTTCCCTTTCTTTACATTTCACCTTCTCCAAACCCACAATTAAAAAGACTCCAATGTACGCCTATTATCCTGCTTCATTGACAACATTTCCGCGCCGTACATAATTACCCTCCATGTCAAAGTTTTGACGAGCCTTTTCTTAACATCCTCTCTCAACGTTTTTGTCATCGATTCTCTCCTCCTTGTTTTAGCTTCTCTGCCTAATGCAATTTTTCTCCTTACACCCCTACTTCTTTGACCGTTTTGATCCAAAACACTTGGCTAAACTGTTCCACCTGCTCCAGTTTTTGCCCTCCTAAATTAACATTTAGCATAGCCTTTATCTTTCTGGAAAACTACATAACCTTTATTTTATTCACATCTATTCTCATTCCACATCCATACCACTGAATTTACAATTCACTCAGCAATGCTTGAAAACCCTTGGCTGACTGACAAACTAAACCTAACTGATTTTATGAATAAGACAGTTTCAATGGTGGAAATACTTCATGATGAAAAAAAGATACTTTTCTTTTCCACAAAGAGTATATTTATTACGATCTAGGTTTCTTTAGAGCGTAACTTCTCCTGCATGTGCTACTTTCAATTCCCCGCCGACTTTCATGCCTTTCTCAAGTTCTTCCCTTGCCTCTTTAATCATTTCCTCCACGTGTATGTTGAATAGCACGGGCGATAATGGACAGCCCTGCCTTACATCTCTACTGAATACCGCCCATCCGGACTCTCCATCCCCCACTCGCAACTGAGCACTCTTAGACGTACAGGTTGCGGATCAGTCTCCTATCCCTCCAAGTCATTCCTATTTTTGCAATATATTCAGTAGATTTTCCATATTCACTCGACCAAACAATCTTTTTAAACCTAGAGGCAAATACGTCTTCACTTCATTCTATTTCTCTCGATTAGCGATCTAATAACTGCAATGGCATACCTCTCCCCTTCCTGAACCCAAACTGATCATCCCCTAAGTAAAGTAATCATTTGTCCTACTCTCCATTCTCTAGTTGATGATCCTAAGAACCGCATTAACTGCGTTAGAAATCAAACTTATAGTTCTGAAGTCCTCATATGATGTAGCCGTCACCTTTTTCGGAAAAGGACCTAACACTGATCTCACGAAGTCTTCCGACCAGATTCCTTCCTCATAGATGCTACGAATCAGTCCATATAGACTCTTCCTCCCACATTTTCCTAAAACTGAGTAATTCCGCGGGAATCTTGCCCATCGCCATGGTCTTATTTGACTTCATCCCCGTTAATGCCCTTTCTTCTTCATCGTCGAGTAAGCCTGGACCTAAGCTGTCCTTATCTACGCCATTTTCTCTTTCTATGTCTAACCTTGCTGGCCTAAGTTCTTTACCATACAGTTCTTCCATCTCTCTTGGATCTTTCCTAGTTCAACTCGTATTTTTCCCGACTTATATCTCATTGCTGACACAGATGTCCCCTTCTTACTACCAGATAGTGTTTTTACCATCTTGAATAGCGCACCAATTTCACCCTTCATCTGCACACTTTCCATACCCTCGTACTCCGTCTTTCACCACGCTTCTATTACTATATTTGTTATCCATATCAATTCATTATTTAACTCCTTGTACTTCCTTCTGCCTAAATCTGTATTTACATTCGCCCATTTCCTTCTCTCGTCTATCTTTCTAATCATAACAATTGTAAAGTGCATAACGAATTCTGTGTTTTAGTCGCCCCCCATTCCACTCGCCCTTTCCGTAGATCACGGAGTGCAATGTGCGTAGGTAGACGTATATGAGTAGATGTAGTATGGCTGGTGACCTAACACCCCCCGCCATACGTCCTTGTGGGGTTCTGCTTATAGACAGATATGAAACTGCTTGGCGGAGCACCATACACCGCGAGTGGCGTCGAGGAGTCAGTTCGAAAGAAAAGAATGGACTTCGCATTTCAGAAGGACTCTGTACAAGTTCCATTTTGTCACTCCTGTGCCTCAGCTACTCCCACTGGATCATATTCAATATCATTTATGCACTCTTTAGTACATTATCAATGAAAAATTCGTTAACTTGATTTCTAAGTACGTAGTCCTAAAAGTGATTCGGCAAAATGTCAGATTTCATCCCCACAACGAACGGACCCTGCGCACGAGCAATTTAAAACTCACTTTGCATGATCACATCCTCCACATAATCAGTGCACGAACTTTTTCATATATTCTTGGTGAGCGTCAAATTTCATTAATTTGAGTTTACCTAGGAATTATTGGAATTTACATCACAAACAAGGCAGTTAAATAGGGCAAATTACATTTTTTTTCCTATATCTACCCCGATAAAAACCTTTATGAGTCGATCACTGAAGGCCTTAAAATTTACATCTACAAATATTTTTCACTGTTTAGCTGATCCTGGTTTATCTATTCCCCTGAATCAACATAGCAGTAACGAAGAAGAATTCCTAACACCAGCACAGAATCCAGAATGTAATGCATGATAGATTTCTGATTTGGAATTAACTGCAGTCATATGTTGAATTCTTCGAGGACTCGAGTTCTCCCACTTCATGCTTAATTGAAGGACGATATGCATAGAATGATATTCCTTTCTAGAGCTCCCTTGGTCATGCCCTAATATTTCCTAGTCGTGAGTACAATCTTCTCTGGTGAGGCCTCATGGCGGGCATGAAGGGGTGAAGATGGAGTCCTCAAGTATTTCTTTCTCGGGTTATTCTACGCTCCCAGAGCGAGTCCAAATTATTTGCGAACGCCTATATAAGGAAGACGCTTCAATTCATATAAATAAGATGAACGCATTTATAGGCAATACAATGAAAAAGTAAAACATTGTGCACAAAACACGAAGTTACATCTTGGAAGAGCTGCCTTGTGCGTAGCTCAAGGCGGTAGGAGCCCACGGTTTCGCGGAGCATTGAGGGTTTCTCAGCCGACTCCCCCGGAGATGGACCCTGAAGGGATATACCACTTATCCGTGACATCTCCGCCTGGGTTTTGCGGATGGAGGGTCGGGATGGGCGGTGTTCAGAAGACGATGCTGTGCAAGGCTGGCACCTGTGCTTCCCACCGCAGAGGAAATGGTAAGAGCGGCAATGGTGGGGCTGGGGGAAGATTGAATGCAGGTGGGGAACTCGTTCAATCCGATTGCCAGATGATTACGCTTTGGCTCGCCAGTAAGCCAAATAATGACAGTTAGTACGATAGGTATAGGATGACAATCAATGTAAACAAAACGAAGCTAATGAGGTTATCAATAAAAAGGTAGCCTAAGATATGTATCACACTTGGGGAACGTTAGTTAAAACAGATAGAGCAGTTCACCTATTTAGTAAGAGTCTCAAAATAAGGTGGGCAGAGTACTAAGGGCATTTAGAGAATCTCTTGCAAAGTGGCGGTGATGACGGACACCTTAGATCCTGTCATCAATTCCCGCCTTTAGCTCCTATCGTTAACGCGGATAAAAGACTAAGAAAAACTTTTCCGTGAAGCGTAGTTTTGTATGGCTCGGAAAATTGGTCGTTGTGGCTTCAGAAGTGAAGTGGATGCGGAGAAGAATGGAATTATAAAATGTACATTAAGGAAAATGAACTAAATGGCAGGACAAATGGAAGTAGTAGAGACTGAGAGGAAATGGGATGCTGAGGACGGCAGTGGAAGGAGGAGGGAAGAGAATAAACTTTTAAGACAAAATCAGGAGCCGTTGAAGGTACAAAGAGCCAAAAATCAGTCAATGCAATATGAATTATGCAGTTAAAGGATATTTGTGTCATATTAGCCAGAACTTGGAAGTGTAGCCGTGGGGGGTGCCAGGGTCCATCAAAACCTACCCGGCGGGTCACGGCTAATAATTCCAAAATATTCGTTTGCCACTCATAATTTGAATATCATATCATCCTATCTCTTTTGTCGATCCTATCGCAGTCGAACTGTTTCTTTACTTGACTTCGTCTTGGGTCAAATAATGAAGATTAAAACACTTAAACGTCTTCTTGGACGATTAAACAAATAGCCAAGAGCAGATTGGCTCTGTTAGGGGAGGGGATGGAGATGGTGCGGGGGCTAACGTACTGGCTTCCCACCCAGAGGGCGCGGGTTCAAATCCCGGCGGTGTTGAATATTTTTCAGAGGTAACTCGATCCCTAATTGAGGTACTTTGTGGAGGGCACTTTGAGTAAGTACGCCGTCCGTCAGATGGGACGTTAAACTGCGGACCCCTTGGCGCCTTTCGTAAAGAGTAGGCTAATGCCGACGCCGGGTTTCTCTCCACCCTTCATCCTTTCCTGTCCATCCCCTATGGCGCAAATGACCTCAGTTGTCGGTCGCCTCCCCTCAAAACTACTACTACTCTGTTAGGGGCAAGTGTCCTGCCACATACGTTCGCTGGCCAAGTGATGCGGGTTCTCCTCCGCGGTCGGCGATTGGTACGCCCTCACTCCATTGCAATGAGCCTTCTATTCTTGACTTGACGGATAAAACAGAGGATCAAATTATTACATATAAACAGAAGTTAAAAAGCAACAGCGGAGCGACTATAAACGTAACTGAAAATACCGTTAAGTTCCGCTAATGTAAATATAGTGCAAAATTGTGTAAGAGCTATAATTTCCTCTGAGAAAATAGCTTTACATCGCCGTCTTCCAAGAAGGCCAGATGCTTAAAGACAAAATAGTTGTACCTACCCAAGTAAGTACCTACGCAGTAAGCTTTCACCAGTTAGTGCCAATAATTTAATGGTTAACTGATTCCTTTAGTTAGTAGTGGGTGCACACATACGAGATAAAATAAACCATATACACAGTAATCAACCCTAAGGTCGGTTTGGTTGGGGATGATAAGTTCACCCAGTACTAATCCCGACGGCGTGTGAATTTCACACACCAGGGTAGGGGGGCCAGTTCCTTTCCCTGTGCCGGTTATGGTTTCCCAGGAAGACCTGGTACCCGAAACATCCCAGGCTTGGGTGGAGCTGAGGGTGCCCAGGGAGCCGGGAATATAACCCGGGTCCTTCAACCTTCGGTCAGTAGTCCAACGCTCTACCTCTTGACTACCGATATACGAAATATCGGTCTTGAAACTGTATTCGTCGGATTTGTCTGTCGTAACAGTAGGCAAGAAGTGTAGTTTTCCTTAGAAAAGGTACCCTTTGAGAAATAAATTCATAGTTCAAAAATATTATTCACTGCTCACAGAGCCCGTTGTACTGAATAAAGTTTCGCTGTAGTGTCGCCAGTTTATGCATACTACTAAATACACGTACACCTACTAAGTGCGTCGGTACGCTAAATATAAATGTACATAATCATCTTATTTCCTCACCGAAAAAAAGTTAGGAAAATCCTGAATAAAAGCGAAATTTCCACTTTTCAGGAAGGCTCTATGCATCATAAAACACTGAACGGAATGGGGAATCATTAGTAAAAGATATATTTGTTTAATTCTTTTTGTATTCAAATTTCACATCGTTTATTTTCATGTCGCACTCTTTGTATAGAAGATTGGCAGCTTCTCCCAAAGATTACATGTGTGACTACTATCTAAGATATCTATCTAATCAAATAGGGTTCGTACACACCGTGGACGTGGTAGTCCAGTGGGCACTAATGACCTGAGGGGCCAGGTTCGATTCCGAATGACGCCTCCGGGCACCCTCAGCTTCAACCAAGCTGTATCATTTTCCAGGTACCAGATCTTCCGGAGAAGGCATACACGGCCCAGGGAAGGAATTCACCCTCCTCTCTTTAAGTGTGCATTTTACACGTCGTTGAGCTAAATATAAGGCGAGCTCTAGCCTCATCTGTCAAACCAACCTTCGTGTGGATTACTGGGGTTTCGTGTACACAGACTAAAAATATACATATATACATAGCAGTGCACCATGACTACGAGGTTTCACTAGCACTACATCCGTCTACTCGCCGATTTCCGCTCCTTGATGAGTGCTTCGGCTGGTTATGCATGGAGCTCCCAGGCGAAACAACGTTCTACCTGGATAGATTTAGCTTTGGTGTGAAACAAGGATACCAACCTGGCAGTTAAATGCCTTGTCATTGAAAACCAGGCCTCCTATCAATTTGGTATGCTACTTAATTATCTTCGCCAACAAAAAATGTCACTGGGCGTATGTATCGTGAAATGTGCAATATTACAGGGAAAAGTCAAATAAATGAATGCTGCGGGCTGAAAACACAGCTTCCACGGATATTCTTAATCTTTCGTCGGATATGTCGCTCAGCGACTCCGCCATTGTTTCATGTTATCGAGTCAATTCTATATCTCCACTTGTACCACTTGTATACTTCATCAAAGGTCCATAGTACGCAAGTTAGCGAGAAATAGAAATATACGCGCACCTTCAAGGTGGCAGGGTTAACTCGTCATGTTTATTGAAAACTTTCCCATGAATGCTACTTGCGTCCCCAAGTCGCCACTTCCCATCTCCCCCTCAATGCTCAAAGCGACAAAGTGAGCCAACGAGGAAACGAGACGCAACATCGTTTCCCTTCCCAACAAAACAGTAAACCGTACCAGGAGTCATCGCTCGGGATGTGACCTCGGCGCCCACCCTGGAGGAGGCTAGCAGCAGGGGAGTGGGGGGTCCACCCAGCGGGTCCAACCCCGAGGGCGCCGGTGTAGACGCCGCAACACCAACATGAATGTCGCGGGATACGACAACCATGAGAAAAGACACTCCATGGCACAGCCTTGCCTTGGCGTGTGAAACCAGCCCCAGATTAAGGAGGCCCTCCCAAGACGTGTCCCAGTCAGGAAGGTACGTGACACCCAGCCCACCAACTACAACACGGGAATTGGTCCGCTTTTTCCCGACGGGGCGAAATGGGTTAACTCACTTCCGCTGGACCCACCCATACGGCGCCCCCTCCGTCCCACGCGGCGCCCTTCTTCACCCCCGGCCCGTCCCCTGCCAGCCGTGCGTCGGCGCCAAGGAACACAGGAATAGGCGGCGTCTAAAGTCTCTGGATCACACACACCCACCCGCCGCGTCGCCAAAATACGGCGCATCATTGATTATTCACCGTCAATGGGGGAGGGAATGAGGGAGTGGTGAGGGAGGAGGAGGGAATGTGGAGGAGGAATAGGGGGTAGGGATTGTGGAGGGGGTTTAGGGAATGTGGAGGGGGCTTGGGGAATGTGGAGGGGGCTTGGGGAATGTGGAGGGGGCTTGGGGAATGTGGAGGGGGCTTGGGGAATGTGGAGGGGGTTTGGGGAATGTGGAGGGGGTTTGGGGAATGTGGAGGGGGTTTGGGGAATGTGGAGGGGGTTTGGGGAATGTGGAGGAGTTAGTGGGGAAAGTGGAGGGGTTAGTGGCGAAAGTGGAGGGGGAAATGCGGCAAGTGGAGGGAGGAGTGGAGAGGGGGAAGTGTGGTTGGCGGAGGGGGAAGTGTGGTTGGCGGAGGGGGAAGTGGGGTTGGCGGAGGGGGAAGTGGGGTTGGCGGAGGGGGAAGTGGGGTTGGCGGAGGGGGAAGTGGGGTTGGCGGAGGGGGAAGTGGGGTTGGCGGAGGGGATAGTGGGGTTGGCGGAGGGGATAGTGGGGTTGGCGGAGGGGATAGTGGGGTGGAGGAGGGGATAGTGGGGTTGGCGGAGGGGATAGTGGGGTTGGAGGAGGGGATAGTGGAGTTGATGGAGGGGATTGTGGGGTTGGTGGAGGGGATAGTGGAGAATGTGGATGGGTTGGTGGGCAATGTGGAGGGGGCATGGGGGAAAGTGAAGGGGCTATTAGGTGGTGTGGAGGGAGAAGTGGGGAGGAGGGTGTATGGAGGGGGAAGTGGTGAGGGGGAAAGAGGGATTGGGAAATGTGGAGGAGGAGCAAGGAGGGGGAGTAAGGAGAGGGGGGTAGAAGAGAGGAGTGTGGAGGTGCTAGAAGGGATGATAGTGGAGTCTGGGGGCGGGAGAGGAAGAAAGGAACGAAGGAAAGACGACAGGGATCAATTTCGCTGGGTATAGCGTCCCGCCCCCGACCAAGTAAAATAATACATCGATACCTGGACCCAAGGGCTCAACGACACATCGATGCCAGCCATCGATATTTGGCAGGGTCGCGCCACACTTCGCGGGAGGCATGCGGAGAACGCCAAATACCGACGGCGCTCACATCAACTTGCTCAACTTATTAATACAAGTATAAGAAAATGACTCGTTAACGAAGAGTAAGTCGTATGAACCTCGTCCAACTAGAAATCATATACTATAATTGAAGGAAGAACAACTTCAGTGATGTTCTTAACGCATAAAAAACTAGAACCGTCATCTTGAAATACAAAACTGCGTGTGCATCTGCGAATGGCACAATGCTAATAGCACATAGAAATGCGTCGCATTTATAAAATATTAAGTTTTAACGTAAAGAATTAAGTTTTGTTTTAAGTGACAAACCATAGATTTTCTACATCTTCTATTAACAAATTGAGTAGCTTCAGGCGTGATGTGGTGTAAGTCGAACATAATGAATAACTGATTGAAGCACTTTTCCGCTTGATATCAAGTGGAAAAGTGCTTCGATCAATCATTCATTATCTTCTATCTGCAAAGATACTTCGTAATTTAAGAGATAGATAGAAAATATTTACGATTACGATGTAAAAATCACATTTGGCCCTGAAACGTCTCCAGAAGAAGATTTAGCATGCTGCGAACGTTGCCATTCAAACCACATTTCATCAACCTACTACAAAGGCATTAAGACGGCAACTTTCTCCCCGCTTAGGGAGAGTAACAAATAAATAGGGCTGGTCTTCGTCATCTTCGTCTCTCGGAAATTACTGGCAGTTCGGTGGATATACTTGAAAATATACTTAAAGATGCATCCACCAATATTTAGCATAAGTGATCCTCCATGACGAGAGATTGGGGAAGAGAGACCGTGGGAGAAAGGGGGCGAGCAGAAAGAGCAAACATTCACTGTCTTCTGACCCTCAATGCTCACCACGCCGCAAGGCGGACCCCCTCCCCAGGCCTGCGCCGAAGGGGAAGTCAAAAAAGGCTGCATTTGTTGAAGAGACGGCATTGAATAATCCAAAGGAAATACAAGAAAGTCGAAACGGGAGGCGGACTGCTAATCAAATAAAACAATTCTACGGATGTCTATGAAGAAAATCCAAATCTTCAAATAGTCACAGCAAGAACCAAGAGAAATTAGCATCCACTCATAAAATTATAGCTAAATGCCTTATTTCAAACGAAGAGTCAAGCAGAAATCTATGTGGCCAGTTATTACAGCAATGACAATCGAGAAAGCCTATACATACTGAAGCCGGAACTTTCCTCCTCACCATATTACTCCCTCCTCGCTCTCACACGGCAGATTACTACACAATTCCGGGAGAGTTCCATCAAGTGTTCCTCGTCTGAGTGGTGTTCCCAAACAGAAAACATACGTACCACGGAGGAAGTATTCACATAAGTATCCAGCACGTGTAGGTTCTCCAGGAAAGAGCATTTTCAGTACTTCCTAGGCCCGTCCGTCATTTAAAATTACACTTGGTGCAATTAAGTGAACTAAATTACTTAATAAGCTAAACAAAATTGTAATCGCTCTGGACAATTATTTCATCCAGATCGAATCGAAGAGCAAGATTGTCTGGAGGCTCAGGGAAAACTCTGAAAATTTGTCATGAAGGTCGGAGAGCATCTTCTCATGCTTGATAAACGTTCTCTTCCTTTTGGTGCTGTGGCATTCGGGCTGAGGCTGTACTGACGTGTTGCCATCTTTAGCTATTTATAACTAACTTCCGATTAACACATCATATTTTCCGCTCCTCTCCATTGAAGGGAGGAGCGGCATTATATAGCTGCAACAAAATGCATCAAAGAATGGTTGATAATGTTCCCGATGCTATGCTTTGGGTTCGCTTACCCCTCTCATCAGTCCAAAATACTGCTTAGATAGGTCAGTGTTCCACCTGACCGAGTTTCTGCCCGTTTATACTAACGTTTGACATAGTAGCCTTCATCTTTCTAGAAAACCTCTTTACCTGTGTTTTTCACCCCATACCTATCGCATTGATTTTCTAAAGCACTCAGTAATGGTTGTAGCCCTTTCGCTGACGGGCTAATCAAAGATAAACCCTCCAAAATCTCACTGCTTTTATGAACTCTCCACTGACTTTCATTCCCCACCCCAGTTCTTTATGTTGCATTATTCATGAAGCATATGGAGTTGATAAGTTGAAAACTACAACGATACAGTATCAACGATATTTCACTAGCAAATAGTCGGAGGCGGTGACAATACACCGGGTCTCGAGGAAAAGTGGGTTTGAGGGAGCAGTGGCTACGCCTCGAAGAATAATCATGGAATCACTAGCCTCTTATCGCTACTAAGCAAGTGGCCGACGGACAGGAAGGATGTCACCCCACTCTTGGGTGCTTCGCGAATTTTCGAACGTAACCAACTAAGGGACTTCTTTTAATCCGAAGCATTTTCCTTAAAAATAACGGATTTTCGAAACAAATCACCCGGTAGATTTTTCTTTGGACGTCTTTACGAACCACAATAATAATAATAATAATGTTGGGAGTAAATTATTAAAACTACCAAACAAGAAAACTGGATCCCACGAAAACTCATCTTTCTCACAGCGGTTACGTAGGCTCCTTTTGGAATCAGAGCGATTCGAGCGCAAGCAATTGGCAGGTCCGTCATCAGCCACTACTCTTCCCTCCCGCTTCACATTGGCGAGAAGACATTGAAATATCACACCCCGGGAAAACCGCCATCATCCATAGTATTACCTAATGGTGACGGTACCGCATGGACAACCGCGGCGTGATTGATTTGGTGGTGGACTACAGTGCTTTTATAAGTATATAGAATAATTATAACTTGTAATGGAATACCAAAACGTTTCTGAACATACTTTGGACCAATATCCACACTTCCGTCCCCGTTTGATTTGGTGGCGGAATGACTTAATTTAATTGGCAGTTTCTTACGTATCAGATTTAACCTGACAACCCTAATTCCTGATACGAGGAGAATCCAATAAATTCAGATTCCAAACAAAAAGGTTTTTGTTTTTGAACAATGGAAGTTGTTTGGCCAAAATAAAACAGTTTTAATATTTCGCATTTCAACACCCTAGTACCTCTTTAAACTTCACCCTTGAAAAACACCCAACCACACCAGCTGTTCTATACACCGCCACCAACGAATGCTGCCCCATTCCCTCTGATACTCCGCCACCACCCGTCTCTCATCAACAATCCTTCTCCCCCACACGGACTTCAACAACTGATATTCCCGGCAGACGTCATTTCATCTTGCTCAGCGATGCGATCATCTGTAGTACTTTAAGGGATTACTATTTCAACTGTCCATTTCCCACACCCGCCATAGCTCGTCTGAGATCGAATTACGCTGAAAAATGGAAATAATTTCCGGGGCAACAATCGACACCACTGTAACCAATAAATTAGAGCACGCTCTGAACTCGGAAGACAGGAAAACCTGAAGCCTCTCTCGGAAGCAAACGTGATGGGAAAGGACAACGTAAACAGCGAGTGCCCTCTGCCTCAGCTGACCATATTCCCTTTCCCGATAACTTCCTTCTAAGATCGGGCCAAAGATCACCGAGTCGACCGCAACCAATTGCTTGGTACTTCCTCGGTCACCATTTCTCTCTCACGTTTGACAACGGCGGAAAGTGTAGTCCAGCGAAGAGCTAAAACAATTCTCAAAAAAATTCTAATACGACGCATTACCATATCCACAACAATTTTGATAAAATAACTAAATAATAACACGTTAATGGAGTCACGGTGACCATGGACCAACTGGACATTTCTTTTTGAAATATTGATTGGTTAACATTGTCAGGCAAAAATTTACAGATTAACAAAACTAAAATATGCATTAGGTTAATTGTGGCACTACCTCGAACGACATAACTAACTTGAGTTGAAATTGCTTTGGCCTAGACGACCCTAACCCGATTCGGGTCGCATGCGCCGTCTTCACACGATAGAAATAGTTAATGGGCTTAAATATGGGATACGGAAGGAAAATGAACTGTACAGCCGAGTGATAACTATATTCATTCCACTACCATTTGATTCTAGGTAATTGACTGAAATCAGGGAGAATTCCAAGCAATATGAAATCATCGTATCAACTAACCACCAGGTGAGCGAGCACTTAATATACCCAACGAGTTCATCAGCAAGTTTCTGTGGACAATAAATATTCCATCACAGAATAATACAATTCCAGGAAACTCGGATACTTGCCATTATGCTCGCCGATAGAGCTAAATAAAACACTAAAAATAATTCAACGCTACCATTCTAAACCACAACAATTAAGAAAATATAGATTGATCAGCCATTAAAAAATATGACCCTACCGAAAAATCTCGCTAAAGCACACATGAGGACTAAGAAATTTAGCCTCCAAACGATAATAAAAGAATAACTAGATGACAGTTTAAAAAAAATGTGTTAAGAATAATCGCCCTTCAAAGCAAATGAGTCCGCGCAGCACAAAAACATCTCAGCGGCCCAATATTTCCTCTAGGAAGAGAAAAACGAGCACAATACAAAAACATGCCCAGACGCGGGAAGCATGAAAACAGAATATACGGAACGTGCTCCTGCATGCACAGGCTAAAGAAAGGGTGGGCAGGCAGTCAGGTTCATGGGCATGTAGCAGCAGTAGTTTTATGGGAGGCGACCGAAATCTAAGGTCATTTGCCATTAGGGATGGATGGGAATGGAAGAGTGGAGAGTAAACCGGCGTCGGCATTAGCCTACTCTTGTCGAAAGGCGCCAAGGGGTCCGCGCAGTGTAACGTCCCATCCGACGGAAGTCATACTCACTCGAAGTGCTTTCCAAACACTACCTCAAGTAAGGATCGGAAAACCACTGAAAAATATATGTTGTCTCCAGGATTTGAACCGGGACCCTATCGGTGCACTGCTGTACGTTAGCCATCGCACCATCATGGGCATGGAATAACACTACGCCAGAGAAAGAGAGCGAGAGGGTGGTTGAGAAAGAAAGAGAGAGAGGGGTGTAGAGAGAGGGGGCAGAGAGAGGAGGAGGAGAGAGGTCTTTATTTACGGCGCGAGGCCTCGTCCGATTGCTTCCTCCTACTTTCTCCCCGCCCGCCCCTCCACTTACTTCCTCCGCGTCCCCCCTCCCCTTCGGCAAGAGCCAAGGACGATCACTGCAGACGCACCTCTAGACAATGCATCACGAACGAGAAATATTAAGGTCGCGTCCGAAGGGAGGCAAATGATGCCACCCTGGCATCCGCTGACGACGTTCCCACGGTTCGTCCCGCCCCTTCCCCGCAGTCTGGGCTCTCGGAAATCGTCGGAAAGAGTTAGAATTTTGATATGTTTACGACTAATTTCACGCACGAGTCTCCATCAATTGCTATTTTTCAGGGGCTCCATAGAGACGGGGGATACGGGAAACGATTGGCAGAATATTATTTTCCGGCCTTAACGTTTTTTAAAAGAAATCGGTACCGTTATATCGATATGATGATCGATGATAACATAATACGCATTACCATTGCCTGAATTCTCCATCTGGAGAAAACACTCGGGAATGCGTGCAAGCCCCGTGGGTCCCTGGAAGGCGGCCACCCGTCGCCAGGATCAGAAGCAATTCGGGGGGGTTGAGAGCGAACACCAGCCGAGGGCCTACTCATGGGCACATTGGTGTAAAAAAACCACCGCACACCTCATCAGTAATTACAGATGGCTACAAGGACCGGGATTCGAAGGTCCGCAGTTCGCAACTCGGACAAGGAACGGTTTCTTCTGCTTGCATTCATATGCCTTCACCTTCAGCACTATGTTGGAGGTTTTTTCGTCGTTTTTTAGTCCCAATCCCATTTCCCTGCTCATGGACTAACAACCTTGGCGTGGGGGAAGGGCTTGTGCGTTCCGATGACCCCTAGCGCTGTGCTGGCGGGAGCAATGTAAATTGCCCCTAGTAGGGTCACTCATCGCAGAAAGGTCGAAGGTTAGGAGCGAGACGAAAAGTAGTTCGCACAGCGTCTCTTCCTCAGTGAGACGGCTGCAAAGGCGTCAGCCCCAGTGGGGTGGCAATTTATTTATTCATCGACTTAATTGGGCTTCCATCGGCTTTATAAAACCCCAGGGGCTTCTTGATTTTTTCCATGATGATTGAACTTTTCTACGTGCTATCTCCTTCTCCGAACATAGTCATCGAAGATGACCCACTCAGCCCAATTTAGTCCTCCACACAGTTCCGTAAGCAAAAGAAACCGATAATGTGCGATTCTATTTCTCTTGGAATAATAGCTGTGTAATTCTTTCTTCGTCCATGCATTACGGTCACCTTAGACGGCGAATTTCGCAGCTCGTGAACAGCTCTTGGTGGTAATGTTAACGTAGTTGGGGACGACACACAAGGCAATACATTGCGGATTGAAGAATATGTTTAACGGTACAACACGTTGTTTAGTCAGAACCCTGTATCGAGTCCAGGGTGAGATTTTTCACTTCGTCCATTCATGCTCCCCACCCCCATTGTTTAAACTCTAAATTCTCTTCCTTCTCATCCACCAAGCTTCCCTTACCTCTCAAAATGTATACAACACAACCACCAGTCAGCCTTCAACCCAACCAATCTTCCCCACCAAGGATTTTTTGTACCTGAAGATACCGACTGTACGACGAAACTGGTCGTTTGAAAAAATATTGCGGAACTTATAAGTTTTGTTTAGCCTCTGTTACGAACACTAGGTTTAAACACCTCAATATACACTATGAAAAATTAGTTATATTAGAGGATCACAGATTCCCCAGGGTTTAAGAATAATTAGGGGATGATCAGTTTGGGTTTAGGAAGGCGAAGGACCGCGTGAACCCATAGCAGTAATGCGACTAATAATAGAAAGGAACATTGAGTACAATTAAGATATTTTATTTGTTACGTAGATATCGAGAAGGCGCTTGATGAGGTAAACTGGGTAATGACCAATGCATCCATTAGAGAATATAATAGCGGAATGGAAGGACCGGCGATTTATATGTCACCCGCCCAGGCCTCAAAAGGTGCTTGTGGTGGATGGAGCGTCACGATGGGCAGTGGTAGGAAGGGGAGTAGTTTGGAGCGGTTCGTCTCATGCTCATTTTTTCTCTTATAACGTGTGGGTGCGACCCAATGAAATTTTAAATATCTTACCCATGTTCCACGATATTCTCTCACAACGGCAACAATGGTAGTTTACGTCCGTAAAAAGCATTGACTACAGCTCCGGGCTCACTAAAGACTGTGAAGCACCTTCTAGTTGTGCTATAGAGAAAATTAGACTCTCCATAAGCTTCCTGCAGTATTACATATGCAGACTTGTTCTGCTCAAGAATTAGTCCGCTGAAAACAACATTTTCATTCAGAGTTGCGTGTCAACCTAATCGTTACCGGAGTGAGCTGAGCAGACTTCAACTTACAACGGCGCTGCTGATGCAATATTGAAGTACAACTGATGAAACTTGTACCAAATGCAAATTGCACATAAACATTACAATATAACATAAAACTAAATTTTTGCTCGATGAAGTATGCAAATAAAAAATGTATAATCGCTCTTAAATCAACAGTCGTGTTTCCGTGTAACACAGATAATACAAATTGGGATGCAATTCAATACTCCAATGGCTCTTGAGAATACTTTAGTTAAAAATCACAAAACATACCTAATAAACATCAGCCACGAGGGAATAATCACTAGAGTTGTTAAAAGTTAACTACTCCACGACTTGAGAATCTCGGCTTCTATTTAAACAATCAAATAAATTAGGATGAAGAACGACAAAACAAAGTGACAACGTTGTCGAAGAAAGCCTACAAAGATAACCACCAAAGGCATTGTTCTCTTTAAGTTTTTTTCGGGCTTGCGACAGCGCCAGACATGCCGCACTTCGAACAAAGTCGCCAACATGAAATACGACCCCCCTCAAAATCCAAGAGGAGCGGAGTCGACGGTAGAAAATGAAATAAAATCCCAAATAAAATCCAGGCGTCGAGTCCCTAACGGTTGGCACCGAGAGTTTCAGTGGGAGCCGAGCGGGGACCACGTGCGACCTTGTCATAAAATGGCAGTGAGCAAACAAATACTCCCCAAAAGTGGCTAATGGTAACAACTTATACTCGGATATTTCTAGCCAGTTAGGAGGAATGCCTTTATCTCGACACCAAATTCCTTCCCGATCCAAAATTCCATTTGCACATCTCTACTAAATTTTATGCTATCTCGCGCTAACATAATTTGCCTTCGAGACAGCGATTCCAGAAACGCCTGTTGAGAAAAGTATCTGTCTTCCAAGTCACTTCTTCCAAGTGGATTGAAATCGCCCTTTTAAACGTTGGGCCAAGGGGGAACTATGGGAAGACCTAACGCTGTGTAGATGAACAAATAATGATGCATACAGCTTCGGTCCATATAAAAAATCCGCACCCAAGCTGTGTAAATTATAGAGAAAGGAAATGTGGGTCGCTAATCAAACTAGCAGGAAATAATTAGTATTTTGGGCACAGAGAGGGAGAACACGAGAATTGGGAGCATGACTGGCACATATCGGCGGTATTTGGTGAATCGGCAGCTCATCATTAAGAGTTAACAAAAGGATATAGACAAAACAAAAAAAGGCCATAAACATTAGAGGCTTCGATAAGCAAGTTTGATGCCGCTGTCAGTCATCTTGAAGAATTCATTGAGGGCGAGCATTAAACATGAGGCGAGGCGTTCTATAAAATTACTGCAAGAAAGAATATTCCACCAATCGCCTTCATCAATGTTAGGCATATCGAACATCTTAAGGGGATCGAGATGGTGCGGGGGCTAACGTACTGGCTTCCCACCGTGAGGGCGCGGGTTCAAATCCCGGCGGTGTTGAATATTTTTCAGAGGTATCTCGATCCCTACTTGAGGTGCTTTGTGGAGGGCACTTTGAGTGAGTACGGCGTCCGTCGGATGGGACGTTAAGCTGCGGACCCCTTGGCGCCTTTCGTAAAGAGTAGGCTAATGCCGACGCCGGGTTTCTCTCCACCCTTCATCCTTTCCTGTCCATCCCCTATGGCGCAAATGACCTTAGCTGTCGGTCGCCTCCCCTAAAAACTACTACTACTCGAACATCTTTTCGCAATTAATACCCTTTCCGCGATAAGCTGGTCGTTAGGAATTGAGCCATTTCAGTCGTTCCACTCCATTAGGTTATAGGCCATTTCCCAGCCGGTTCCTAAGCGTCGATCTTAATTTGTCACGGCTTCAAACTAGCGCTTCAAACGGGTAACATCCGAGCCATATCCTCATTCGAGTTGATTCCTTCAAAGATTTAAGTGAACTCTGGAATGCGAGCACAGAGTAGCAAACACTCATTAAGGCCTGACATCGGCGATTATCCCTTGACCACCCACTCCCACTCGTCTGGGCGTCCTCGAACCGGGCGATTGCACAGATGCACATCCATCAGATAAGACCCCAATCAATCAAACATTTATTCCTTGTCTGCTTCACTCATCATCTATGCCAACTGTGTACTCCGACGGGACCTCTCTCTCTCTCCCTCTCTCCGCGCGACTACATACAGTCATGCTACAATTGGCTAAGTTTGCGTGCATTCGGGCAAGGGTGGTTCCCGAGGAAATCTGTCGACACTTCCGAGTTGTTACGAGGTTGCTTCGAATTACACGAGTGACCTGTAACATTAATGGGGCCAAGTTTTCTTCGATAAAAATGGGCTGCTTGGAAAAAGACGCACCGCCCTCTGCCTGAGAGCCACTGTCTCAATGACGGCGAGCGCACTTCTACAGGGCTGCCAATCAGTGCAGTGACTGCCAATTGTACGGACATTTAAGCTTAAGAAATGGACTGATATACCACCTTTTTTGCATATTCGAATAATTACAGCATACAATTTTTTAGGTATTAGTGCCAATCACCATTTAACCCAATAATTTTGCTAGATTGCCTGCCTGTCATTCACGCCGTACAATACTGATTGACGCCGAGAATTTCTCCAGCCATCCCATCATTCTTACATACGTAGGTTCCGTGTCTATGAAGTAAATAAATAAAGCTTTCTGTGTAGTTTTATTGGTAGTAAAAATTAAACCCCACAAAGAAGTAATGCCGAAAAAAACAATTTATTTTTAAGTTTTACGCATACATTTGAAACAATTTGAAGATTTTCAAATTAAAAAAATGACTACGCAATATTACCACGGTCGTTATGAGAAAATAAAACGAAGTTCATAGGTAAAGCAAAATACAACAATCCAGTATCTCGGCGCGCTGGCGTAATACACATGTCCCTGTTCAGACACGAAGATGATCAAATAAAAAAGAAGAGTCAGAACCGTGGAAAGAAATTATAGAGAATGAAGTAAGCAGCTCAAACACGATAAGCAAGCACAAATAATAAAGATCTATAAAAAACCTAAACCTTATAAATAATATCAAATCAACAGTTTCAGTGAGATAAGCGTTTAGAATTTAACGAACTCTTAACGGCTGAGAGTTCTTTTGCCTCTCCTCGATCCAACTTGGGAGAGTAGGTTCTGTTTCTGCGTCTCATTTGCTTCATTAATTGAAATCTGAATTACTTCTAGCATTGAGTGTGCAATGCTCTCTTCGAGGAAATTTTCGGAATCGGTGTTTTCTTAAGATGCTTGTTTTCGACCTGAGGTTCTTACAGCCTTGAATGTCCACTCCATGGGTAAAATTTCCTTTTAAATAACGAGCGATAGTGTGTGGAGTGAGCAAGAGAAACAATTAACGCTACAAGGTGGAGGTATAGTCATAGCTGAATATCAATGACGCCAAAACCAAAGTGGCAGAGCAAGAAGCCTTCAAGAAATGGACGCTTTGAGTTGACGAGTAGGGGCAAGTGAAGGAGAGAGGCGGGGGAGGCTAGGGAGGGGATCACCATTGGCCTCGAGCATCGGTTCCCAACACGGCGAGATCGCAAACAGGAAATTCTTTTTACTAGGCATAGCATCAATTCTACCGATTCAAGAGAGGTTCTCGGGACCACGAGAAAAAACTCCAGAGTGCTACAAGATTACATCAGTCAGTAATCGATAGCTAATTTCATACTTTGGTGCATACGTTGGATAAAGATTCCCACTACGCTTATTCAACTTCTTCATTGGCGACAAATTCTTACAGATTGAAATTAGCAAATCTCAGAAGATGCCCCGCATAACAGATCACAGTAACGGGATGTGACTCGGAGGTGAGAACCTAATGCGTCAATTTACGTTCCAAATTTGTATTTTAGTTGCCGTCTTTAAAGGGTAACATTTGCTTGTGATTCCCTTCAATTATTCCGGCAGGCGTTGGTTCAGGGCTCACCTGGTATTTGTGACAATTTAATTAAAGTCAAAACAACTTCTAAAACAATGATGGATAAAAAATAGGACAACATAGGCAGGCCAATAGGTCTAATTCACTCATTTTCAATCTCTTTTAGGACACTCAAGAGTACTACATTACAACCTTATTGGGCCACAAGACGTATTAGTCGATTGGTTTGTATGACTCATTCCCATCAACGAAATAACAATGATGAATAAAAATGAAATTAAATAGTTTTACGGGTATGTAGAAGAGCGCGAGGTTACCTGTCCACGGTGAGCGTGTACAGATACTTTTTATTGTGTGAGCAAATGTGATATCACATTTTCGACCGATTTGTATTTATGAATTACTCCATTTAAGTCCACGCTACATTGGAATGTCTATGGATACGAAGTCAGCGCCGTCCACCGGGGACTAGAGAGCGGTGGCAGTACTTCGGCGGTGATGGCGCGGTATTTCACGAATCACTTACGACCGAGGACATGGCGACAATTTTCGAGGGGCGACAACCCGTAATTGAGACAATATTCTCTGGATCAACTTTTCCGATATACTACCTTGATCAAAAATTTCCCGGAATAACCACCGTGTGGCGCTCCCATCGTTCCGATTTGAGTTCTGTTTTTTTTGTTAAATTGGTACATCTGTTGTTGATATTCCCTTTAAATCTTAGTGTCATAACTTGACATTTGCAAAAGTTACGTAGCCAAGAGTACATCTATCTCTGTGTGTGTGTTGGCGATTTTTTACAATTGCAGAAATGGATTTAAATTTGCAACAACGAACTTGTATTAAATTTTGCGTAAAAAACGGATTTAGTGGCGCACGGACGTTGGAAATGTTGGAAAAGTGTTTCGGCAACGATTCTCTAAAAAAAACGGTCGTTTACCAGTGGCACGAGCGGTTCAGAAGTGGTCGTGAGTCAATCGAAGATGATGAACGCAGTGGCAGACCATCGACATCGAAAGTCGGTGAAAAAATTGATAAAGTAAAAGAAATGTTGGTCAATAACCGCAAATTAACCATCAGAGAAATAGCGGAGGACTTGAACATTGCCTATGGATCCGCCCAAGACATTGTGGTTAATGATTTGGGTTTCCGTCGTGTAGCAGCAAAGTTGGTGCCAAGAGACCTCAATTTCATGCAAAAAAGAGACCGTGTTGACGTCGCAAAAGACATGATTTGCGAGGCTGAATCCGATCCCACATTCATCAAAAGGATCATTACTGGAGACGAGACGTGGGTTTATGAGTACGACACGCAATCCAGACATCAGGCAAGTGAATGGCGTTCACCAAATGAGCCGAGACCAAAAAAACCACGTCGTTTTCAGTCAAAAAAGAAGGCAATGCTGACGGTTTTCATGGATTACAACGGTGTAGTGCATCATGAATTTTTGCCAGAAGGCCAGACAGTAAACAAAGAGTATTATTTGGGCGTTATGAGACGTTTGCGTGAAGCAATTCGCCGAAAGAGACCAGAAATGTGGGCAGAAAACTCGTGGATTTTGCACCATGATAACGCACCGTCGCACAGTGCTATCATTATTCGTAATTTTTTGACGAAAAATGCAACAAATACCATCCAACAGCCACCGAATTCACCTGATTTGGCTCCCTGTGACTTCTTTCTGTTCAATCGAGTTAAAAAACCATTACGGGGAACGCGTTTTAGCAGCCGAGAGGAAGTAATGGAAAAATCGCAGGAAGCACTGATGGACATACCGAAAACCGAATATAAAAAATGTTTCGAGGATTGGATCAAGCGCTGGCATAAGTGTGTTGCAGTCGATGGGGATTACTTTGAAGGGGACAATATAGATTTAGATGAATAAACTTGTATTTTTAATTTTCTGAATAAATTCCGGGAAATTTTTGATCAAGGTAGTATTTCGGGTCGATGTCAAAGATCTCTATAGATAATTCAAGAGAAATAAGGACATTGGCTCTTTTTTCGTGCAAAAAAAACAAAGTTTACAAATACCATCTGAAAGGGTACCCGATGTTTGACAAAAGTGACATATGAATAGGAGGGTCCAATCGGCACTCCTACCCTAGCTGAAGGGATACACGGGTTGGAAATATATTAAATGAAATGAAGAAATGTCTTACAACCACATAATTAAGATAATTTTAGGAGGCTACGTTCGGGTCTTGGGTTCCGCGACGAATTTAGGAACATGGCATTGCAAAATCCAGGCACTGTTTGTCAGAATTACCATGACACCAAACTCGCTTTGTTTGAATGGTTACGTCCTAAAATCAACCGCATTGACATGCAATAAAAACAGCTATGAAAACTACAAACGGAGAAGTTAAGCCTGCAGTGCTGCAGACGTGCTGAAGCCTCAAGAGGCATTCCATCCATTCCACCCCGTCGGGTGATACCCACCTTGGCTGCCGTGATTGGCACGGTACAGGCGCTCAAAATCTTCAAAAACGTGGGCGGTGCGCAAGAAGCTACCAATGACCAGTATCTTGAATTTCGAGATCAACCATGGGACTGCACGTCACAGAACTATGGAAAGACTCGATAATTTCATTTCAGAATTAACTCAACACATCTGTGCTAAAAATACACATGCTGCAAATGTGAACTAAGACTTTCCGCGGAATATACTTATCTAATTATTTCTAACAATACGCATAAAAAATCACGAGATTTTATTCAACAATTTATACGATTTTCATTTTTCACAACATTCCTAAGTTACATGAAACTTAAGGTTATAACTGACTAAAATGCATCACAATATCCACTCTCAGCCCACGAAAAACGATAAATTTGTACCAACTATTTCTAGTAAACCAAAGAATCGGTGATATTTCCGGAAAGCCCTGTGCATAACATAGGAGTTCGTGAGTAACCATTGGGGTCACCCGGTGTCAAATCCTCTGGTCAGTAGCCCAGCTTTCCTCACGGAGTACCGCCGTCCTGGCCAGAAATGTTTCTTAAGAAGAAAATAAATCGTAGCGACTGAGGAAATAGGAAAAAAAAGCGGGAAGTTTTGGATTATGGTACATGGCCGTGTGCGACAGCATCCATGCTTATGAAGATTCTCGTCATTTTAGGGACTTTTTGAAATAATGTCTTCTGAGGGAAAGAAGGTTAATAACTCTAAAAAAGACCCAAGTGGATCGATCCCCTGTGCTTCTCAGATTTCAGCTGATCCAACCGTACCACGACATCAATCATATCGAATATAAGCCAAGGCAAATTAAAAAAAACAGGTACTAGCACGGGAAAAGTCACACCCGGATCAATAAATGAATATTAGAAGAGAGACGAGATTTCCATATTTCGAAATTTAATCATACACGCTAACTCACATCACATAGTCGGAAAGAGCGAAGGAAGAATATAAAACAAAAATGTGTTATAAAAATTATAAAAACAATAGTTTTTAGCATGAAACAAATAATTTCCTTTCAACTATATAATGCTAGACAGAATGTTACAGAAGAGATTACAATAACGTAAAAATTCTTCGTGCGAAAAACTGAGGAAGAAAATGGAATCAACCACAAAGAAGCCATAAAAACAAACAAAATACATTTACTAGAGTTAAAATAAGTAAAGATTCAACAGTGATAAATAAAACACAGATATAAAACCTAATACATTCTTTGAATACAAGGATTCAATCCAGATGCATATACCTATGTACTTGCAAAATAAGATTATACATATATTGAGAACTATTCCTCCCATTGGCAACAAACTTGACGAGGTGGAAGAGTTTTTGCGTTTCATGACCCCGAGATCTGTGCTGCCAATGATAATTGCTCCCGATAGGGTCAACCATGCCGGAGAGGTCGAAGGTTATGAGCCAGACGAAAGTTAGTCCGCGCAGCTTCCGTTCCGCAGTGAGGCGGCTGCAAAGGCGTCCCCAGTGAGGCGGCCATGGAGTGTCATGTTAAAAACACTATTGAGGAAGGCAAAAGAAAACCACCTCAATTATTAATCCCAAGATTCTAAACAACGGCAGTCCTGGCATCTACGGGACTAGGCCCAATCGGCTGTTTTTCGTGCCGGGCAGCGGGGAATGCAAGGCCTTCGAAGTCGTCACTTACAGTACTCCTTGCACGGAGAAATCGAAATCAGCGGCAGTAAAGACAAAAGAGGGTTGAATCGGTTGGAATTGAGACTTGTAACATTTAGACGACGCTTAGGACAGGGAAATAAGAAGATTTAATGCGGGAGATGGAGAGATGAAGTATAGCTGTGTTAAAGGGGAGATGGGAAGGGAACGGGGATTGTTGAAGAGATAACTATAATGGAGTAATATTCAGGAGGGGAAGAAAGGTCGCAAGGGGTCGCATTAGTGGTGAACACAAGGGCAGGTAGAAGCGAAGTAAACGAAGCACAAACGAGCGATAAAATTATAGTATATGGTGTTATTTGGTGGGAAATATTCCGCACCGGGAAAGTTTGAAGTGGTATTAAGGTTTCAATTTTCATCCACAACCCTCCTTCGTAACTTATGGAAATCCTTCCCTGGATTTCCATAAGTTACGTGGAAATCTTAACCCTGTATATGTTGCACGTCCACGAAGCCATGGTCGAAGATGATGAAGTTATCCGTGGCAATTCAATCGTTAATATTTCTCCAAGCTTTCACAAAATTATTAGTTGAGTTAAATTTTGAACAAAAGAACCTGATTAATATTCATATCTTCATAAGGAAAATAAAATGGGAAGACGAATGGGATGAAATGATTGCGGATGTTCTTGGATGGAAACGTCCTTGTTGAGAGAGGAGGAGGACTGGAATGCGGAGATTGGCGGTGATGCAGAAGATTAGGGTTTAAGAGCAAGGAATTACCCCAGGGAGAAAAGCATATAGCTCTGCAGGGGAAATAGTAATCATAAGGAACACTTCGGTTGAACGCGGAAAATACCAATGGATTCAGAGAAGTGACAGAAATGCCTACTTCATATTAATTTCAGGCACCGACTCAGGAAGTAAAACCAATTCGCAGTTTCATGGGAGCGAAGATAGATTCAGATCATGATTTAATGGCAATGAAATATAATGTCAGATTTGACGACACAACCAAAACGAAGGAGTAATTAGAGGCAGGGGAATAATTCATAAGGAACGAGAAAAGAATTTTGGAAGACGGGGACATCTTAAATGAAGGATATCGAAATTCGCAAACGTTCCTGTAGGAACACTTATTAGGAATCGAAATCCATGGTTTACAAAAGAAATGATCAGGGAGGCAGATTAAATAAGGATATTAATGTATGTACACACCAAATTAGGTAAAAGGAAGAAAAAATACTCGACTAATAAATTGAAAAGAGAAAACATTACATTGTAAGAAGCGAGGTGGTAAATGACGTATAAGGATTTGGAGAGTTGATTGGGGAAGTGGTAAGGGTGCGCTGATAAGACAATTGAAAGCTTGGTCAGGAGTTAGGGCGGGGCAATACCAAGCATAAATACTATCAAATATGCTGAAGGAAAAGTATTATTTGACGCAGGAAGGAGTCAATAAGGAAGGGCATGAAAGATAGATAAACGTCTTTATTCGGGCCAAATTGAGACCTTTAGGTCCCTTAGGATTGGACGGAGGAAGGAAATAATGAATGGAAAAAGAAAATGATGGGAAATGGAAAATATATACTGAACCGAAGAATTCATTGTATAGTATCGTGCTCGGTTGTACCTTGTTAGGCAGGGCTAAGAATGTGGCGGGATCCAGCCTATTTCCATTCATATACACTCATCTCCACGGGAGAAGTTAAAATTTCTGAAATATTCCTTATTCCTCCCAAATCCAGGGCTTCCCACCTTTAGCAACGCGACGACGCCACCCTTCACCTAGAACGGAACTAACATGCGCCCCTAGAATCTCCCTCATCTTACCCTTCAAGTCGCCAAGATGACATCCGGCAGGGGGGTGATTGGCCACCCTGCATTTGAGCCATTGTTAAATGACGATTAACGCAATTATAGAAGTTCAATTCGACGTAAATTACCTTTCTTACTGTTGTAGTCTCGAATTGTGCGATCGTGGCTAGAGCGATTTTCAGGTTGACTCTGGCACAGATTTTCCCTCTGGCACCTCTCACTGTGGTCCCATCTACCAACGTAATGAATCCCGGAGATTGTTCGTTGGATGTCAGCATTGAGCAGACCCTGAAGGAATAATCCAGTGCGATGGAATACCGAAGACTGCGATCAAGAGTTAAAGCGTTATTAAAGCGAACAAAGCGAGAGAAGAGGAGTGGCGTGTTCTGGACACGGTCGCGTCAGCACTCAAATGTTTTGCACTTTCCTTTTATCTCAAGCCGTGCATGACATCTCCCGTGTTCCCAGTCCCTCCCAACACAGACATTCTCATACGACACCACCTACTCGCGCGCAACGATTCTTCATGAAACTTTCCTTTGCATTCCATTTAATGACGATACCAACTCCTGCGTTTGGCGCCAACAATTGACGTTATCCAAGGTGAGAACATGAAATATAACACTTCTCAGTGTTTTCATTCGAACACTTCTCCAATAATTTCCCTTAATGCTGATTCGAAGATGTGCCGTTTCGAAAACCATTTAATGACAATGCATAGTTTATTGTATAAAATATTATCAGACAATGGATGCCCCCGGAATGCATATAATATAATTTGGAAAATACGGCTGATGGATTTCGGTTAGCCGTTTATCTAAAATAATTACATTTTCATGGTGGTTTAATTTGCTAATAAAAATTAATTCAGGGAGTTCCCGCTCGATAGGAAAGACCTAGGCAATTCATGAACGTGTGAGTTGTCGATTGTAGGTCCCGGTCTCCTCGTAAAGAGTTCGGGAACCAACCAACCACTCGCTCCTGCTCCCAATTGGCGGGCGAGGGAAGAGACGCTGCACACTGCCCCACCCCCCCGCACCAGAGAAAAGGGGGGGGGCGGAGCCCGCGGGCGCCACACTGTCTTTCTTCGCTGCTTGGCTCGCTTGGCCCGCCCGCACCCGGGAGTGACGCCCGCCCATTCATTCCATGCGAGCAATGCAATGCTCATGACATCGCGACGCGGCCGGCCGCCACCAAGCAAGGCTTCCAAGCTTGGTTTTAGGAGCATTCGAAGGAAAGTCGAGACTTCTTCGACGGAACGGCTGAAAAAGAGGAGCTTCCTATCCAGAAGCTTTGCTGTGCCGGTTCGCGTTTGAATAAATATAAGCCTAAGGAATATCCAGGTCAAAAGTAGCTAAGTGTGTAAACACACACTGCCACACACCCCAGCAGTGGCTAGCAAGGTACTAATAAAGATGGATTAAAAATCTCAGTTTTTCATTCAAATCGACAACTTCCTGGTACAACGCAACAATGATAGCATATTTCCATGCCTAGTCCCCATCGAGAAAATATGGTTATCTGTGCTTGTTGGAAATATTTTTTTAGTTTGAGCTAATTTGATAAAGATCAAAATATCTGACTCCGAACGACACAAGGATAATGGCCGATAATTGCGAGAGAAAAGGAAGGGAAGAGATTACGGCTAGGCCATGGACTAGGTTCGTACGTACACCCTACTGTTTTTCTTATTTCCGACGTCAGTCCGCTTGAGCCCAGAGACCAAAACAACCGTCTTAATTTTTGAAGGTGCAACCAAGGAATATTAAATCAAGGGAAAATACATTGTGGTCATTCCGTGTATGACGCACAAGTTGGCCCATGATTCGATTGTAAGTTCCCAGTGGATACAGGTGTTACTTCAACCACTAATCTAAAGTTTTGTAATCCTCCAAAAGTCACCTCACGGGCGTGGGGGAGCACTCGACATAATCTCCAAAAATGCGCGCACAAAAATTCGAAAACAGTATCAAAACAATGAACAATACCAAAGCTGACGGAGAAATACACCTTCCGACGACTAACTAACTTCAAGGCTGTGCGTTTCACCTCGGAGAAGAACTTTGTCCTCTACGAAGTCCATCGGAGGCTTGAGTAAACATGGCGCGAAACGAAGTCATTCGTCAACGAGTCAAGATAAATGAAATACTAAAACAACTACTCCTGACCTGATGTTGTCTCTACTTACGTTGAGTGCGATGCGCCTCCCATTCGCGCCAGAAGAAGGGAGAGGCATCGATTAATGATAACTACGTCCTAGTGCAACTCAGATAACGCTGTTTACTATTAGGTACTACTGTTTACTAATGCCTTGATGTTTACGAGTTTGTCGACACATGAGCGGAAGTGGCACTGTTTTTCTTTTTTGACGTCATGTTAAAGGTCTAATGGAACACACGCTATCGTTTGTTGTGGCAGTATATACATAGTATATGAGTAACACGCGAGTGAACAACTGGGCGAAGGGAGTTCTTTAATTTAATGAAGATATCCATGCCGATAAAATGAAAACAGGAGCATCGGCGATGTGTAATGAGGAGATCGGGACGGTGTGGTAAATAGCGTACTAACTCCCCACCCTGAGGGCCCAGGTTCGAAGCCTATGGACGACCGATTTTTTCAGGGGTATCCCATTCCCTACTTGGGGTGCTTTAGGGAGAGCACTTAAGAGTGTGTACGCCGTCCGCCGGATGGGACGTTACATTGTGTGTGACCCCTTGGTGCCTTTGCGTAAGAGTAGGCTAATGCCCACGCCGGGTTTCTCTCCCATCCATCCCTAACGGCGCAAATAACCTCGGCCGTTGGTCACCTCCCCTAACAATTACTAATATTATTACATCTACATCTACATAATGTGTAATGAGAAGGAAACGGAGAATGTCGAATAATGGAGAGACACGCTGTGGTACTTCATACCACTTGGACAGAGAGAGACAAAATTCGCTAGTCTTTATCCGGAATAAATTTGCAATTAGCACTCGACTCAAGGGATTTCCGCGGAAAACATCTGTGAATCGAACTATCTGCAGCATAAAGAAACCCAAAGCAACCACTTGGTCCATACGAAATTGAAACAACAATTTGGCCAGGGTTTAAACGATACAAAAACAACTAGCTATACCAGGACAAACGATAAATAAATCGGCCAAACGACGCAGGACGAGCAAAGCGGCCGCACGGGAGGAGAATTATTTCCACCATAATATGGAAGACATTTATTTGCGGGTGAGCATCGTCGATTGTCCGTCGGCGCTCCGTTGTATGTTATTAATATTTGGTAGACATTTTTCGAGCCTCGTTTTTACGTCGCAGATACGTCCGGAGAGGCTCGCCTACACAACTCGGACGACGCGCCAAGACCAAGGCAACGCAGCGCTCTTGCCAACAACCGCTGCCCTCCACTAGGCCCACGAGAGCGTCTTCGGCCGAGGAAAAGATCGCCGGCATTGTTTCACAGAAATAACAAAAACGCCAAAAATGTGGGAATCTAAAACACGAAACGGGCTGGTATGGCGCTTAAACTGAGCGTTTGGGGACGACGAAACTCCCCCGCCTCCAGAAAAACCGGTACCATCCCCGTCAAACCGGTAGTTACGGCCGCTTTACCCGCATCTACGCGGGCTAACGAAGCTAAGGGAGTAGGGGGAGTTGAGCCATACGGAACCCAAAACCATTTCCCTATTCCCCTTTGGGACCGTGGTTTGAAACTGGCCACCATCACTGCTGCATACACTACACTAGCAGTCAAGGCCTGCTCGCAGGTTTAGAGAGGTGCAGAATGTTTCCTGCATCACAGAAGATTGCCAACTGAAAACTGAGCGTCCTCAAGCAGAAAGCTACAGTGCTAGGTAAATAGAATCACCTTTGCCGTTCAATGGGTAACAAAAACGTTCTAGGAGTTCTCCAATTTAATAGTTCAGTCTGTCCTGAAACATAAATATTTTGGTGACATACAGGCGGGAAAACGAACGGGGAACTATCAGCTTCATTCAAGCAATGTATAACTTCAATGCAATACTACTTAGCACGAATAAGGTAGTTGAAACAACACGAAAGTCCTTTTTTTGAAATAATAAATGTACCATGTAATTGAAATTTGCATGCCCACCAAAATAAAACTGAACACGAAAGACCCGCGCTGTATAGTAGTTAAGTCCAGCGGGCCCCGAGAAACCAAGGACTCATCCATAACATGTTCAAGAGGATTGGGACGGTGCGGTGGCTAATGATAAGGCTTCCCGCCGAGAGGGCCCGGGTTCAAATCCTGGAGACAAATATTTTTCAGCGGTTTCTCTACTTGAGGTGCTTCGAGAAGAACACTTTGAGTGAGTATTACGTCCGTCGGAAGCGTTACGTTAAACTGGGGACCCCTTGCCGCCTTCCCACCAGAGTAGGCGAATGCCGACGCCGGGTTTCTCTCCACTCTTCCTTTTCCATCCATCCCTAATGGCACTAGATACTACAACTAGATACCACTGAAGTGAGGGAACATTCTCAAATCATTACACCCAAACGAAAATAAGTTGCGCTCAGATGTGCGGCGTTGAGAAATAATACTACGGGAATTACTTCATCTTTATCCCAAGTCATTTCGGACATATGAAGCGCTAAAGAGGAAAAGGGTCAAAGCCAAACTGATGATGACTCATTAGAGGACTTAAACTGCGAGGCAGTGGGGGAGAGTGAAACCAAAGCCACAGTCTCGAGCAGATATTTTTAAAACGTGTGCACTAACGACGGCTCCAAACCGATCGAAAATATCCCGGGAGGAAATCAATTAATCAGATAATCATAGATCATAATGGTTAAGTACAAGTTAAAAAACCGCGGTCTATCGGACTTGATAAATACCCGGAACTGAAAGGGGTACATCCACACAAGTGTTACGAGTTGCTTCGGATATTGCACCATTTCTAGAGAACGTTTTCAGAAATGCCGTAGCGGGAGGATAAGTGCCGAAATGACAATTGACCCCGTCGCCCCCACTTACAAAGGCGGAAATGAATGGGACCCAGTTCGGCAATTAATTTGGGTTGAAATTGAAGATTCCCGCCACACATTTAACATACCACTATCATCTGAACGCACGGGCTTCAACGCTCACTAAAGAAGGGAGAGGTATAAAAAGAAGGAATAAATTAGGCTGCAAGTCCTAGAAATTAGTTTAACGTCTGTGAGTTACAGCGTGTACTAAAATACCCATAAAACATAACATATCGTAAAATAGCCTCCCTTAGTCTGAACATTATCCAAATAGTCGAAATATGTATGACGGGGAACTAAAACGAGATTTAACAAGGAAATATGCCGTCATTTGTTCCCAGGTGCTTTTACTCTGGTCGTCTAGTATGCCTGGGGGAAAAGATTCCTCAGATCCCTCCCTTCGACAGTCGATCCTTCTGATTTATTCGCGTTTCGCACCCTTTGGTGCCGTGTAGACCTTCACGGTGAATCTCTACACGCCGCAAAAGGACTCCTTCACACACACCTACTACTTTGTCATGAAATGCTTGTTTTCTCTGTTCAATTTAGCCATGAATATTCATTTTTTCAAGGCTTCCACCAAATTTCATAAGACTAGTGTGGTATTGTGTGCACTCTAACAAAGGCATTTCAAGAACCGGGAACGTTCTCTGCGCTTCCTTTCCTCTATTCTCTACTCTTCTGTGAAATGATCTCATATGTTCGCAACACACATTCGATTAATGTGTGACCCAAAATTAGTTTCCCTATATCATCAAAAATAGAACGAAGAGATTCAGTAGTGGGAAACAGCGGAATTCCTAAGACTGAACTTTTCCTTTCAGTGTCTCAACAGTTTGAAACCAAATTCTAATGCAGGGTATTGTTGATGCTAAAAGGGATCAAAGGAGATACTCGTGGTAGGATTTGCTGAAAGTGTAACAACTTTTCGTTCTGAGATGAACATTTTTCCCACCACCCAAGATGAACAATTATTACTCCGAAACTAAGGTACACAAAGATTGTTACCATTAACCTCATCAACATTTTCAAAAAATGGAATGGCCATTTAGATTTTCATAAAACGTTGGCCTTCGTGGACCACTCGAATTGGAATAACGAAAGTCATACTCAAGACTTCAATAACTGGGTAAGTCATCATTCGAGCAACTCGAAAATACAGTCCAACCCAAGGACGTACATGCAAACGAGGTGGACCGGAAGTTCCAGTTTCGCATTTAATTTAGAGACAGGAAACACTAGGCAGAACCATTTACCGACGTTAATGCCCGACAAATACGAGCCACCGCATTACAAATTTATGTGTAAAAAACAAATAAGATTTCATCCTAGAAGGCAATGCAGCCGCCGCCGGGAAGGAGAGATTTGGGTGGCCATCGGCTCCAGTGCATTCCGTCGCTGAGCGGCGAAGTGAGTGACAATTCTAGCAGAACCAGAATCCAGTATTTACCGACTAATGGTAGAACTCAACCTATACTCGTAGGTGTTCCTCAAAATACGTTCTTCCTGTACCAGAAGCTGAATGCTCGTTTTTTGGATTAATTTTATTCGCACAGAATTACGTTCGATTCAATATTTGTCCAGCCACCTTCTGCTATCATCCAGTCGTTGAAAACTGGTGAGTGTTTCTTCCTAGTCCCGCGCTCTACGATGGCAATAATTGATAGCAAACCGAGTAAAAAAAAATTAAAACGGGGCAAACTACTCTTCAACAACAGTGGAGGGTCTGCGGGGCAACACCAGTGGCCATCATTAAACAAACCCTTAACTCAGGGTTGGTAATTGGTCCGATCCTACACCGATCCTATTACGCCTTACGTAGTTAAGCTTCGTGAGAAATATTTAACTCGACCTGGCTAAAGTATGTAATAAAATAGATATATTTAAATAATTAATTAAATGCTCACCACCGTTCCCCCAATCTACCCCCTACTCTAATAATACCATTAATCAGCTTTTTCCTTGCTGCAGACGACCTCAAGCCATCATCTCCCCATATCCGCGACTCTCCAACGAATAACTCATTTACGAACACATGCATCTGTAAGGCTGGGCTTTGAAACGAGGACTCCGGAATTAAAGCACACACGCGGTCCCTCGGTAAAGAGAATAGTTGAGACATCGTTTTGACCAACATACCCGTCCGTACTAAAGCAAATAAGTAACTAACTCGGTGTCGGAGGTGTAAACTCTAAATCGAGGTAGTAAAATATAATTTAAAACATGCTGGGACGCAACATTTTCTCCAAAAAACATACGAAGTAATACTGCTCATTAATGGCTAAATTATCCCCGTCATATCTTATCTAGATGAATCATTAGCTCCCCGCGTCTATAATAAATTAAAATTATGCATTCATAGTGCCATCAGCTTTAACAGGTTTAACCCCAATATTTTCATTAATTAATGTCATAACTTATTGTTTCCGAGGGAGATCAGATGCACCCGCAGTAGTTTTTCTCGAGCCGCAATTCATGACGGAAACGGCTGCGCTTGAACCCAAATAAAAGGTACGATTACAGTCACGTGCTCCGATCACAGGTTGCCGCTTGAGTTGCGGTGCGGTGGTTTCCTTAGAATCACGAATGGTGCACGGGAGAAAATAATGCGTCTTGAAAGGCGTCCGCCGGCCACCCACCCTCGATTCAATCCAGGTGGTTTACCACTCGGAAGGTGGAATAGGGACGAGGACGGCCGCGCGGCACGGGGGGGTGTCTGACCCCCCTCCCCTCGCGTATACGAACTGTCTGCGTCGCGGGTGGCAAAGGCGAATTGCTGGACGTACGCGAAGTGATATCCACAAATTTCAAAGGAGGTTTGGCCGTTTGATGGCCGCGGCACTGACGACGCAATCGGAATGGCAGGGGGCGTGGGGGATGGAGGGCGGCTGATAAAAATTAATCACCTTTGAATACTTATGCCGTACCACTTTTTTAAAATACACGGAAATAATATCGAATTTATGCATGAATTCCATGGAACTGGACCTAAGAAAAACGGTAAGTTCAGCACTTTACATGAATGCTCCCGATACCACTCGTCACCGCACCAAACTCTCGCATGTGGTGTGGATTGCTTTAGGTGTTTCAAAAGAATCATCCACTAGAATGTTCAACAAAACGTTCCACAAAACCTGCAAATCAATATAAGGCAAGGTGAAGTTAGTAATGATTATTTAGGTCCCAGAGGACTGAGTTTTCCAGACTTAAAAAGATGAATTCTGACTTACGTTTATAATGATTAGAGATATGTGAAAGGCTCAATTCTTGGTAAGATCGTCGAATTTTTTCCCTGGGCTACGGGATGGGCCTGCCGGCGACGTAGTCTTTCCCCAATCGTGTGAAATTCAGTATTATAGCATGGATTTATTGAAGGAATGGGTATCTTCAGAGGTCTAAACTAACATTAATCCTGTTAACCAAGAGCTTCCATGCATGGCCGATGAAATCGAAATTCAGCATATATTGAAATAGACAGTTTTCCTTGAATATAGCTATGCTTCATTTTAGAAGCGTTGGCTAATTTTGGTGAGATATCTACTGCCTTTTAAATAGGTCGTGAACCTTGGATACCGTTTATCTCCATCTTCTTGGAAAAATGCAACAAGCGTGATATCGTTTCAACCTCACGTCGGGATAATTACTATCGCAGATATTAGATTTAGTAGTCGCAATAAATGGGTAAGCATTTAAAAAATGAATGTTTGGAAAACCGTAACTTCCAAGCAATGTTAACATGTGAATAAGTCATTGTTATTTCTTACGACATAAAAGACTTTTCAATGATCAATCCCACGGCAGACACACACTGCGGCTATTCCTCCCCTCTTCAATCACCGACGAATTCACGGCTGGTGCCGTGTCTTCAACCCTCCGTCAGAGCAAAACAACGAGTAACGTTCCCATAATCCTTCCGGATAGGCCAGTTTCTAAATTTAATTTGCAGTGTTCGGGGTCTTAAGCCCAAAGATCGGAGCCACGAAAGCGAAATACGTGGCTTTGCGACTAGACAATCGAAGGTTTACTATCTCTTCAAGGTGCCTCTCAAGCACAGGTGGCAGTTCTTACGCCAATAAAAGCTCTTCAAAGAACACAAAACCACTGAAAATCGCAGAGGAAAAAAACCATACCACCATAGGAAGAGGTCAATGCGATTATTTTCCACGGCCAAATTATAAACATCAGTAACCCTAACACAGAGTGATGAAAAAAGTGATACAGTTAAGAATATCAATTTGCAAATGGTAATTTGCATAACTAATATGGCTAACACTGCTCCTCTACACAAAGAGATTCCTTTGAATTCCTCAATTTATTTCATCAAAAAACATCCAAATACACCACATTCCTCAAAATGTAACTATAACTCAACTAATAGATCATTGACAAAACCGAATACATGCATACGGAAAATACATACGCATAAATAAATAAACATTATATACACACACACATATATATGTGTATGTAAATACACTAACACAAATGTATTTGTGCGTACATGCATTTCTATGTATATACTTATTTGTAACTCTTCAATACTGAGGCCGAAGCACACTCCTTTCTTCCCTCGGTTAGAGACACCGATAGATTATATCCTCTACCCCTACATAACCTATACCCGACAATATACTCTATAACCTCGCTGGCAGCTGTGTGGCCATTGCGCATCTTCAATAAGGGCATGGTACATCAAGATGCTGCGTCGGAAAATGCGATTCAACTAGGGCCATAGTACTCGCTCGAAGGTGGTGGCCCGAAACAGAAGCGTACCCAAAACATTGCCAGCTGGACCGCATTCCCTCAGCACAAGGGTGCCTTTGCCTACGCCGCATATTATGCGTCAGTGGCTCCCTACAGGATGCCTCAAACGAACTCCCTTATGACATGAAATCCTGAAATGGTTTCTTTAAAATGAACTGAAACGTGACCTGGGACCAATCGGTTATGATTATAGAAATACTTGCTTTAAAGTATCACTATAATGCAGTTGTAAATGCAGTATCAAACATTTAAATTAATTTAAAAATATTTTACGTTTGTGACGGAGGTCTTGATACCTACCGTGACCCAAGTCTTTAGTTCCAAGATGGATCATTTCTGGGTATGAAAAAATGCATTTTATCTTGATAAAACTAAATCATTTCAACAAGTTAACGTTGCTGGGATGTGAATGACAACATTGCTTTAAGATTGCCTCAAAATCATCGTATTTGGAAGAACTTGGAAAATGTCTAAGAAACGTATTATTAGGGAAGATAAATAGACAAATTGAGGACTAAATGGCCATAATTTAAAAACATGCATTTTAATTTCTAGTACCTTGGAAAGGAATACTTCTGCCATCTTACAGATATAGCTATGAAAGACTATATATCAATAATCCACCGAGCAATATTTAGAATTCCAGTTTCATACAAAGGCACAATTTCGCTAGTCAAAAGTCAATTGGCATCCACTTCTCATCCTTTTTCCATGAATCTCAAGGAAAAAGGATTTCTTCCCGAGAATATGTGAGTATCGTGAAAATTTAAAGAATGAGGGATTTACAGTAAATCAATTCGCCAGCGGTACATATAAATATAAAGGAACAGCTTCTTGTGGAACCTAGCGACTTCGGAACAGATATACAAATACATGTTAAATAGAATTCATTTCGAAGACCCCCGTAAGCACTAAACCTCATATTATTAATGGTAGTGTACCGTTTAAGGTCGGTTTCGGATGGACAAGAATTGAAAACGATACATTTTTGCCTCTCCAAAAAAACACCCAAAACATCCGACACTAAAATTAACCTTTCCACGATTCTGCATCCTTACTTCTTCCATTCCGTCCTATCTTTTCCTACACAAATTCCCCCTTGCCTTGCATCCTCCACTTTCGACCGTCGTCAAAATCCCATTCCCTAAGAAAACATTCTGCATCCACCTTTCCTAGTTCCTATGGGTTTCCCCAAAAACGCTTTCCTCCCCCACAACAGGCCTTGTACTAGCCTTCACATGCATTTTACCTTTCTCATCCTTCTTCGAACCCAATTCCGTCTCAGAAGACTCATATACACACCTATCATCTTGCTTTAATGAATGTTTCCTGGTAGTACAAATTCACACTCCATATCAGTTTTCCACCCGTATTTTCTTAAAATCCTTCATCTATGTTCCTATCATAAACTCAATTCTCCTTAAAAAAAAAGCTTCTATGCCTAACTTGATTCTTCTGTTTCTTAGCCTTCCTCCTCAAAATCCTTATAACCTTTGTTTTATTTACATCTACTCTAGTCCCTTATCTATCACACTGATTTTCTAAGGTGCCTAACAAAGATTTTAACTCCTTGGCTGGTTAGCTAACTTAAGCTTGATCATCTCTCAAGCCCAACTTATGTTATGCATTCCCTACCGACTTTTATTTCCATTTCCAGTTCATCTCATGCCTCTTTTACCATTTCCTTCATGTTGAAAAGCAAGGGTGAAAATGAACACCTAAGTCTTACCCCTCTCCCTAGCTCTGGATATCCCAACTCTCCATCGGCCACTTCGACAGTCTGAGACATCTATCTACAAACAGCGGATAAGTTGCTTGACCCTCCAATACGTTCATTAATTCTACCCAATTTACTTTATCTCCTCCTAAACAAATTCGAAACAAACAAATACTACTGATTATATTCCTTTCTATTTGTGGCTTCATTACTGCTATGCTATCACGCTTACCCCTCCCCTTCCTGAACCCTAACTGACCGTACCCTTTGTAAACATCTGAAATGCCGATTTAACCCCATTACATTAATATCGAGAACACTTAAATTGTGGAAAATACCTGCGGCAGAATTTTTCAACGGCTAAATGTTAAAACAAAAGCATGCACTTGTCATGGCGACGGACGACTAATAGATCCCCACAATATTCAAATTACACATGTAAAACATTGATTTCCCAAAATGGAAGGCGATAATTGATTTTTTATTTACAGTCGCCATAGTTACTAAGGGGTTGAACTACTCTTGGCAAGTTGGGCGCGCAATTTACTAAGCCTGATAAATCACATGTAACTTTACTGGTGAATTATTTTTCGTGGGGCATTTCATAGTCATATGTCCCTAAAATACTGAAGCCTACATTTGTATTTGGCACATGCCATATACCAGGAAATGATTCAAGTAAAAATGTCAATTACTGTAACGTTAATGATAAAGACATACGTCCCGATACGAATACGTTGAAGAAGAGCGGGTTCAATGTAATGTATATTTACTTTCTATGGCAACATGCTTAACAATGTATGCTACATAAATATTAAACTCAAGACTATCAACTCAGCTGCTGACACTGATTAAGGTAATAGTAAATAGTTTAACAAGCTATCTAATCATCGTTTACAGCAATGAAATTTGTTATGATTGTTAACAAGCAATGCACTAATATTAGTGGAATTAATGGAACCAGAGAAAAAAAGATGATGTTAGTCTAATTCGCCAAAGTGAGGCCTGGATGACAACTGTGCCACATGTTAAGAATACATGCATTAGTGCGATCTGGTGAGTAGTTACTGGGTTAAGCAGTGCCTTTTTTGTCTTAGTAAAATAGGCACCAAAATAAAACTTAATGTCTTTATATGACTATCCAGATACTAGTATTAGTCAGGAAAATTCCCATTAGAAGGCAAAATAAATGTCCATTGGTGAGTTACTACATCATAACTCCAATGATATAATAAACAAAAACCCCTCCAACCTGTTTTCGTTTTCCTGTTGGTGGGGCAAGAGCAGGGCTAGGGGCCGTTGTAGATGAGGGCGTGGCGGAGCGGTAGAGGCGTTTGAATGCATCCAGTGCTTCGGAGAGCCGCTCCGATTGACCCTTTGCTAATAGTAAATAGGCACGCCAATTGCTGGAGTCAAATCCCCAATGACAGGTGCGGTTTTCCGAGGGGCGGTGCGCGTGACACACGAAACGTTGAGGGGAAAAAAGACCCCTGCACTCAGCACATTCGATGCAGCGTGCATCACGGCACGTGTACAACTGAGGACTGCAAATGCCCTCGCACTTGCCGAAGCACTCGTGGTAAACACGAAATGTAGGCAGCTGAAAGGGAATATCTGATTGAGAGGAATTTTGCTGCGCCTTTGAGGGGTTGGAAAGCGCTTTTTGGGGACATCGATGGAGCAGTGCACTGACGAGTCTTTCCGCATCCGTCTTCGTGATGAGTCCACAAGAGGGTGCACTCGCTGGCAAAATACTTGCCACTTTGAGAACCTCCAACTGTGTAGGGTTACATCGGGAACAGAAAATCTGAAGTTCATCACACACTTGATTTATTTGCGCAAGGCTAAAATCCCGCAGTACACTATTGAGTATCTGAGGAAGGCAAAGGCGCTTTTCTCCTCCAACAACAAAACATGAAATAGCCTCGCCTTCAAGTATCGTCTCGGATCGCTCCGAACGAGATTGGTCCGGCGTTGTAAGAATAGGTTGCTGTTGAATCGGGAACGGAGGAGGGGCAAGGAAAGGGTCTCTTGGAGTATCTCTACCACCGGAAGCCGCAGCGCAGCCATCAACCGATATACTCGGTGACAAAGATGTTCTAGGATTGCATTCGGTCACCTCCTCGGAATCATCAACATCTTCCCCCGGCTCACGTTTCACGGAGAAAACGCCCACCGCAGGGCTGAGCGAGCTGGCCACGGGGCTCTTCTCCATGGCCTCCGGCGTCGACGCCACTGCCGAATCAAGTACAGTCCTCGGACCCGAAAGACTCTTCACTGCACTTAACTGGTAGGTCTTGAGCACTTTCTTAAGGTGCGGACTGTAGGGTACCACTGTCTCCATCATCGTTCACGCCGCCCAAGAGGCCACTACTACAATTCCGATGATCACGAAAATACGTGAAAGAGTGGTGACTGCAATATTCGAGCAGCCGATGATGGGGAGATGTACGAAAAATGATGGGTTTGGGGTCCGCAGACGACACTCCCCGCCGTTTGAGGGGGGTAGCGCATCTTCAGTGTTGTTTTTCCTATCCCAAAAAATCTCCTCTTCATCCCAATTCACCCCAATACCACGCTTAATTAATCCACCTACAAATCTTTGGCCCCATGGGCTACCTAACATGTCTGCCAGGGAGAGACAGTCTCAAGCTCGGCATCGCGTCTGGAGAGGAAAATGTAGGGGAAGTAAAGAAGTCGGAGAGGAGAAGTGAATAGCCCCCGCCAAAGGGAATGAGGGGAAGGGGAAAAGCAAGCGCGGCCGTTCCTTTCTACGAGCGCACCCCCCTATCTTACGATTCCGATTGGCCTGGCGTCAGACACGCCCTAATACATGTCCTTTGAATCAATTCAACAACAATACATTGGTATTGTTGGCCAAATTCAACTTCTAAAACGAGTATATAAAACTACATTGTCCGATTTTGTTTACTAAAACCACTTCACTGAACGATTTTAACTTATAAATCCAATCTCAAGATTCTAACACGGGCTCACAGGGTGGAACAGCCCTTCGCAGCAGTGTCCCTAGCGGCAGTAGACCGTGTCGTTGCGGCCGATCCCCCCGCTTCGCCCGCCGTCTCTCACTAACGGCACCTTCCTTCCCCTCTCCTCACTCACCCTCCTGTTGGTAACCGCGCCGTGAGCACTGCGGTCCGGGAGGACGAGTCATGTGACCTTCCCGTCAAAATAGCCGAGTGGCGGCTTCTAAAGTTGAGTGGAAGGAGAAGCTAAGACACTAGTCCGCGGAAGTAAAATTATTGGGAGAATGTTCCCAAAACGCTTTACATGTTTTCCAGCATCGCAAAAAGTAGCTTGGAAAATGAAATAAGCCATATGCCAATTGTATCCAAATATTTAATTTTTTTGTAATGACGATAATATTTTGGTAGGTAACCCTGTCTGCGGTGCTGATAACATGCCTGATTTAGTAATAAGTTCGCATGAAGTCTCAAAAGTTTGCCTGAACCAATACCTAAATTTAAGAAATCGTTGCAGTGCTTGATGAAATATCTTTTGTTTCAAAATGCTGTAATTATCATTTTCAACAGATATACTCTCGAAGTCTTCGGTGGCTCATCACCTTCTTTTCCATCTTTCTTGCACATTTATCGTTCCCCTCTTTCAACTTCCATTTTCCCCTCGTTAGCATGGAACTTGCCATTCTTCCCACACACCTATCACTCTTGTCCACCTCCTTAAGGACCTATTTTCTTAGCATTATTTGTTGTTGAAGTACTCTGACGTCAAATGTCATAATCGCATGCTTATATGTTTAGCATGAGTGGACACACGGCAAAGTAGTTATCCGGAAGTGGGGTTCGAGCTCCCGGTATTTAAGGTAAATGGCCACTGCCATGCCAGCCGTGCAAACGAAGCCGAGTTGTTTGTTCCACCACGCCTCACACGTCTTTCTTCCTACTTAACTTTCTGCCCATTTTAAAGATATCGGGAATAAATTTTGCTGCCTTTGAAAATAAAACTGAGCAGAGCAGCCCTCTTTATTGTCATCCGAAGATTTGAATAACCACCTGGATGGAATGTGGAGCATATTCAATGTCTGCGAAACCTTCAGCTGAAGTGCTAACATTTTTATCAGTAATCGCAAATGAGATTCAATTAAGAGGACGGAGCAAGTGCTGTTGTACTAGATATGTGATTACTACGTTATGAGCCTTGAATTTTATTATCGATCCTATTTTTGAGGTGCAAGCATCAACCCGATGGATCAGGTATTGCGATTCTGTTTGCTAATTACCTTGAAATAATTCATAATCGCTTGAACGATATCGCTCGCCCTCCAAAATCCTCTTCCCACCCACCACTTCTCACCAATGACTTGCCCGTCCTCCGCTTCGTCTCCTCCCCTCACTCTCCCCATGGCGACCTTTGCCATCGGACCCCTTTCCCCCTCCCGGCCCCCTAAACGGCCACATTCTACCCACCCCCCCTGTTCCTTCCAACGACCTCCCTCCCTCCGCCAATCACCAACAGTCTACCCCTATACTCACCCCGCCGTCTGCCACACAGGCTCCGCCTAACCTCCTCTCCTCTCCTCGCCTTCTCTCTCCCTCTCCCTCCCCGCTAGATGTCTGCCCGGCCACCGCGAAACCCTCCCCTCCCCCCTTCCAAACTCCGCTAACCCCCACACCGCCCTCCGGCGCGTCTGCTTCTTCGCCTCTCCGCCCACCCCGCCGTCTGCTATCCCACTCTCCCGGCGTCTGCCTCCTTCTCCCCGCCCCCCAGTCCCCCTTTCCCTGTACTGGCCGTCGATTCTCATTCCCCTGCGCCGCCGCCTCGCCTTTGCCTCTTGGCTGGAGTCGTCTGCCACTAACCACCCGCCAGCCACCGTCCCTCCCCAGTCCTCCCAAAGTGCGCTCTTCCCCACCCTCCTTGATGCAACCTTATCTTCCACCCTCTTCTCTTTACTCTAATACTTCCCTCTCTCATTCTACTTCCCTCCCACTCACGGCGAAGATAATCAGAAGAGGAATTACGTGCGAAATGAACACAGCCGCGAAGAGAAGACAAGGCTGTCCTTTGGGAATGACCTTGAGAGAATCGAGGCCTAGTAAATCGATGTGGGAAGAGAAGATCCTCCCGTTGCTCATGCGGTACTGCTAAGAAATATTTTCGCATCTCCTTTCCAAAATATTCATACGATAATCAATATCGGTGCTAATCATGAGCGTGCATCACCGGTAAAACAAGAAATGGCCGGTAATGAGGGCAGTAGTGGGATATGTCATCAGATGAGGACTTTACAGAACTCGTTTTCTAAACAGCATTGATCCCAACCACAGCACCGGATACTTTTTCCGAAAGGGCGAGGTCGATCCGAAGATTTTATATTAGGCAACTAGATGGAAGACCCTGCGCATACCCCATTCCTCTTCCCCAAGAAAGAAACTGAGTTTAGACTTGGAAATACGAGTTTTCCATTTTTTATGATTTCTGTTCATTTTTAAATAAGAATGCTCCATTTTTCCTTTGATAAAGGAATGCTATAAATTGCCTGATTGATTTAATTTTCTTTGATCCCTTTCATCTCGTTGTTGAACAACTTTCATATTTAAGTTCACTGTCAAAATAGTTCCCTGCCAAAGCTTGAAGGGAAGAAATAGTAGTGTGTCAGTTGGTGGATAGGTAGTTATTCAAACGAAAATCGCTCTTCAGGATACCTATGCGACACTTCGTTCATGCTAGAAATATACAAAGGACAGGGAAAAGGAAATTGAAATTTTCAAACACGAGAAGAGTAAATTATAATCACATACATTTTAAACACAGACTCTAAACCTTTCATGGGGTAAATTAGAGAAACAAAGGTGCTTTCCCGGTCGACTGCACAGGAATGGACCTAATCAATATGACCCCTCTTGGCTGACCGCCCCTGCATCCAGATGCCACGCGTCATGGGCTTCCTGGCGAAGGGCCGTGCGCACTGGATTATTCGACGGGAAGGAGGAAAAAATCGCTCCCGCGAGCGTTGAACCGTTGTCTTCTAATTGAGAGAAGAAAGCACGCCATCTCGTTGGGCGTTGAGCACATAAGGCTGCAAAAGTAGTGGAGTACAAGCCTAGGGGAGCCTTGTTTACTCGCACTTTTCGTGGCATGGATGTGTGCCACTAGTTTATCGACGTCCTGAGCTCTCCAGTGCACTGGTAAGCCTGATTAAGAATGCACCCTCCTTTCTTGTTCTATTGAAACCGGCCATTCTACTTCACCAAGCTTGAGGCACAGCAACATTCCCACATTATGACCCAACAAATACGACGCATCCAGGTCTTGATTAAATTATTTGTTACTGCTGCGCTTAGTACTGAGAAAACTCTACCATCATCTACTAAAACGACCTTCGGGTGGATTGCTGTGTTTGGTTATACATAGGTACGTTATGAATGATGCAGTGCAAGTATTATTCATAACGTATATAGTATTATCATCCAGTACTCATATATATACTCACACACACACATACATATATATATATATATATATATATATATATATATATATATATATATATACTCATATATACAGAAACAGATATAAGGAAAAGGGATAGGAACGCATATAAAGGACGAACACAATAAAGGTGGGGAAGGCGGAATCGAACGGATTATATATATATATATATATATATATATATATATATATATATATATATATATATATATATATATATATATATAATATATACGCTTCGACGGCACGACCGTCGTGTTCAGACTGATTCTGATGACGGCGGTCGTGCCGTCAAAACTACATATGTGAGTGTCCATTCTTTGTGTTTCTATGTTTTAAAAATCTACAACTGTGTTTTTATATATTTGTGCGTCGCCGAAGAGCGATACATTTCGAAGATATTTTTATATAAATAAATATAAATGATGTTGAAGACTGTAATAGAGGGGAGAATGATAGGCAAACGAGGAAAGGGAAGGAACATGATAAGGATGTTGGACGGAATGATGGGAGGAAGGAACTACTCAGAGATGAAGACGGACTTCATATAAAGTAGGATGCTGGATTTTGTGTTTTGTTAGGAGTAACTTAATATTTATTTGGTGGTTGTGTCCATCCAAAAACCTACCTCAACCGGTAGATTATCTAATAAATGAATATATATATATATATATATATATATATATATATATATATATATTTATATTATATATGTATATATATATATTTGTTTATGTGTTTGTTTATTTATTTGTTTATTTATTTATATTTACATGGATCGAAATCGACATAATTACCCCGCGATCCACCAAAAAGGTGTGTGGCAGGGGGTTCAAGCACCGGGTGGGAAGATTAGGTGATATGGGAGAGGAAGTGAAACATATTCGTTAAAAAATTATCAAATAACTTGCAAATTTGTATACATGCTTGAGGAAGACTTAATTCAAAACATGGGCTAATTCACCTGCTATATAAGTTATGTGATATATGAAAAAAGGGAATAAAAAGGAATCACAACCACGACAGGCCTCCACCGTAACAAGACAGGCCATGCTAAGCTGAAAAGTAAGAGGGAAAATTCCCCACTATAAAGACATACATATACATACAACTCTTAGTCTCCACCTGCAAGGGCACAGGTAGGGAATGTGACACATCGCTGCAGGCAGCGGAGGCGTTCCCACACAGAAAGAGACAAGGGTTGGAAGGAGAAGCTTGAAAACGACCAAGCAGGGCAAGCAATACTCTAGCGAGCACTACATTCATTAAATTGCAATCCCTCGCAGAAAGGGGGATTTGAAAACAAAACACAGGAGATTAGTGATAGAGCATGCATTTCAGTAAAACTAATTATTTGCCAGACGCTGTGGGTAGCAATTGGGATATTTGCTACTTATTACCCAGCAGTTAATATCCCGTACTGTCCGTGGGAAGGAGTCCTTGAATCTAATAGTTTTGGCATCTATTTCCTGAATTTTATATTCATGAATCAAGCGACCAATGTATGTTGGAGTGCAAATTATTTGTGAGACCTCGGCGCTGAAACATGCGGTTCTGAATTTATTTAGCAAGTTTAAACTATCATTGAATCGTCTTTCTTCCAATGATTCTCTACCCTACTTCAGAAACATTTTTGTATCGATTTTCGTTCTATCGTGAGAGTTTTTAACGAAACTGGCTGCCCGACGTTGAACCTTCTCAATTTCCTGACTAAGGCTTCTTTCACTCGGATCCCCTAAAATACATCCATATTCTAAACGAGGCTTTACAAGAGCATGATGACAACTTTCATTGACTTTGTAGTCACTCATACCATCAATGTGTCCAATGAATTCCAATATTTTATTTGATTGCCGGCAGATTTTAGGTATGTGTGTACCCCAAGTTAAGTCGTTACTTATAGTATAGTATTTCAGCTTATCAACTATGTCAACTCCAGCTAGTTTGTAAACAAATCCCGTAGGGCTTTTAAAAAATTTACCACCGAACATTTATTATGGTTTAATGTCAATCAATGAAAACAATACAATCAAAGAAAAGAGATAGGAACACATTCTTGTATAAAAGACGAACATCGGAATGGTGGGGGAAGGTGGAATCGAACAGATCACAGGCTCCAAAAAGTTTCCATGACCATGAGTTGTACGTATATATAGACATACGTATAGATATATATTACAATAATTATTATTATCAAGCGATCTACCGGTTAAGGCAGGCTTTGCATGGACACAATTACCAAATAAATATTTTGTGACTCCTAACAAAACACAATCCAACAAACCTACTCTACATCAAGTCCTTCATCTCTGTGTACTTACTTCCTCCCAACATCCCTATCCTATCCCTACCCTTTCCTCGTTTGCCTAACATTCTCCCCTCTATGACAGTCTTCAACATCCCACTGCTGATCAATACGCCCTTCATCCATTTTTCCTGCCACCATAGGATTTCTCCTAACAAACCCCTCTCTTCGCCCACCATACAAAGTACTTCCTCATTTGTTTTCCTTTCGGTCCATTTCACCTTCTTCATCCTTCTCTACACCCACATTTCAAAAGCCTCCAATCTACGGCTATCATCCTGCTTCAGTGACCAGGTTTCCGTGCCGTAAATAACTACGCTCCATATAAAAGTTTTGACGAGTCTTTTCTTAACATCCTTACTCCAAGTCCTTGTCATCAACTGCCTCCTCCTTGTGAAAGCTTCTTGTCCAGCTGGCATTCTTCTCCTTACGTCCCCACTACTTTCCCCATGTTAATCCAAAACACTTCCGAGATAAGTAAACTGTTTTACCTGCTCTATTTTTTCCCTCCTATTTTAATGTTAAGCTAAGCCTTTCTCTTTCTTGGAAATCGTATTACTATTATTTTATTTATATTGATTCTCATCCCGTATTTATCGCACTGAATTTCGAATTTAATCAGTAAAGCTTGCAATCCCTAGGCTGACTGACAGACTAAAGCTTGGTCATCAGAACCCAACTAATTTTACGTATTCCCCTCCGACTTTCAGTTCTACCTCCAATTCTTCCCGTGCCTCTTGAATAGTTTCCTCCGCATATACTCGCACGTTGAACAGCACCGGTGACAACCATGCCTTCCTCTTCTTAACACTTCCCATCCGGACTCTCCGTTCCCCACTCGAACCTGAGCAGTCTAAGACATTTAAAGGTTGCGGATTAGCCTCCTGTCCCTCCAATTTATTCCTATTTTCTGCAATATACTCACGAGTGTTTCCAATTCACTCCACCAAACGCCTTTTCAAAATCTACGAAACAAGAAGATATATAATGATTTTATTCTATTTCTCTCGATTAGTGATCTCATTACTGCAATGGCATCACGCGTCCCTCTCTCCTTCCTAAACCCAAACTGTTCATCCCCTAATTACTCATTTGCACTATTCTGTATCCCTGAACAATGACCAAGCTGGTTTCTTCTGCTTTTATCTCTGCTATGAATATTCTATCCGTGACTTGTTCTATATTTACTACACTTCTTCCTACCTCTTTATTCAATATTATGGCAACCCCTCGTTGGCTCTCATCCCCGCTGCTATATATATATATATATATATATATATATATATATATATATATATATATATATATATATATATATATATATATATATATTTTTTTTTTTTAAGGTAATCTACCGGTTAAGAAAGGTTTTTGGATGGACACAATTACCAAACAAATATTTTATTACTCCTAGCAAAACACAAAATCCATCATCCTACTCTATATCAGGTCCCTCTTCATCTCTGAGTACTTTCTTCCTCCCTTCATCCCGTCCAACATCCCTATCCTGTTCCTTCCCTTTCCTCTTTTGCCCAACATCCTACCCTCTATCATAGTCTTCAACATCCCACTGCCGGTCAAACCCCCTTCATCCACTTTTCCTGCCTCCATAGGATTGCTCCCAACAAACCCCTCTCTTCGCCCACCATACCAAGTACTTCCTCATTTGTTTTCTTCTCTGTCCATTTTTGATAATGGCTACAAGGCAAACCTCGCTCCCCCTCCTCCTCTTCTGCCACACATATAAAATAAAGGACACTAGAAATGGCTTTTATTTGGCTATTTACATCTTTCCACCCCCCGGACCAAATGTTTTCCATTAATTCCAGTCCATTCCATGACACATTCCTCTCCTCTTCCCTCAACAGCCAATGATATGTAACGTTCGCCCCTCTGTTAACACTTACCCCCAATATCCCCTCTTCTTCGAACCCTTGTCTCTTCTCACCCATCATGGTCTGATGCTGAAGGATAGGCCACCGAAATATTTCACACAAGAGTGTTTTTTAACGCGTATATATTTTTGTTTGCATTCTGTTAAGATAGAAAATTTATGCGTCTGTGCTTACATATAAACAAGTGTGTATATATATATATTTATTTATTTATTTTATTTATTAGGTAATCTACCGGTTAAGGTAGGTTTTTGGATGATTTCCTCTACATCCTGTTGGTACTCCTTCATTTTCAATCCACTTGATGATTCTACATTCCATTTTCTAACCCACCGCCCTTGCCTTATCTTTTTGAAACGGACGCTACATTTCATAAAAACTAAATTGTGGTGAGAGTCCGCATCCGCTCCCGGGAAGCTGTGCGAATTTATCACTGTTCCTAAACCTGTGTCTAACCAGGATATAATCTAGGTGATATCTTCCTGAGTCACCTGGCATTTTCCATGTATACCTGCGTCTTTTGTGGTGTCTAAACCAAGTGTTGGTGATGACTAACCCCTGTCTCCTGCAGAACTCAACTGCTTTCTCCCCGCGGTCATTCCTTGGGCCTAAACCGTAGGCCCCGACCTCGTCACCATCTCTTCCTCCGCCTACCGTCGCATTCCAATCCCCCATCACTATCAAATGTTTCCCTGCAGGAACACACGCGATCATGTCCTCTAACTGATCGTATATCCTATCGACCTCTTCTTCCTTATGGTTGCTGCTATATATATATAACTGCTATAACTAATTCCCCAGTAACTCCCGCTATCCTTCCATCTCACCTCGCATAAACGTAAAACATTAATATTTCCTCTTTCCATTTCTCGCTTAATATTCTCTAATTTTTTTAATATTCTCTATCCTTTTGTTGATGTTCCTGAGAACAACTTAAGCTGCTTGGTAAATCAAACTTATTGTTCTGCAGTCCTCACAAAAGGGCTTAACCTTTTTCGGAATAGGAACTAACACTGATCTCACAGTCTTCCGGCCAGATTCCTTCCTCATAGATTCTACAAATCAGTCCATATAGTCTCTTACTGCTACGTTTTCCTGAGCCTTTTAGTAGTTCCGCAGGAATTTTCTCAACCCCCAAGGCTTTATTTGATTTCTCCTCCCTTAATGCCATTTCCATCTCATCTTCGAGAATGCCTGGGCCTAATCTTCCTCTACGCCGAGTTCCTTTTATATGTCTAACCTTACTGGCCTAAGTCCTTTACCATACACTTCTTCTACATATTCATTCCATCCGTCTTGGATTTTTTCTGTTTCTGCTATTATCTTACTCGACTTATCTCTGACTGTTAGCACAGATCTCCCCTTCCCACTTCCCAATAGTGATTTAACCCTGCTACATAGCGCAACAATTTCGCCCTTCTTCTGCAAACTTTCCATATCCTCGCACTGCGTCTTCCACCATTGTTCTTTTGCATTAGTTGTTACCCGTCTCAATTTATTATTTAACTCTTTGTACTTCCTTCTGCCTAAATCTTTATTTACATTCTTCAATTTTCTTCTCTCATTTATCTTTCTAATCATGTCATCTGTGATCCATGCCTTCCTTATCCTTTTCCCATTAGCGGTTCCTATAGTTGTTTTGCGGCTTTCGATATCCCTTTTTTGATATATCACCAATTTTCCATGACAGTATCCGCTAATTTCCCTCAATCATGATTTTCTCTAATGTCTGTTGATACCCCTTACTTTTCATTGAATTTAATGCTTCTAAATTCCATTTCCTAACCCGCCGCTCCTGCCTTATCTTTTTGAAACGGAAGCTGCACTTCATGAGTACTAAATTGTGATCAGAGTTCACATCCGCTCCTGGGAAAGTATGAGAATTGATCACGCTCTTCCTAAATCTTTGCCTAACCATAATATAATCTAACTGACATCTTTTTGAGCCACCTGGCATTTTCCATGTATAATTACGCCTTTTGTGGTGCCCAAACGAAGTGTTGGTAATGACTGACCCCTGTCTCCAGCAGAATTCGATTGCTTTCTTCCCGCGGTCATTCCTTACCTAAACAGTAATCCCCACGTCATCACCATCTCTTCATTTGCCTATGATCGAATTCCTAATCCCCATCTCTATTAAATGTTTCCTTACAGGAACACACGTAATTATGTCCTCTAACTGATCGTTTATCCTATCGACTTCTTCCTCCTTGTGATTGTTTAGTGGCATGTATGCCTGAACAATGACCAGGTTCGTCGGTTCTGCTCGCATCTCTTCTAGTAATATTCTACCCGTTGCTTGTTCTCTGTTTATTACGCTTCTTCCTACCTCTTTATTCATTATTATGGCAACCCCTCTTTGGCCCTAGTCTCCGCCGCTGTATATTATTCTATAACTATCACTGCAGTAATTCCCGCTAACCTTCCATCTCATCTCGCATAAACTGTTTTAACGTCACACCATCACTCAATGGCTGCCCCACTGGGGTCAGATGCATTTGCAGTCGCCTCACTGAGGAACAGACGCTGCGTGGACTACCTCTCGCCTGGCTCCGAACCTTCGACCGTCTGTTCCTCAGTGAAGCTGCTGCAAAGGCATTTGACCCCAGTGGGGCGGCCATTGAGTGATGGTGTCACGTTAAAAACGCTACTGGGGAAGGCTACGGGAAACCACCTCCATTATTTTTCCCAACATTTTATCATGGTCATAATAGAGAAAATCAGTCTTGCCAATGCGGGACTAGGCCCAAACGGCCGTGTGTCGTGCCCGGCAGCGGGGGAGGCAAGGCTTGTTAATGATATCTACAATTGTATAGGCTGAGCCCATCCAAAACCTGCCTTAATCGTGAGGTTCCAATAATAATATAGTTTTATGATATACTTCCGTTTTTTCTCTTATATGCACAGTCGAAGTATAATACGACCTTTTTAACAAAAGAATCGACTCTACCTTAAATTTTTCCGTGCAGGATAATTTTTTTCTTCGTCTGATGATATGAATTCAACAGTGGCTGAGCTTCATGCAATCGATCAGTTGAATCAAGGGGTTTTTACCACTTTCTCGAAGGGGTTTTAATTTTAAATGCAAGGTTCTCAGAATCAACATAAACCGATCTTTCCCCATACTTCATGAAAAACATGTAATTTTATTTAATTTCCACTTTTTCCAGTAATCTGTCATCCTAGGTATCTGAATAATTCCCTCATGGAATATTTAACCATGAAAAATAATGAATTGATCGCAATATTTCCATGCTGCAATTCTAGCCCTAGGGGACGGCGTGCCTAAAACATATTTCCTGCATTGCGATTATTTTCCTACCGAAGTGAATAAAACTCGTCGCGAAAAAAATTTTAACGAATCCCTCGAATTGGGCGTAGGGAAATATAAGTCAGGTCTCCTGGTAAAATGGATAATTCTGGGGTCCAGCTTAATCGAACGCCAAACTCCTTTGTTTGGTACATTGTTGTATATTTGATTCAGATAATTGCACGAAGGCAACAGTAAGTGGGGAATGAATAGTTGACGCACTATGCACTTCATCAGAGCTATCGGTATATTCCATATCTGCATCTTGATCTTCAACATTGAACTTAGTGCCCTCTTCATCCGATTCGGCAATAGCAATTCCAGAAGTTCATCATCGATTATGGTGCGACTTCGCTGTTTTTCCAGACTGTTCAGCCGTGTGATTGAAGATAAAGTTCCTTCCAAATCTCTTTCACGTATCTTTCCTTAACGGGATAACTTCAAAGTTACCCTGTAAAGAAACCTATGAAAAAATTGAAATTGAACTCAACAACTCTCAAGATAACCGAATAATATATTAATTTTC